>NC_044037.1:53056596-53380636 GCF_901765095.1 Microcaecilia unicolor
GTACAGCTGAGGTTTGTGCTTATTTGCTATATAATGCACCCTTATATGTAAAGCCACTATTTTGATCAACACCCTGAATGTTTCCACAGTCCCTATCGGAAGCCTAGTGGTGTATGTGCTTCCTGCTGATAAGGCCCAGCATAGGTCAAAAACTAACAAGGGTAGGAGTCAGAATTCACTGGCATCCACAGAAGATAAGAGTAATCTCCTCCCCCACCTTGTGTGTGACTATGGAGCCCTCTTTTACTTAACTGCAGTAAAGTTCTGTACAGAACTGTTTAGGGCCATTTCCCAGCATGTCAGTGCACTTACTACACAGATACACTCCCCACTTCTTATTTAGTACGTGCTAAATACATCCGCATGAGCTGCACAAGCACTGGTGTGTAGTTAAGTGGCCATGTGCTAACTCCAGTCCATGCTCATGTCTCCACCTCAAAACAGGCTATGTAGTTTGTGCTGATACTCTCACAATCATGCCAATGCATTAACATCCACTAAGTTAGCACAAGTGCTACCAGGTTACCATACTTAGCATTACAACATAACTGGGGGCTCTTATTAAAAAGCACAGAGTAGCACTTTACATCACTGGATGCAATTCAAATCTGGGAGTTAGCCCAAGTTAGTGATTTTCTGTTGCTACAGCAATGCAAAAAGAGTGGGCTTCAAGTTATACCTGCTATCTTGTAAAGGGGCAGGATACAATCCAAACCCAAATAAAATACAGAAGCCATTCTGCAGGGAGTTCTGAATCCACTGTTTAAAAAAAAAAAAAAAAAGATTCCCACCTCCCTGCCCACACCACAGTTTTTCATCCTTAATCCCACATAACTCCCCCCAACTGCTCTTTTATTTAGCAGCCTGTAATATTACTGCTCTGGCCTATGGCCACCATTTTGCAAGCAGCAGCCACCAGAATATAAATGAGGGAATTGTTCTCGGCCCCACTACTCACAGAAATCCTGGTTAAGTGGCCAGAAGTATCAGATAAAAAAGGATCAGGGGACAGTCCATACTACTACTACTAATCATTCCAAATATCCTTTAATGGCCACATATCAATTAGCATATATCTCTGTAGAACACATACTCAATTTGACCAATTCAAAGATCAACTGGAAACATTTATTATAACACCTATTTTTATAAAAAAGATTCATGTTAAAGAAATTCAAATCTGTAGTACATTATCAATTCTTTATTACCACCTGCTATGCAGCAGATTTTTTAAGTCAGCAGTTGTAATAAAAATGGCTTAACAATTTTCAGGTTCAGAAGGACTTAAGATACTTAAATCATCAAAGTAGTTGAAATTTTGAGATGTTCATACAAAGAGGGGGTGGGGATAGTTTAAGTTATCAACAGACCATAAACTTGATCTTGTTAAGCTTCAAAAGGTCCTGTAAATTAATTAACAGATCTTTAACAGTGTGGAATTACATGTCTGGGGTCAAAACTGCTTAGTTTCACACCGAATGCTGTTATGTCATGAAAAGCTACTAGACTACCTAAAAAGGTCATAAGGCAGTTTCAGAAGTTAACATACTGCTTAGTAACCAATACTGTATAATGACACTTCAGAACAAAAAAGCACAAGGCATTTATAGCATATAGATATCAGAACAAGAATACAAGTTCAGATACAGTACTGAAAACAAAAAAGGAAGGTAAGGAAGATTCTAAATATACATTCAATACAGTAACTGCACAAAAATGAGAACATATTAGAAGTGAAACAGGGGTTAAGTTGCTATTGCAAGTGTCATTGTTAAAATTCAGGTTATTCTGGAACACAGAATGCTTCTCTAGCTGATGAATAAGCAAGCCACAACCCCCCAAAAAGCAAACTGTTTTAAAAATGTTAACCTCATCAAGCTATTGACAAGTTCATGGATTAATTGCTCTAATTTCAAGAACTGATTAGCTTACAATTACCAGATAATTAAAAATTAGCTACATGTATGACCTACAAAAAGTTGAAACTGGTATTTTCAACCAAAGCAAATACACAACACACAGGTGGCTTTTGATTATCACTGCAGATCATAATTTAGAAGTGTGCAGGTAACTTCTTTAAGAATGTGCAACACTGGCACTTTCAGCGCTTTTCACTGTTCACAGATCTTTGTTTCAACTGCAAACTCATTCTCAAAATGCCGAATTACGTGGCATTCTTCAGCTGATCTCTTCTGAAGACCTATATAAAATATGGAAAAATACCATGCTTTAAAGTATGCATACAAAATTCAACAGATCCTGAGCAAATCACTAACGCAGCCAATGATTTTACATTGAGAAATTTGTACAAGACTTTCTGCAATGGCGTTCCTTGGTCGGCTGCCACCTAGGGCGGATCGCTGCTGTGCACCCCAACCCCCTGGGTGCAGCACGACCACCCGCCCCAGTGCATTCTTCCTACCTGCTAGGAACAGCCGTCTGGCTGTTGGCTCCGCTGGTTCCCTGCTCCTTCTGCCCCGGAACAGGAACAGTAGAGGGAGAAGGGAACCAGCAGAGCAGACAGCTGCTTCCTGCACCCCTCCTGCCACATGCACCTGGGGCGGACCCTGCTCTTTCTGCCCCGGAACAGGAACAGCAGAGGACGCAGGGAACCAGCAGAGCCGACAGCTGCTTCCTGCACCCCTCCTGCCACAGGCACCCGGGGCGGACCCTGCTCCTTCTGCCCCGGAACAGGAACAGTAGAGGGAGAAGGGAACCAGCAGCCGACAGCTGCTTCCTGCATCCCTCCTGCCACAGGCACCTGGGGCGGACAGCACCCACCACTCCACCCTTGGTATGCCACTGACTTTCTGGCACTGCTAACAAAACTTGCAAAGTTAAGTAAAAACTTAAGCAGATTATCTCCCAAGCCAGAATCTTGCTGGTGATGGTCTGGAAGGGATATAAATATGTAAATGGAATCTTGACAAAAAAAACTTGTGCCAAGTACTAGTCAAAAGGTGACAGCATTGTATCATAGCAGACATCCTGCCATATGAATGTGAGTTTCAACAGATGAAGAGTGCCCATAAGGACTTCTTAGTTTTCCCGCAACTACTCTGACATTCTTGGGGGGGGGGGGGGGGGGGGGGGAGAGAGAAAGAGATCTGAAAAATATATTAAAGCTGTAATATCAAATCCCTTCAGAACAGCAGTTTGCAGATGTTATAATCTCAGTTCAGTTTTCTACCAGCAAATGCTTTAAAATAAATAAAATAAAAAAATATAGTGTCACATGCACACAAATCTTTCACTATCATGAAACACACACACACAAAACCTCCTAGAGTGCTATTGTGTTGACCAATCAGCATAGAAATTATCCTACATATCATGCTGGATCAAAACAAAGGTCCAACAAGCACAGCATCTTGTCCAATAGTGGCCAATCTAGGTCATTAGTATCCATCAGGACTCCCAACAGTACATTCATTCCTTACTCCTCATTCCCAGCACATGCAGTGGTTTTCCCCAAACCCACCTGGCTAACAGCCATTTACAGATTTTTGACCAAAACTGAAGCCCTTTTAAACCTAGCAGTGTCCTGACAACATCCTCCGATAACAAATTCTACAGTTGATTGTGCATGGAGTTTACAACTACTAATTATCCATAAATCATATCTGTATCAATCATATTCTATTGATAAGACACCTAAAACTTGTACTCCTTGGAAATAACATAAGTACATAAGTGATGTCACACTGGGAAAGACCAAGGGTCCATCGAGCCCAGCATCCTGTCCACGACAGCGGCCAATCCAGGCCAAGGGCACCTGGCAAGCTTCCCAAACGTACAAACATTCTATACGTTATTCCTGGAATTGTGGATTTTTCCCCAAGTCCATTTAGTAGTGGTTTATGGATTTGTCCATTAGGAAACCGTCTAACCCCTTTTTAAACTCTGCTAACCTAACCGCCTTCACCACTTCCTCCGGCAACAAATTCCAGAGTTTAAATTAAGCGTTGGGTGAAGAAATATTTTCTCCGATTTGTTTTAAATTTACTACACTGTAGTTTCATCGCATGCCCCCTAGTCCTAGTATTTTTGGAAAGCGTGAACAGACGCTCCACATCCACCTGTTCCACTCCACTCATTATTTTATATACCTCTATCATGTCTCCCCCTCAGCCATCTCTTCTCCAAGCTGAAAAGTCCTAGCCTCCTTAGTCTTTCTTCATAGGGAAGTCGTCCCATCCCTGCTATCATTTTAGTCGCCCTTCGTTGCACTTTTTCCAAATTCTACTATATCTTTCTTGAGATGCAGCGACCAGAATTGAGCACAATACTCAAGGTGCGGTCGCACCATGGAGCGATACAATGGCATAACATCATCCTCACACCTGTTTTCCATACCTTTCCTGATAATACCCAACATTCTATTTGCTTTCCTAGCCGCAGCAGCACACTGAGCAGAAGGTTTCAGTGTATTATCGACAACGACACCCAGATCCCTTTCTTGGCCCATAACTCCTAACGTGGAACCTTGCATAACATAGCTATAATTCGGGTTTTTTCCCACATGCATCACCTTGCACTTGCTCACATTAAACGTCATCTGCCATTTAGCCGCCCAGTCTCCCAGTCTCGTAAGGTCCTCTTGTAATTTTTCACAATCCTGTCGTGAGTTAACGACTTTGAATAACTTTGTGTCACCAGCAAATTTAATTACCTCGCTAGTTACTCCGATCTCTAAATCATTTATAAATATATTAAAAAGCAGCGGTCCTAGCAGACCCCTGAGGAACCCCACTAATTACCGTATTTTTCGGACTATAAGATGCACTTTTTTCCCCCCAAATTTGGGAGGAAAATGGGGGGTGCGTCTTATAGTCCGAAGGTAGCGATTTCCCTCCCTCCCGCCCTCCCCCCGAGTTCGGGATCGCCATCCCCCCGGCCCTGTCACCACTTCTCCCTACTCACGTCACGCGATCTTCCCTGGTGGTCTAGTGACGTCGGGGCAGGAAAGAGCCCCCTCTTTCCTGCCCAGCTGCGCTGCTTCTCCGTCCTCCTGTATGCAGCCTGACGGTCTCGGCGAGATTCAAAATGGCCGCCGAGACGTCAATTCTCGGCGGCCATTTTGAATCTCGCCGAGACCGTCAGGCAGCATACAGGAGGACGGAGAGCAGCACGCTGGGCAGGAAAGAGGGGGCTCTTTCCTGCCCCGACGTCACTAGACCACCAGGGAAGATCGCATGACGTGAGTAGGGAAAAATGGTGACAGGGCCGGGGGGAGGGCGATCCCGAACAAGACGCACCGGAGCACCTAGGTTTTAGAGGAGGGAAAAAGGAAAATTTTTTTTTCCTATTTCCCTCCTCTAAAACCTAGGTGCGTCTTATGGTCCGGTGCGTCTTATAGTCCGAAAAATACGGTACCCTTCTCCATTGTGCATACTGCCCATTTAAGCCCACTCTGTTTCCTATCCTTCAACCAGTTTTTAATCCACAATAGGACATTTCCTCCTATCCCATGACCCTCCAATTTCCTCTGTAGCCTTTCATGAGGTACCTTGTCAAACGCCTTTTGAAAATCCAGATACACAATATCAACCGGCTCCCCTTTGTCCACGTTTGTTTACTCCTTCAAAGAATTGAAGTAAATTGGTCAGTCCATTTCAGTGATCCCCAAATCATGGCTCATAGGTAACTTCTGGACCCTTGATCAGTTTTTCCCCAGTCAGTTGGCCAACTATCCCAACAATGCTCACATGCGCAGTCTAGTATTCCTCTAGCAACAAACATGTCACGGATCACACCGACTTAAAATGAAATTTGTTCTTATCTGATAATTTCCTTTCCTTGAGTTCTGCTAGACCAGTCCAGATTAGCAGGTTGTGCTCCCCAACCAGCAGGAAGATCCAGAGAAGAATGAACTTCAGTGACACCACCCCCAAAGTATTGGTTCAGTTCTGTAGTGCTCCAGTATGCTTTTGCCCAAGTGGATCTATCTACTTCTGTTACTACCCAACCAACAAGACAAACTGACACCTAAAAAATTGCCTCTTAGACAAGGATAACTTTTTTTTTTAAACTAAAACACGTCACATCAGAAGAGCTCTTAGCTAAATTCAGAAGTAGCTATAATTCAATTTCAACTCTTTGGGTGGGACCTGGATGGGGACTCAAGGTGCAATTTGTTCTTGATAAATTTCCTTTCCTCATCTTCCTGCTAGGCCAATCCAGACTAGTGGGATATTATCAAAGCTTTCTATCCTGGTGGGAAGACTGATCTCTCAATAATCATATACCATGCAGTGCTGTTTTACCTCTGCTTGTACATCAGTCTGTTGTCCTTCATAAGAGAATGTAAAAAGGAGTAGTATGCTGCCACACTGCAAACTCCACCAGTGAAACTGCCTGAGCTTCTGCCCAGAACATCACCTTGATATAATGCCCATATTGTGCCCTTCAACACCTTTTGAACGTCTCTGCAACAAAATATGTCAAGCCTTATTGCTCTTAATCCAACATGCTATGCAGGACTCTGAAGCCTCCTGCCCCTTCAGAGGACTACTGTATAAATAAAAAGGATTACTGACTTCCAAAAAGTTTGTCACCTCCAAATAATGATCAACTTCCTGTGCACATAAAAGATCTTGTGACCTTTATCCCTCTTGAGGGGGAGGGGGGGAGGTAGGGGGAAGGGGCGGGTTCACATGATATACTCGGCATCTGTACAAGTTACTGCCATCTGCTCTACTCTCCCAACCCCGCAAAAGAGTGCATTTTCCAATTTACTGAGTCTAGTGGCCTCTCCTGCATGGTTATCGGTACGCCTGGTGGTAGTGCTAAAATAAGTAGCCATTAAAGATATTACAAGTACATGTCATATTCTTAATGAATTGTCTGAGCTGCATGCAGCCGGATATGAAAGTGGACTGTACTCCCACACAGTCCTCATTCAGTATGCTGAGAACAGATCTCCCACCAAGATGATCAGGAGGTTGAGGTGGCTGGCAGGCAAAGTCTGTGCCCTCAAGCAACAACATAAATCTCTGGCAGCACAAGTGGAGAACCAAGAACAGAAAAAGACTCAATATTAGTTTCATTGGCCTTGGAGTATGTAAAACAAGGGGAAAAAAACCCAACGCTTTGGGAGCTAGGCTTAGAAAAGGAGGGACCGCGATGCTTCCCTCGATGCCGCCAACCTCAGTACTGATATCGAAGGACCAGACCCCAAAAAGCTTTTCTCGTTGGGCTTCGAGATGCTTGGGTCCATTTCTTCATACGAAGACACAGACTACAAGTGGCTGGGCTATGGTTGGGCCCAAGGCACTGGATACACCAGGCATGGATATCGGTACCTGAGATGGTCCAGTTGCATCGAGTACAACGTTTGAAGCTGCTGGATGTCTGATGACATGGAAGGAAAAACGGCTTTGGCAAAAATCAAAAGACGCGATTGTGCCTGTTAGAAGGAAAAAGGGCACAAAAAATAAGGGAATAACCCGGCTGCGTCAAAAAACAAAGGAAACTTTAAAAAGTGAAGAAATCTAAAAGACACTATGGATTTTTTTTTTTTAAACTGCACAAAAAGTAAAATAAAGAACAAATAGTGAAAAATTCACAAAGACTCTTTCCTGGGCCTGAGAGGAACGGAGATAAAAACCTACCGCACCTCAACGCGGAAAAAGAAAACAGAGGGAACGCGTTCACGCGATGGGTGGGAAATCAGTCCGCGCTGCACACGCGCCAGAAGACTCTGGCAAAACTTTTTTTATATTTTGCTTGCAAAATGCCGATTCCTGGGCCAACGCGGACGTCGATCCACATATGAGAACAAGCAGCCTGCTTGTCCTCGGAGAAATATATTTATATTTATTTAGTTCAAAACACTACTGCTTGATTTCCCAAGCCTTAGAAATTCACGATGATGATGTTTTTACCTTTAAAATTATCTACCCATTGCCAGCAGTGTGAAGCTGTCCCCTGCAGAGCTCCTTCTGTATCAGAACTGACAAACACTTTTGATAGAACACATTTATTCCATCGCATCTCAGAATACATTTTTCTTTTGTGATCAACTGTATTAAAGAGAACTGGATTGAGTCTGGAGTTTTTCTGGTAGTGGAATACTAGGTTTAAATAAGCTGAATATATGGTGAAAGGAGACTCACTATAGAGCTCACTGCACAGAACATGAAAAAAAGAGTTCATGTCAAGTGAAATTCTGCAGAAGTGCTGTGAAAGATAAGGAAACCTACTACATTATGCAGCTTTGTGTCATCCTTAATGCCATTTATCACAGGGGGGAAAAATTGTATATAGAATCCCAAAACCCAATGCCTATTTAAAGAATAAGGGAATACTGTACCAATCATCTGGTCTCTGCGCTGTACTCTGAAGGTCTCCTTCCCTGCACAAAGTTGGTAAATAAGGATGCCCAACTCAGACACATTTTCAGTCTCTGTTACCACCATCTCCTCATGGACCAAAGTTGAAGGAGGAACATGGGGACTGGTCTAGACAAAAAAAAAAAAAAAAAAGCAAAGCATATGAGAGGAGAGAAAAAAATGTATTTTAATAACCTACCTACATTTTCAAATAGCCACATGTACATGGAAAGGGATCACAATTGCCTGTGTATAATCAGTCTTGCATTTACTGACGGCTACTTAAAATCGCCAAGAATTAGCTATAAATTTTGTAACTTCATACTCCAATACTATCTCCCAATAACCTAATTTCTTTGAGCTAAAACGTCAATGCCACATCATGTACCTGAAGTTCCATTTTCTTTATGGCACTCTAAGCCCAAACCATTAGAACATTTTTGGCAGCATCTATGGTACTGTATGTATTAAGATTATTCTATGGCAGTAGTTCTCAACCTTTCATGCTGTGGCACATTTGGCATCAAATACCCATCTGTTTCTCACCAACCTACAGCTATTGCTTATGGTTTATTGTACTTGATATACTGCCCATTATCCGCTCTGCTGTGTGTTCAATATACAATATTTCAAGAAAGTGTCCTATCAATATAATGGTGTTCCTTTCAGAGGAAAACACAGGAGACACTGAACATGCCAAAAAGTACCACCATTTCTCACTGATACAGAAAAACAAGTCACCAGTCACACAGCATATGTAGAGTAATTTATCCCAGCCTTTCTCCGAAAGCTTCCAACAACAACAGAGTCCTAAGAGCTGGTTTGAAATTTTGAAAGAGAAAGTTCACAGACATACAAGTGACTCAAGCTCATGGTCACTCTGCATTAAGAGATTGTTTAGTAGCAGCCTAATCAGATTTAATAAAAGCTGCACCATTCAAGAGATTGCTTACTACTGCTTGAACAAGAAGTACTGTGATTGCAGACTGGTCAAAAGCAGTAGTGCTAAGTGAAGGTTATGAAAGTAGAGACCAGGTAGCTGCTTTACAGTGAAGCAAATTTAAAAATAAAACCCACCATAAAATAGTAACAGTGGGATATGATGGGGTAGCATTCAACTGGTTAAAGAAGCTAAAGGCTGTTCATAACAGATACAGGCTACTTATTAGCTCTGTTCCATTTTGCCACTGGAGCCCAAGTTAGCTGGTGTCAGAA
This sequence comes from Microcaecilia unicolor, assembly GCF_901765095.1. Classification (NCBI taxonomy): domain Eukaryota; kingdom Metazoa; phylum Chordata; class Amphibia; order Gymnophiona; family Siphonopidae; genus Microcaecilia; species Microcaecilia unicolor. The sequence continues at coordinate 53,066,145 of NC_044037.1, forward strand.
TATAAACTGCTGTGTAAATCTGATTCTGTTCTTTTCAGAAAGATAGTAAGAGCAAGTTTGTTTACAATCTAGCATGAGTAAAGACTTGCCGGTACATCTGTGTGGTTTAGGATAAAATGTCAAGTGTAAATAGAATTCTCTTCAGTAAGATAAAAAAAAAGTCACAAGCACTGATTGCAAGAATTTAGGATGAGTGTGGTGTTCTACCATAAAACTCTGTATAAAGGTTCATAGGTTAGGTGTATGGTACATCGATTCTAGCTGAAATAGTTGCTAGAAAGAACCTTGTAGGCAAGATTTTCAGAACGACATTTGTGAGATGGCACAGCAACATTAAAGGTCTCATAGCACAGGGGCTTCTGTATTAATTTGATAAGATGACCTTTTCTGGATTTTAAAATAATGGATAACAAGAAGCCAAAGCCTCATCTAGCAACACGATATAACCCAGAGAAGTTTGCAGTCTTATTGAGTCAATTATTGTGGTATTTATTAGGTCAACTGAAAAGCATCTTTTTTTTTTTTTTTTGTCACACACTATATTGCGAATCTCACCCATTTCAAGACATACAAACGTTTTGTTGAAGGTTTCTGTGCTGCTGCCAGTATGTACTGAAGATCTAAGCACTGCTCCAGTTCCATTCTGTTAAAAGCCAAGGATTTGAGAATGGGATGAACTGGGATGCAGAAGGTAGCTCCTGTTCTGCATTAATGCTGGGATTATTAGAAGCCTGCACCAAGGGTAAACAGAGCTTTTTCAGCAAAGGAACCCAGTTCTGACAAGGCTAGCATGATGCAAAGGGTTATCATGGTGCTTTGCTTGAAACTTGTGCAGTAGTCATTTTGCTATTAGAGAGATAACAGATTGCCTTTCTAGGCCCAAGTCTAGTTTAGGGCATCCCTCAAAACATCTGGAGATATGTGCATCAAATAAACAGCAGCTCTGTATTTTCACCGCTGCAAGCAAAGAGGTTTATTTGAGATGTGACCCACCTCAAAAACTTATATCCGAGGAACTCTGTTGAGCTTGTTTGCTACATGATGCTGAATGCCCAGTTAAGTGGCATAGACCATCATGATGGGAAATCAACACATGGTATCCCTGCTACTTACAAATATAGGCAATGGAAACCAATACCATTCCCTCATCGCCCCTTTTTACTTACCCAGCCATGTTAAACAACAAATACTGATTTATATAGGCAAAGAATAAAAATATTGCTCTCAATAGAGAAAGGTAATGGGATTTTATATACGCATTATAAAAGGTACCTGGGGCAATGGGAGCATTAAGCAATTTGCCCAAAGTCACAAGGAGCTATCCACTGCACTAACCATTACTGCTCCTCCAAGCAGCACCCTTCAACTTTTCAGCAAAATCCTTAAGTGAGCCCAAGGTGAGTTCCCCAACTGATTTTTGGAGTATAACAGATGGTCTAAATAGGACACCTTTCAGACAATTTCTTTCAGATATCTACCAGTTCAGCAATGCCTAAAGAGAGAGGAAACCTGAATTATGGAACTGAGATAGTATGCCAATTCGACTGAACTTGAGTTCCATTGTGGTTTTTGAGTCTAGTAAAGGGAATCACATACACAAACAGCCATGGGCCTACCTAGCAAGTAGGCAGACTCTAGTCTGGACAAGATCCATGGGAAATGATTACAGCATATTAGCATCAGCATTCTGTCTTGTGGAAGAAGTTTTGGCCCGATCCGTGTCCAGGAAATGTTAGGAATAACAACTTTGCGGATTGAAGAGTCAAGTTTGTTTATAATTTATTTCCTTCAAAGTCCAGGGTTAATATCAAAGAAAATAGCTGCTGGCAAGCTTTATTAAAATGGGCTATTTAAAACCTGGAAACAGATTCAACTTGTTGAGGTGAGCTACTGCAAATAAGGTACGTTCTATAACAAGGATAATAGAATGTATATAAGCGAGATCAAACATACAATGTAAAATATTCAATATTCAAACAGTACAAGATAACTGTCTTGCTTATGTTGGATTTATTCTTGCTGTACACCCCCTTGAGTGAATTTCTGGTAAATAAATCCTAATATAAACACACAGTTCTCTTTTTGGTGAGGTACTGGGAAGATTAAAATGTGTTCATTTTTAACTTTTCTTGTGAAGAAAAAAAAAAAAAGTCCAAGATCAGAGGTCCAATATAGGATGCAGTAGTATCTGAGATAAAATCCTTGATATATGGAATAGGGATGGAATTCTTGGTGTGCCATGTGGAATGGGTGTGTGACATTGGAGATGAGTACTCAAGAATCTATTCTTTGCTCCTCAAAGAAAAAATTGCATCTGACCCAACAGGTAGGGCAGGTTGCATATGTGTCAAAAGGAACAGAAGTGTCCCAACAGCAGTCAAAAACAGACTGTGTAGGCTGCACAGTAGCCATCTCCTCTAACTAGGCCATTAACAGGGCTAATGCAATGGTCTGAAAAGGATGAAATAACTTCTTCCTACAGTAGCAAAGTCTTCAAAACCAAGAGGCTTAGGTTTGTCCATCAAACATATAAATGGCAAGTGACCGACTCACTTGCAAATTGTGCAGTAGAGTCGGAACGCTGAGAGTGTAGAAGTCCAAGCCCCGCCTCCACCAGCAGTACAGCCCAATAGGGAGAAGGGCTTGGAAATCGGAGGAGAAGGGAGCAGGGAGGGAAGGAGGGGGGAGGAACTGAGGGAAACAGACGCTGGGGAGAGAGCAGGGTTGGTGGACGGACCGGGGGGGGGGGGGGGGGGGGGGGGGCATAGGAAAACAAAAAACTAGCCCGTTGTTACCGGCTTAACGGCTAGTTTCTTCAGATTTGATAGTCTGCCTGACTAAGCAACAAAAAGTTGTGTATACAAAGTGATGGGGAGAGGGGAAGAGAACTACAATAATCATGTGGATAGCAAAAGCAAAGAGTTCATTGCAGTCAGAAGTGCCTGCAGGTTCATACACAATACCCTGGAAAAGGCTAAGTGAAAAGAAAGGACTTGAGGCTGTTCTGAAACCTGGAATAAGAGATCAGACCAGAGGGCGATAGGAAATGAATTCCAAAGGGTTGAAGCCAGGACAAAAAAGGCAAAGCACTCCTCCATGTTGAGGCAAGGTGTGCTGCGGAGTCAGAAGGGAGTGATAATCATGTTCAAGGGACAACCAAAGCAGCCTGGCTAATGAATGAAGGGAGATCAGCAAAACTCTGCCACCAGTAGACAGCACTGGATATCATTATGGTGTATTACAAAAAGCATGTCACCTGTGCAATGTGCACTGGCTACATTAGTATGGACATGCAGATTAGGTTCACAGCCATGCCAAGTACCTGGCAGCAATGACAAATGCCAAAAACAGACATCAAAATACATTGTGGTGTAGCCAAGTGGTTAGAGAAGCATGTTGTGAACTAGGGAGACTTGAGCTCAAATGTCACATGGTCTTTATGACTTGAGTAAAGCATTTAACCCTATTGCCTCAGGTACAAAGATTATAACCTTCTGGAGACAGGAAAATACCTTCTATACCTGAATGTATTTCACCTTGAGCTTCCAATGAAGAGGTGCAACAGCCAAATAAAACTGATTGTAGACTAGCTCAGATCGGGATCAAGTAGGTAGATCTAGTGAACACGTGTACAGCTGGTGAGGTACAAGTCTAGCACACAATTTTGAACACCTCTCTCAAAATGATCATACAAGGAGCCATCTGGGGTGGGTTGGGGGTCTTTCCCAGGTGTTACGTTTCACTTTCATGGCTGACAATCACTCTCAAACCTGGAGTTGAATCATGTACTTTCTGGTTACTTACGTCAGAAGGAGGCGGGGCCTAGGCCAGGGAAGAAGAGACGTCATGGAGACTCTACAACCAACACAATAGATATTCCTGCCCATGCAGCGCTTCTGAAAGAGGTGAGAGGCGCTGCTCGGGTCGTTAATAGGGAGGGGGGTCTCGGTGGAGGGGGGGAGCGGCGTAGTCGACCTCAGGGGGGGCAGCGGGGGCGGGGCACGGGGCGAAAGAATGACGGGAGGCGGAGTTAGCTCTGCAGAACACAGGAACAGGAAGGGAGGGGGACCGGGGCAGCCAGCTAGCATTTTGCTTTTTCGGGGGGGGGGGGGGGGGCAAGGCCATCCATACAGGACGCTCCTGATGAGCGACCTTGCCCCCTCCCGATCCTTTGTTTTTGGATTTTGCTGACCGGGTAGCCACGTGTATGTGTTGTGGCTTTTTTTGTTTGTTTGTTTTTACGTTTGCAGCATGCGCAGAGCAGCCAGCAAAACGCTTGGCTGCTCTGCGCATGATTTAGGGGCCGATTACCGATGTGTATTGTGATTCTTTGATACATTGTACGTTTGAATACCGATCTGAGCATGTGTGACTTTTTTTTTTGGTGCATTCTTCGTTTTTTAAAAATCGTTAGGGACTATAACGATTTTGATTTTTTTACGTTTGCTTGATGCATCTACCCCACAGAAACATGATGGCAAAGACTATACAGGCTATCCAGATCACCAAGCCACACAAGCAATTAAGCTCTGTAATTTCTTCCTCACCTTCAAAGATTCTTTGATTGTCCCATGTTTTCTTACAGTTAGATGCTCTCAACACAAGCTTCACTGATCAACTGATCCATGCATCCACCATCCTCTTGTAAGGAATATTTCCTTACATTATTCCTGATCGTGCTCCCCTTCCTCTTATCCTTCAACTCCTTGCTCCAGAGTTTCCTTTCCACAGAGAAGTATTTTTAGATCTTCACTCCCATTCCCCGTATGCTTTATAAGGCGTACTACTGACCATTTTAGTAGCCAACCTCTGGACCCAACTCCATCCAGTTTGCATTCTTTTGAAGATATGGTCTTCAGAATTGCACACAGTACTCCAATGAGGTTTCAAAGACTTACACAGAGGCAAAATCACCTTATTTCCTGCTGGCCATCTCTTTATGCACCCAAGCATCTTTCTGGATTTTGTCATACCCTTAATATTTAGTGCTACAAGTAGCTTGTTGAGCAGACTGGACGAACCATGCAGTTCTTTATCTGCTATTTTACCAGACACACAGAGCACTGCTGTTGTTCAAGTACAATTGCGTCTCTGCTCTAAAGAGCTTACAATGAAAGTGGGTACATGAGGCAATGAGAAATCAAGTTGACTTGCTCAAGGTCACAGTGGCAGAGGTGAGAACTGAACTCTGCTTAAAACCAAGCTTCTTAATCATTCTCATTTATGTGCTTAGCTGGGTTGTGCATTTGTTTTGAATGGATTTTTTGAGGAGAGGAAATCTAGACTGCCTGTACATTTGTCCTTTAGATTGTAAGCTACTTGAGCAGGGACTGTCCTTCTATGTTAAATTGTACAGCACTGCGTAACTCTAGTAGCGCTTTAGAAATGTCAAGTAGTAGTAGTAGAATGGTAAAATGCAATGAGCATTTTCATTAGCTTCTCTAAACAAGACCAAATGGACATTGGTTTCTGGAAATCCATTTCTTTTTTATGCCATTATAGAATATGGATGTTGAAAAACTGCACTTGTTTTCCTTTAGCCAGTGTGAGGCTCAGTAGAATTCAAACATTTGACCACTGACCGTGGAGGCTAGGAACTTGCAGCTGACACCACAGCAGTTGTAGAGTCTAGGAAGCAGACAGTGAATAGTTATCCTCTGGACAGCAGAAAAATACACCTCTGGGAGAACAAGCACACTGGACCGGTATGGGGTGTGTTCCTCATTAAGGGATGTGCTTCTATGCTCTTATTTACGTTGCAACATTCACAGAGAATGAAGCAGTCTTGAATTTGGACATCCTCCTTTAATGCTTGAACTCAGCCAGGTTATACCCAGAATCCAAAATGTTATGTGTAGCACAGTTCTGAATTTTTCCACTCTTGGTATGACCTGAAGCAGTGCTTAGTCAAAGAATTGTTTAAGAAGACTGTGGCCCTCTTAGGACTTTTTTTTTTTGTTACATTTGTACCCCGCACTTTCCCACTCATAGCAGGTTCAATGCGGCTTACATATTATATACAGGTACTTATTTGTACCTGGGGCAATGGAGGTTAAGTGACTTGCCCAGAGTCATAAGGAGCTGCCTGTGCCTGCAGTGGGAACTGAACCCAGTTCCCCAGGACTAAAGTCCATCACACTAACCACTAGGCCACTCCTCCACTTTGACAGGTAGATAAACTTTTTTTTTTTTTAAACCACGTACCTACTCAACTTTATTGAAGTCTTTGATACATATCAACTCTTAGCACACACAACACTTTTGCAAAGCACCGTAAGTTTTTTTAAAACATAAAATCAAGTCTGATAGAAAACCACCACACATACATCACAAAACAAAAAGTTAAAAATTCATTAATGCTTCAATTATAAAACACTGAAAGAAATGAATAGCAAATTGGTTCATAAATACATACAGTAGAATACATACCCCAAGTTTAACAAAGAGGACAATAAGACTTCTTGGTCGCATGACAACTGATGTATTCAGGGGTGTTACATAGCATTTATTCAAATGCAAGTTCAGGTAAGCAGTTAGAAGCTATTCAAAGGAGTAAACAGAATGATAAATGTTTAGAAGGCTCATTAAATCCACAGGTCAGCTGAAAACATGAAGATGTCAACATGCTGCAAGTAATTAGGAAATTGACCTATTACTGTATTAAGTGAATATACATATACTCAAGTTAGACAAAAATTCCCATATCACTTCCAACTACTATTCTAATGGAGGAAGAACAGTAATTTTGTTTACCATAAAAGTCTTCAAATAGAAGGTGGATGTCTTATACCCACCCTATCAAAGTCATGCATGATAGCTGCTGGGTCACTATCAGAGGACTTCTGAACAGAGACATCAATGAGTGCAAAGTTCTCTTCTTCCCGAATATCTGCTTCTTCCACAATGGGCAGGAAGTAGGGTTCTGGAACACGATCCTGACTTTCAGAATAACATAACTGCCCATGGTAAACCTTATGCTAAAAATAAAAAAAAAAGAAAAAAACACCAACATCTTACTGCTCTGGTTGTGTCTCACAAAATTTGCAATGCATCACCCAAAAGTAGACAGATGGTTAAACTGAGCCAATGGTACTTTTCCTATTAATGTGGATTTTTTGTATCCAGATTACCCTCAAACTGAAAGTGTTGTGTGAACTATACAAAATTTGGTGCAACTGATGCAAAAGGACATGTCAACAATGAAACCAAAGTAGCTATCAACACAATTATATGGGTATTTGTGGAATATATGGACTAAACCCTCATTTTCATTAATCTCCACCTTACCCCAACATGCCTTAATCTTGTGTCTGAAAGGATACTGTATAGGAAATCTAAACAAGAATCATATTAGATAAGGCAATCACATAAGCCTCTGTCCCTTTGAGAAAAATGGAACACACATACATGCAATAAGAAAAATCTTTGAAAATCTGAGTAAAGACTCTTGAAAATGGTCATACATGGGTTTCTCAGCCTCTGCAAGTACTACTGAACACCTGGAAATCCAAAGCACCCCCAGTAAAAGACAACCAGTACTACAGAAAAATATCATGCCTAATTTACAATACAAAAAGGACGGAGACTTGGGGGCCCCAATACATCACCACCTAACCCTTTTCTCTCGGGCAGCCCTCTATCCCCTTCACTTGCTCATCCCAGCTGCACCCTCTCATACTCCCACTACATTGACCACCCCTTCTCTTTTCTTGCTCCATCTGCTGCTCTCATCCCAGAGCCCTCTCACATTCCACTTATCAGTCACCCATCTACCCCACTCTGCCTCCCCCCAAATTCTTCCTCCCTGCTTATCTTCCACATTTTGCCCTCTACGCCACTGTTCCCATTTTAGCCTGCATACCCTTCTTACAGGTGAAAGCCACCTTATCGCATCACTTTTCACCATATTCCTCTCAGAATAAGCCCCTCCTCCCCGAGGACATCAATTCTTCTTCCTACCTCTTTCAGTACCTCTTTTTTTCAGGGGGGGGGGGGAGGGAGGGAGGGAAGAAGGACTACATGTTCAGCAGGAGCAATCACCCTTTGCAAGAAAGGGTCGCCAAAATCAAACCAAAAGAGGAATGAGCACAAGGTATAAAGGGTGCAAAAGCAGCTTTCCTGTAAGTTGCATGTCCCTCTTTCATGCAGGTGGATAACTTCAAGGTTCTGCAGCAGCAACCACACAGCAAAGAAAGACACCCCAGCTTTACATGTATATAATCAGAAGCATGCATATCAGGGAGTGAGAAACCCCAAATTAAACTGACCATAACACACACACTTACCTTGGGCATGAAGTATTTATAGAGGCAGGCCCCACCTACTATAACACCAGCAAGAATGAATGCAAGACCCAAAAGAGTAAGCAGACACCTTCCAGTTGAATTTTCAGTTCCACGGGTTGCTATTTCAGGATCCTTCAAACACAAAGAAACATACACAAAAAATGTAATTTGTAATAGGTGCATCAAAATCAGAGCCTCATTTCTTTTATCCCTCAGGCAAAAATGGAGTGGGGCAGGAAAGACAGGTCTGTTAAGGAACCCATAGAATCAACAAAACACAACCTTAAGAATGTAAGGAACATAAGAATAGCCACACTGGGTCAGACCAATCCACCTAGCCCAGTATCCTGCTTCCAACAGTGGCCAATCCAGGTCACAAGTACTTGGCAGAAACCCAATAGCAACATTCCATGCTACCAATTCCAGGGCAAGCAGTGGCTTCCCCCATTTCCATCTCAATAACAGACTATTTTGACTTTCCTCCAGGAACTTGTCCAAACCTTTTTAAAACCCAGATATGATAACTGCTGTTAACATATCCTCTGGCAACGAGTTCCAGAGCTTTATTATCTGAGTGAAAATATGTCCTATTTGTTTTAAAAGTATTTCCATGTAATTTCATTGTGTGCACCCTGGTCTTTGTACTTTTTGAAAGAGTGGGAAAAAATAGATTTCTACTCATTCTACACCACTTATGATTTTATAGACCTCAATCATATCCTCCCTTCAGCCGTCTCTTTTCCAAGCCAAGGAGCCCTACCTCTTTAGCCTTTCCTCATATAGGAGGCGTTCAATCCCCTTTATCATTTTGGTGAACCTTTTCTAATTCCACTATATCTTTTCTGAGATACAGCGACCAGAAATGAACACAATACTCAAGGTGAGGTCACATCATGGAACAATACAGTGGCATTATAATATTCTTGGTCTTATTTTGAATCCCTTTCCTAATAATTCCTAGAATCTTTTGGCCGCTGCTGCACACTGGGCAGAAGATTTCAGTGTATAGTCTACAATGACTAGATCTTTTTCTTGAGTGTAGATTCCTAAGGTGGACCCAACTAACTATGATTCGGATTATTCTTCCCAATGTGCATCACTTTGCATTTGTCCAAATCATCTGCCATTTGGCTGCCCAGTCTTCCTGCAAGTTTTTTTTTTTTTTTTGTTACATTGTTACCCCGCGCTTTCCCACTCGTGGCAGGCTTAATGCGGCTATGGAGGGTTAAGTGACTTGCCCAGAGTCACAAGGAGCTAGCTGCCTGTGCCTGAAGTGGGAATCGAACTCAGTTCCTCAGTTCCCCAGGACCAAAGTCCACCACCCTAACCACTAGGCTACTCCTCCACTTTCACAATTTGCATCTGTTTTGACAGCTTTGAAGTTGTGTGTCATCTGCAAATTTAATCACCTCATTCATCGTTCCATTTTCCAGATAATTTATAAATATGTTAAACAGCACCGGTTCCAGTACAAATCCCTGTGGCAGTCCACTACTCACCTTCCTCCATTGAAAAAAGTGGCCATTTAACCCTAACCTCTGTTTTCTGTCCAATAACCAATTCCTAATCCACAGAAGGATATTAAGTCATGGGATAGGAGACAATTTTCTCAGGAGTTTCATGAGGAGCTTTGTCAAAAGCTTTCTGAAAATATCTACATACACTACATCAAAAAAGCATTACATTGGCCACCCACCACAATCTTCAGGTACTACAAACAATTTTAAACGAGTGGTTACAAATCACCAACAGATCAGCAATTTAATCTAGTTTTCAGTAATCTGGAGTGTATGCCATCTGATCCGGTTATTTATCGCTCTTATAATTTGGCTCAGTACATCCTCCAAATTCACAGAGATTTCTTTCAGTTCTTCCGCATCATCACCCTTGACTTCATATCTATATATATAATTCTCACCTCCAACATTCTATGAAGCCTCCACAAGAGCTGCATGGTGGTGAAACCCAAATTTGCCCATGCCTGTTTGCTCCGCCCCCACGTCAAACGCGATGACGTCGAGGGCGGAGCAATCACACTCAACCAATCGTATCGCCGCTCATAGCCCTACCTCCCTCTCGGGACCGATCTCTGTCTTTTCCTTGGCAGTTCTGTGTGCGTCCACAAAACCTTACAAACCAGGCAACAAGCACTGCAACACCGCCTCTCTCCAGAAGCAAGCCCGGCTCTCACTCTCTTTGTCAAACGTTCATTCCCTCCCGTAAACACAGCAATTCCCAAAGCCAACAACTGGCCCACAGCTGAGGCTTCAAAACTGAAGGAAGGGAAGCGACAGAAACAGAAACGACAGAAACGCTGGCCTGTGAAACAAAAACAATGCCCTCTAGGCCTCTGCTTCTGTGCTTGCGTATTGGACAAAAAAAAAAAAAAAAAAAAAAAAACTCTTCTCCTACAACAATTTGTGCTCTCTCTGGGGAAACAGGTACAATTACCGTGTTTCCCCGAAAATAAGACTGTCATATTAATTTTTGCCCCCCAAAATGCGCTAGGTCTTATTTTCAGGGGCTGTCTTATTTTTCAGGGAAACATCGGGATTGGATCGGGGTTGGCCTGCCCGCCCTCTGTCGCTCCCGGAACTAACCTTAAATGCCTCCTTTCACCTTCGCAGCAGCAGGGCAGGCCACTCCTTCCTTCCGTGTCCCGCCCTCGCCTGATGTAACGTCCGCGAGGGCGGGGCACGGAAGGAAGGAGAGGTCTGCTCTGCTGCTGCTTGCTGCAAAGGTGAAAGGAGGCGTTTAAGGTTAGTTCCGGGAGCGACGGAGGGTGGGTGGAGGGGGGCCCGGCGACCTCGGGTGGGGGGGGGGGGCGGCCTTGTCCGGCTTTCGGCGGCCCTGCTTTCAAACAAAAATTTGCTAGGTCTTACTTTCGGGGGAGGCCTTACATCTACCAATTCAGGAAAACCTCTACTAGGTCTTATTTTCGGGGGATGTCTTACTTTCGGGGAAACAGGGTAGCAACACTTTTCAAGCACATCTTTTTCCCCATGGAGATGCAAAGCTTTCTTTTTCTTTGTTTTTTTTTTTTTTTACCTATTATGCATACGGGGGGGGGGGGGGGGAAGGTGGGGGCTGACACCTGACAGCAGGGGCACCAGAAGGGGGGAGGGGTCCTGCGAACACACAGAGGGAGGCGGGGAGGTTTCTCTCACATACACACAGTGTCTCTCTCACTCTCACACACTCTGTCTCTCACTGTGTCACATTCACACACTCACACTCGCACCCACTCTCTCTAACACACATACACTCGCACATTCACTCTCTCTCACACACACACCGAGGAAAACCTTGCTAGCGCCCGTTTCATTTCTCTCAGAAACGGGCCTTTTTTCTAGTGCTCCATAAAGACCAAAGCAAAGAATTCAATCTCTCTGCTATGGCCTTGTCCTCTTGAGTGCCTCTCTTGCTCCTTCATGATCTAATGCCCACGGATTCCCTCACAGGCTTTCTGCTTCTGATGTACCTGAAAAAAGGTGTTACTATGAGTATCTCCATGGCAAGTTTTTCTTGCAAGTGGAGGAGTAGCCTAGTGGTTAGTGCAGCGGACTTGATCCTGGGGAACTGAGTTCGATTCCCAATGCAGCTCCTTGTGACTGTGGGCAAGTCACTTAACTCTCCATTGCCCCAGGTACAAAATAAGCACCTGTATATATGTAAACCGCTTTGAATGTAGTTGCAAAATACCATGGAAAGGCGGTATATCAAGTCCCATTTCCCTTCCCTTATTCTCTTTTAGCCTTCTTTATCAATACTTTGCATCTACCTTGATACTACTTATGTTGCTTCTTATTTTCTTCATTCGGATCCATTTCCATTCTTTGAAGCATGCTTTTGGCTCTAATAGTCTCTTCACCGTTTAACTATGCTGGCTGTCGTTTGTTCTCTTTCAACCTTTGTTAATACGGGGAATACGTCCACACCCGATTTAATATCCTAACCTTTGCGGTCGACCCTTTCAGCTTTAACTATTTTCCTCATTTTGTCATAGTCACTCTTTTGAAAATTAAAATGTCGCTACAGTGGATTTCTTTAGTGACTTCACTCCAGATATCATCATTGTTTCCCAGCAGATTTATTTATTTATTTTATTGCTTTTGTATCCCACATTTTCCCACCTATTTGCGGGCTCAGTGTGGCTTACAATACATTGTAACGATGGAAGTACAATAAATTATTACTTGATTATGGTTATCCAATGCTTACCTCCTAACTTTCTCTGCCCAGACACTACAGTAAAAATGTTCAGCTTTAAGTCGAGAAGCTCCCTCACAGCAGGGATCACAAGTCTGATCATAGATGTCATTTAACTTTGGCTACTGGTCCCATCCCCCTCAAGGGCCAAAGATGCAGTCTTAGAACTGAGCACCAGGTCAACAATCACCATACAAGACATCAGGCAGCTATGGTAATTAACACTATATGCTTATAAAATTAAAAAAATATATATCTTCATTTAAACATATGCACTTCTATACAGGGCCAGTGTAAAGGTACTGGGTGTCCTAGGCAAAAACTTCAGCTTTCTACCTCCTCTTGTCTAATGGTTGGGTCAGCAATGCTTATAGGTTACCACATTAATGCAAGTTTCTCCTGAAAATCTAGTTCCTGAATTTTCAAAGTCAGGATGATATGCTAAGATGGGACACAGTTCAACTGGCTGAGAACTCAATTGGTAATGAATTGATTACAGAACCAATCTTCTACTTTGCAACAAAATAATTTTCTTTCCATTAGTTCTTCACACTATTCCAGGATGAGTGGGTAGCTATGTCCATCGACCAGCAGGTGGAGATAGAAAATACAGAACTGAGCACCACTACATAGCTCCCTGCTAGCAGCCCAGCTCCTCAGTATCAGTCCTCAAGCAAGGAAGAACGCCCAATCAGGAGCATGTCAGCAACCAACACATCCAGCCCTAAGAAGCATTCGAAGACAAGGCCCCTGGAAAACAGGATACAAGACAGTACATAGAGCCACCAATGAGGGTGTCGAACCACAGGAGGGCTCCTGGAATAGTGTGAAGAACTAATGGAAAGAAAATCATCAGTTAAGTCCTAATTTCTCCTTCCATTACGTTCATTCCCACTACTCCAGGACGAGTGGGATGTTCAAAAGCTATCCTTACGAGGGTGGGAAGCCGAACCTGCCACACGCAGAACTGACACCCCCAAATGCAGCCGCTGCCTGCGTGGCCCCTGCTATACCATCATGCTTACTCAAGGCAAGCAGAGAAGCCCACGCCTTTGCCCTACAAAAATCCATCAGGGAAGACAACGAAGCCTCTGCCCAAGACGTAGAACAAGCCCAGTACAGTGTGCCTTCCAACCCAAGGAGGAGAACAGCCTCCCAGAATACAGGCCGAGACCACAGCCACCTTCACCCACCGGGCAAAGGAAGTCTTGGATGCCAAGAGACCCAACTGCTGTTTAAACAAACTGCCCAAAAAGTCTATAGGAAAGGCGGAAGACATCGAGAATCTCGAAAAAACGCAAGAGAGCCCTGCAAGAGGCATATAGCCAACTACATAAAAACCAACAAGCACTCGGGCCAGAAGGACAAAACTGCCCGAAACAATACCCCCTCCTCAAGCGCCCCAATAGCATTGAGTTCTATGCGAGAACTGTCAGGAACACCTAGCAACAGAGCACAAACGGAGAGTGCTACAGCACCCGAAAGACCAGCATAAAATCCCATTCGGAAAAGGCACTCGAAGGGAAAATTAAGCGAACCACACTTCTCTGAAAACAAATCACAACCGGACGAGCTGCTAAAGAAGCGGTCTGACAATGACCCTGAAAGCAAGCCAGGATCCCAGCGCTAGCCCTCGATACTCCCTCCTGCAAAAATGCCAGGAAATGGCCCAAGGAGGAAGCAAATAACTGTCCGGTGCCAAGGAAGAAGAGCCTGCAGCAGAGGAGCCACGAATGAATCCACTAATTCTTCTTCCTCAGCCGAGCCCTCTCAAGGGCCAGGCCAAAAGACCAAAAATCCTCCATGACCACCAGGCCCTGACAGAAGAAACCTTGAAACTGAGGTAATCGAAGTAGCTCCCTAACTACGAGCTTCACGAGATCTGCATAGCACTGGAGCCATGACCAGGCTGGAGAACAGGAGCACTGTATCCCGAGGGACTGCCACTCTCCCCCACTCCCGGCCTAACTTCGACACGGGGTAAGGCTTAGGGGAGTCCCTCGCTCAAACACAAACGCAGCAGGGTGTCTAGTCCCCGAGAGTCCTCTTCCCTGCGATGGCAGAAGAACCAAGGAAGCATGACATAGGAATAGGCCAAGAGAACTAAGCCCCATCAACAAATCACCAGCTGTAACGGCTTGACCAACAGCTCCCACTCGCTGGAAGTCGGAGCATGCCTAAGAAGGTCGGTCCCGAACCCCTCAAACAGCTGAAAGGCACAACAGGTGTCTCTGCCCCGGCCAAAAACCACGAGTCAGCCGACTGCTAGGAGTCCCTCCCTTAGCTAGTAGGCCCGTGCCATAGCAATGTCCGAAAAGACCCACACCAAAGAATTCCCAACAACGGGGCAAAAGCCTCCAGAGCTTAGAGCACCACTCACAGCTCCAGAGGAAAGGGGTCAATGTGCCTCTACTGGAGACCAAGAATCTTGTGCCAGGCGACCTCAGCAAAGGGCCCCCAGCCCAAGAAACTGTCCTCCGTAGACCCTACTTCCCAAGGCAGGAGTGGGGACGGCCTCCCTAGGGTCAACAACTGGGGACGCCGCAAGCACCTCAGCTCTGTCTGACTGCCAGGGGCAAGGAAGCCGGAAGCTGTAACCCTCTGAAACCAGAGACCAGTGGCTTAATAGAGCCCTATGAATTGGCTGCATCAGAGTGTAAGGTACCACTTCCAGGGCCGCTGCCACAGAACCGAGGACCTGCACGAAATTCCAGACTGGAAGCTGGGAACGAAGCAGGAGCCAAGAATCCGATGCGGTAACTTAAAGTGCTGCCCTCTGTGAGAAACACTCAAGCTCACAGGGAAACCAAAAGAACACCAAAAGAACACCTAAACCAGAAAGGAAAACAAAACAGGAGGTAAACCATTGTTGAAGGGGGCCTCCACACAGGCTTGACAAGAGGAGGCCTGGATTAGCCTGTTGTCCAAGTGCAAGAGGAAACGAAACCTCCATCTCCGCAGAAAGACTGCTATGAACATGACCTAGGAAAAAAGGTCCCCGGGCCCGAGTGGAGGCCAAATGGCCGGGATCAGAACTGAAAAAGAACTGCAGAAGCAGCCCGCAGAGGAGAAGGTAATTACGCCTCCCTGGTCTCAAGAGCAGAGAGAACTCTCGCTCCGAACGGACGGGAGCACAGACCTCAGGGTCACCATCCGAAAACAGACACCAGTGGACCCCTTGAGATCCAGATTGGATTGCACTGCTCCCATCTTCCTAGAAACTCCAAAACAGGAGGGATGGGAACAATGGCCCGAAGGGCCAGAAGCACCTCAACTGAACTTCTGCCCTGAGCTGCCAGACATAGCCGGCTGTGTAGGGGCTTCACTTCTGCCGAAAAACAAAATGGCCGCCATTCCCACCGCCTTCTGAGGCGAAGCACTGAGGCCCTGCATCAGGGACCGGAGTCAAATGAAAAGCGCTGGTATGACCGAGCGCGCCCTGTATGTGCGAGCACTGTCAGCTCCTCCACTCGGAAACCGGACTGCACACTGTGCCGCAGTCCAAGAACACCGCCCACTGCTCCTAGCAGCCCAATGACAGGCAGCAGGTTGCACTAAGCAGAGGCTGCCATGGCTGGTGACTGCCAAAACATGTGGCGCATTGCGCTACCCACCCGCTTTATTTTATTTTATAGAATTAGGAGAATAGGCAGTTTGTGTCTTAGGAGGAATCATAGTCTGTCTGTATCGGCCAAAGACCTCAAGGAGCAGTAGTGAGATTTGCACCAGGCTCCCCTGGTTCTCACTCCATTGATTCAATCACTAAAACTGCTCCTTCACTTCCTCCATGGTTTTTTTTTTTTTGTAGCAACACCACACAGTGCTCCCATCGATGTCCCAAGGCCTGAAGCACAGCAAAAAGGACCCACCACCCTGAGTTCACGCTACCCGGGGACACAGCCACCCTCATACCACAGCAGGGCATGGCAGCAGCACCAGCCTGCCAGATTCACTGGGTTGCCTACGACTCATCTTCTGAGCAGACTGGTTGCTGAGCAGGCTCTCACACAGAGGAAAAACAGGGAAAAGGCGCAGAACATCCCAGAGGAAGGCATGACAGGGACCCAGCACCACCAGGTATGTCTGCTCAACTGGGAACCAGTTGACCAACTGGACCAGGAGCAAGGCCTCATAACCAGAGACAGAGGAAGTCTGTCCATCCACCTGCTGGAGATAGAAAATACTGAGGAGCTGGGAGCTCAGCTGCTAGCAGGGAGCTATGTAGTGGTGCTCAGTTCTGTATTTTCTATCTCCACCTGCTGGTCGATGGACATAACTACCCACTCGGCCTGGAATAGTAGGAATGAACGTAATGGGAATGGCCTTACCTAAAAGACGTATTGTAGCAGGAAAACACAGTCTCTGTTTCTCCGACACTAGAACTGAACTGCTGAACTGTGTTGTCAAAATGTCAAAAGTATATTCTGTACGACAAAAGCAATGCTTCTAAACATCACTAAATACAACATTTTATAATTATCCTCAACATCGCCATCTCAGTTTTTGTTCTATTCTCAGATACATACTCCAACAGATTTTATTCTTTGGTTTTACTCCATGATTGCACGACTGATAGAAGGTTTAAGTTCTCTGACAACTGAAACTTCCTAAAGTTCACTCTCACTTCATAAGATGTGCCATATGAACCAGACTTAAAAGTTCATTAAGCCAGGTTTCCTGCCTTGGACCACAGCCTGATTTACCCAGCAGGATCTCAAGCAGTAGATCCACATCACTGGCCAGGTGGTCCCCTTAGAACCAGGTTGAAAACCACTGATCTAGAGCATCTGAGACAGCATTCCAGCTATCCACCACAATGTCAGGTCCTGGAAATCAGATTACTCAACATCTACCTCCTTGTTCTGTGCTCCACTATATTCTGCCACCGATCTATAATCTTCCTACATGTAGACCACTGACTACAATGTAATCAGACCAGGGCAAAATAAAGAGTTAATCCAGCGGTTCCTAAATCTGCCTTGGGGGCCCTCCCAGCCAGTCAAGTTTTCAGGATATCCACAATGTATATTCATGAGATTTGCATGCAGTGGAGGTAGTGCATGTAAATCTCTTGTGAATATCCTGAAAACTTAACTGGCTGACAGAGATGGAAGGCCCTCCAAGACAGGTTTGAGGACCACAGAATTAACCAAAACCTTATGTAGCTCCTCTTTGGTTACAGGTCCAAACCATAAATCAAAGTGCCAAAACCAAGTGCTCACATCACCCCAATAATCAAGCTCCAAAACAACAGAGGTTTTATTCTATACTGATCTTCTATTAACATACTAACCTCAGTAAGGTCACAGAGCTGACAATCTTTAGCCAGCGAATAAAGATCACTACCCTGCTGACTCCCACCTACTCGTCCTTAATTGTTGCTTCATTGTACCTGCTTCGTCTCAATACCAAAGGAATGCATTTATCCATGCTCCCACTACAGAGGATAAACCTGGGTTCCTGTATCAAAATAATGTTTACAAGCCAGCAAGCACCATAAAGCAGAAATATCCTTAAAGCAAAGCCACAAATATAACCACCCCATTCAATACCTGAGCCCCAGGCCTTGACCACTCCAGTAACCTAGAAACCAATCACTTCCAGGACACACATTACCCACATTCACAGGACAACCAAAACCTTAAATCAATCCAAAATACAACTCAAGCTATACACACAGCTCGTACCAACTACCACACAATCACATGAAAGGATGTATGAAGAGGCAAGCTTTTATCACAACACTTTGGGACCACACTAGCATCGTCACCTGCCAATAGTGTTGTCACCAGATAGCGGAGGCCAATAAGCAGGAAAGAGGGCTGAACAATTCCTGTCCTCAGGAGCTGGTATGTATTAATCTCCACATTTCCCAAAACAAAATGAAAAGGCCTAGCAGCCTCAGGATAATGCCAGTATCTTCACACTACCACCAGTGACTCCACCAGGTAGGCACGGCCAATGAGTAGGAACAGAGGCTGCAGAGATGTTACACCTTTAGGAGGTGCCCTTCTTGCTTCTGTCATGTCCCCTCCCAGTCTGCTGGGGGAAACAGAGGAAAAACTGGCAGAGCCTCTGAACAGCCTGAAGTTTCAAACTGACACTATAGGAAAACACAGCAATGATGCAAGACACTATGTCAGCAAATTGCTCAATTAGATACTGTTACTATTGACTCCAACTCTAAAGCTAGACATTTTTTGAAGTAGATGAGTCTAATTTCAGAATCTGGAAAAATACATAGATTCATGTGACACACTAGTTATCAATTTCCCTGTATAAAATACTTAAATACTGGAGGAAATTCTGAAAGTTTTTCAAGCCTTTATTTTACCCATTTCCAAAATGTAATTTTTTTTTCACATGGGTGGAGGTGGGGGGGGGGGGGGGGGGGGCAGGGGAGAGAACATAAGTCAGCTACTCAACAGGAAAGATTTCTGGCTATGCTGGATACTGAAGCTGTAGCTCCAGCTACTGGTACAGATAAGGAGTGGCTGTTTAGAACTTATTTCAAGTTTAAGAGAAAAATGTGTTTTCTAAGATCTGTTTTCTACTTACCATGCTTTAAGAGCAAATAATGCACAGTAAGTGCAAAGACACCTTAGTTAATAAGCTCTTTTGTTACTAGTAGGGTAGTGATGGGGTCTCAACCCTTGGAGATGTGCCCAGAAGACACTCCATGGGTGATTCCCTAACTCACATATGTAAGGTGTGGATGACTGTTCAGGCCATTGTGTCCTATTCCCTTTTAAACTCTATCATACTGAGCTGTTTCCTCTCTGACTATAGGCTAAGCCAAATTTCGATATTTGTGTTTTTATGATCTTGAAAATGTTCTATACTGGATGTTAGAAGCTATACTTCATGTAAATAGATAGAGGATCCTTGTAAGAGCTTTTTTATTCCCCAATGCTCTCACAGGTCATTTATGAGAGGCAGTAGAGATGCTTCAACAACTACTCCAAAAATTGGGAAGGCCAATGCCAGGCAGATTTCAAAAACTGCAACTATAAGTCAGGAAAATACTTATCATACGCTATGAGTGTGGATGTTATTTATCTCTATAGGGGAGGGGAAGACAGCTTAAGTAGATAATGACACGGGGACAAAGTTTGTCCCCGCCCCGTCCCCATGGGTTCTGTCTCCGTCCCCGCACCATCTCTGTCATCTACAGAAGCCTTGAACACTTATAATTTTATATTTAAATCTTTTTATTAAAGTATACAAAGGAATATGCTGTGCAACCGTTATGTATAAAATACAAACATAATAATAACAACAATGAGCAACTATAATAAAACCCTCCCACCACCACCCTTCTACCCTTCCAACTACAAAATGACACGGGGACAAAGTTTGTCCCCCATCCCTGTGGGCTCTGTTCCCATCCCAGCCCCCGTGGGATCTGTCCCCATCCCCGTGTCATTCTCTAATGTTCGGATCGAAAATACACCGGTGTATTTTTGATCAGAAGGGCCAAATACACCAGGATCCTGGTGTATGCGGCCCTTCTGATGAGAAACAGAGCAGAATCTAGGTGTATGCTGCCCCTCAGACAATGAATACAGCTGGATCTAGATGCAAGCAGTCCTTCCAGAAAGATTTGGACATATGCAGAGAGAGTTTCTGCTGTGTCTAGCAGGTACAATAATTTTTAATGCTGTTTGGCTGATTTAAAATTTGTTATATGTTCATAGGGGAAGCTTTAAAATAAATGACATTTTTGTCAAATTAAAAAAAAAAAAAAAAAAAAAAAAAAGACACATAGGCATTAAAACTTTTGCAAATATTTTTATACAGGACTGTTTATTGTCATCATGAAGAAAAAAGCAGGCATCTTGTGTTCCATTGAAAACCAGCACTGGAAATAAAAGCAGCTTCTGCAGTACTGACAAATATATTTTGAAAATAACTCTCCCTCCCCTTCACATACCCTTGAAAATTCCACCAGCCCAGCCCCCACAACTCCTCTTAGATCTTCTCCCCCTCCCCCCCCCCCCCCCCCCCCCCCCAAGAGAGAATGCAAATCTACTTTGCTATTGTTTTTGACAAACAAGATGGCTGCTGTAGGGGGACTGGCTTCAACTTTAGAGTCATACTGTCTCCTGTGGACCAGATAAGCTCATCCCATGTCCCCTCATTTAACCTCAAGGAGATAAGAGTTTTCAGTTTTGGCACAGTATAAGACACCACAAGAACAAAATATAAGAAAACCACTAGATTGCATTAGGGGCTATTAGCCCATTTAGTTATGTTTAAACAAAAGAGATCTGCATGAAACAAAATATTTATTTGGAGTTGTAAAACCACTTGCCCCTGAAACATGTTCCAAAACAGAATAATCCATTTTTATATCTGAAAGTCAAACTTCTACAAAACAGATGAAAATGTGATTCCATATGCCCCAATGAAAGGAGAGTTTAATTCTACTTCCATTTAATTTCAATATATTCCATCATCTTTATAAATACCAGGCTTCCCTGGTAGATTACAACAGTTAAGATGAACCCATTAGGAAACAAGATATCCTCACTGAATGAAATCTGGTCATCTATATTGCACAGAACAGTGAAGAAAAATGACTACAACTACCATTTACAATACATTTTGAAGCTTTTGTTAAATGATATTCATAGTAACATATAGTAAATGACAGCAGATAAAGACCTGAAGGGTTCATCCAGTCTGCCAAACAAGATAACTCATTTTACATGGTATGTAATATTTTATATGTATATCCGAGTTTGATTTGTCCCTGCCTTTCTCAGGGCACAGATCAGAGAAGTCCGCCCTGCACTGGTTTTTATTCTCCAAATGCTGGTGTTGCCACCCATGTCCGCTAAGATTCCATAGATACATTCCTTCTAAACAGTATTCCTTTGAGTTTATCCCATTTACCGTTTTCATCTCCACCACCTCCTGCGGGAGGGCATTCCACGTATCCACCACCCTCTCCATGAAAAAATACTTCCTGACATTTTCTACCCCCCTTCAACCTCAATTCATGTCCTCTAGTTCTACCACTTTCCCGTCTCCGGAAAAGGTTCGAATGCGGATTAATACCTTTCAAATATTTGAACGTCTGTATCATGTCACCCCAATTATGTCTTTTATCTTCTACCTTTTAAGACCTGCCAATCCAACTGAAACAGCTTTAGGCTCGTTACAGATGGATCAATAATGCAGATGCAGCAACTAATGGGTTTGCTTGCTTTGTTTTGAGTGAATGGCAATGATGGCTGCGTGGGGGAGTGGAAACAGAGATTAACCAAATTGGCTTCCTTGCTTACAGTGGACTAGATAGGCTCACATCCTCTTCTGTCTATTAAACTTCCTTGCAGCAGCTCATAGGTTTGCTTGCTGTGCTTTGAATATATGGCAATGATGGCCGCGCGGGGGAGTGGAAATAGAGATTAACCAAATTGGCTTCCTTGCTTACAGTGGACTAGTTAGGCTCACTTCCACTCTTGTCTATGAATAGAGGGGTGTGGTAGCCGTGTTAGTCCACTTTTAAAGGTACTCATCAATAGATATAAAACAAAATAAAACATGGAAAAGAAAATAAGATGATACCTTTTTTATTGGACATAACTTAATACATTTCTTGATTAGCTTTCGAAGGTTGCCCTTTGTCAGATCGGAAATAAGCAAATGTTGGTAGATGACAGTATATATGAGCGAAACATCAAAGCATGTGACAGTGTACATGCATGGAGACAGGGGAATGAGTGAAAACATCAAAGCATTTCAGTGACAGGTTAACAGGATGGGGGTGGATAGGTGAGAGGGAGACAGGAGAGCAATACAATTTTCACATGCTCATGAAGGCTGCTACATTGGAGAAACAAGTCGGATGCTAAAGAAGAGATTTAATTTACATAGACATCATATGAAAAAAAGCCAGTACAACAAGCCTGTGGGACAGCACTTTACAAAACCAGAACACTGTACCAGTGATTTCATAAGGATCCTGAAATGGAACTTTAAAACAATACAGGAACGCAAGACCTTTGAAGTCAAAATGATTTTGACACCCACCAGACAGGTCTTAAAGATCTAGGTTTTCTAGTCCATTACAAAGCATAAAATTGTATTGCTTTGTAAATTGCAGTGCTCTCCTGTCTCTCTCTCACCTATCCACCCCCATCCTGTTAGACTGTCACTGAAATGCTTTGATGTTTTCACTCATCCCCTCCATGCACATAGACTGCCACTGAAATGCTTTGATGTTTCGCTCATACATACTGTCATTTACCAACATTTGCTTATTTCCAATCTGACGAAGGGCAACCTTCGAAAGCTAATCAAGAAATGTATTATGTCCAATAAAAAAAAGGTATCATCTCATTTTCTTTTCCATGTTTTATTTTGTTTTATTTCTATTACTTGTCTATTAAACCTCATGGCAGCAGCTCATAGGTTTGCTTGCTTTGTTTTGAGTTAATGGCAATGTGGGCTGCGAGGGGGAGTGGAACCAGAGATTAACCAAATTGGCTTCCTTGCTTACAGTGGACTAGATAGGCTCACTTCCACGCCAGTCTATTGCACCTCTGTTTAACTTTCTAAAAGATCTGTGCAACGCTGGGTTATGGCTGGTGATAGCTGCATATTGTAAACAGTAGGGACAATGTAAACAAAGAAGCGCTCCTTCTGTCATTAAACCTTATTTTAAGCTTGAAAACGCCCGATCCGCTGTGACGTAATGGTACCGTCGCACGAAGGATCGCAACTTTTGAGAAGGACAAGATTGGTAAGGAAATAGGAGGATCCCGGGAGAATAATCCTCAGCGTTAACTACACCAGCCTTCTTCTTCTAAAAACATTTTGGAGAATATATATAAAATGTTCACATGGTAACGACTGGTCAAAGAAAAATATTAACTTTTAAAGGTTTAAATCGAATCCGGGAGGATCCCGCTGTATCCGTTTTTTACCTTTCTGCCCGCAATGCATATCTAAAGTTTCAGACATCCCATTAAACGCGTTACCAACCTCTGACAGTGACCAATGTTTCTCCAGCACGAGTTATGCAGTTATTGAACCACCATTCAATACAATAAAAACTAGAGACGCTGCCGCCATACATCGGAGAGATTCAAGCTCGGGTCATGGCTGAGGACCGTTTCCAACACTCACAGGGGGGGGGGGGGGGGGGGGGGGGGGGGGACGGTCAGTGGAAGAGAGAAAACAACCGGGCGAAGTAGGTCTTTTCCATTATTCGTTTGAAAGCAAAGCTGCGGACACTTCCTGGATATCCCGAAGCCAAACTTAAAAAGCATCATCGCTCGCGCATCGAACAGCGGGTGCGAACCGAAAACGAACAAGGGGAAAGGCCTATCGCCGCCCTCCCTTTGGTTCTCACCAAAACTAACTCCTCGCCACCCACCTGCTCTGGCACCAGCGCCTCGGCATCTTTCTTGGGTTGCTTGTGGGCGAAGGGCGAGCTGAAAGCAATTTTCACCATCGCGTCTGCAAAGCTAGGCCGGCACAAGCAGTAGTTTATTTCCTCCCTCAGCTGGCAGCTGCCTGTGACGCACCAAGCATCGGCCTTTCCGTCCTCTGAATACCACGTGACGAAACGACGCCACTTCAGGCCCGCCGGAAATGCGTAAGCGCTCAATTGATAGGGATATCATCATTGGAGTGGAGGGCGGGTTTTTTGCCTATTCCAACCAATGAGATATAATTCTGCAGTCCCTATAAGCCTTCAGATCAGCAGTTAAAAACTTTGTAGGGTGTGTGTGGCATCTTTTATTTGGCTAGCAAAAACATATGCACAGCATCCTCGCATCCCGTTTGCATTTACATCCTCTGAGAATAGGGAAATACCTATTTAACTTACCTTGAGCTAGTAGAGAAGGGGTGAGCTAAACTCCATTTGTTTGTACAAGGCAAACGAGACAAAGAGAGGGAAACCAAAGCAAGACGTGAAACAACAACAAAAAAAAAACACCAAAGGCCTCCCGGACTGAGACTAGAAAACAGATCTTTATTATCAGATCTGTTTGCTGTTCTCTGTCCTGGAGGAGTCACTTAACCCTCTATTGCTGCACGTACAAATAAGTAACTATATACTATGTAAACCGCTTTGAATGTAGTTACAAAAAACACAGAAAGGTAGTATATCAAGTCCCATTTCCCTTTCCCTTTGTGCTTTTCTTGTTGTACAAAGTAAACAATAGATATTAAACAACCTGCAAAAAGAGAGTTATGCGTTTCTCCAGGACTACTATGGCCACCCTGCAGCATCTACGTGCACTAGACTTTATTGGTGCGGCATGGAAGAGTTGCCTAATGGTTAGATCAGCAAAATGAGGTTCAAATCCCACTGCCACTCCTGACCTTGGACAAGTGTCTTAACTCTCCAAAATCTCCAATACTAATTTACTAATCAATTTGCAGCTGGTGACAGCAGCATTTTTTAAAAAGCTAGCCAACCCCTGCTGAATTATATCCAGACTAGCTGTTCAGCCCGTAAAAATGGGCTAGTATAGGAGGGGGGGGGGTTGAAAGGCCCCTCACCCCGCCGCCGAGTTCGCCGCTGCCGCTTCCCCTCCGAGTTCGTCCTCACCCCCCAGAGCCGTCGCCAACCACCTTCCACCCGGTCGGGCCCTCGCTCCGCTATTGAAACAGCGAGGGCACGCAGCACACAGCTCTACCGCTGAGCTGCTGTGGCCTTCCTTCTTCTCTGCCTGTGTCCCGCCCTCATGTGACGTAACGTCGTCGAGGGTGGGACACAGGCAGAGAAGAAGAAGGAAGGCCGACGGCAGCTCAGCAGAGCTGTGTGCTGCGTGCCCTTGCTGTTTCAATAGCGGAGCGAGGGCCCGACTGGGTGGAAAGTGGGTGGCGGCGGCAACTCCGGGTGGGGGGAACGTTAGCGACGGCGGTGTCCCTCGCAAATGTGCAGTAGAGACCCTCTCTGTTCCGCCCTCGTCATCACATATTGACGCGGGGGTGGGTCAGAGAGGGTCTCTACTGCGCATTTGCGACTGAGTACGACACTCGCCATTTATATCTATATATATAAAACTCACCCTCAACGTTCTATTTGCACTGACACCACTGAAGCCAGGTTCGTAAGTTCGAAGCTCTGAAGCCACAGAAAATCACAGTCTGTGGGCCCCGCCCTCGCGTCAAACATTATGACGTTGAGGGCGGAGCACATTCTCAGCTCCAACGTTGTACTGCACTGTACCTCTGCTCCGCCCTCGCGTCAAAACGCGATGACGTCAAGGGCGGAGCACACGGGGGGCGTGCCAAAAGGGCCAGGGTCACACATTCGCACGGAGGCTGCAGGGGGGCCGGCGACACACGGAGACACAAAGGGACGGAGGGGAGCCTTGCTAGCGCCCGTTTCATTGCGATTTGAAACGGGCCTTCCTTATTAGTATATTGATATTCAGTGTAGTAACCTGTTCCGGGGCAGAGGGAGCATGGAAACGAACGACGCTGACCAGTGCGCAGCACGCTCCCAGCGGCGTGCACCCGGGGGGGGGGTTCTTTCGCTGGGGTGGGGTATCCCGCTGCACGGGGGGGCACTGCACCCGGGGGGGGACGGGGCGCATTGGCGATCCGCCCCGGGTGTCAGCGCCCCTCGGAACGCCACTGTCTGTGTGCCAAATAAAAGAAAGAGAAGTCAGTCCTCTGTTATAGCTCCAAACATAAACATGCACCATCCGCTGGCCAAACAAGAGAAATACACTTCAGACATATTTAAGACCGCAAAATATCCAATATTTTTTACAGGCTTAAAACACACTGTTTCTTTCCAATGATATTTAGTAAACGTACCCAAACAGCAATCTAGTTAACTTAGGACAACCTTTTTCTGTCCTACGTTAACTGGGTAATTATTGGGGTACCGCCACTGAATATTGGCAGTGCCTGGGTAACTCCCTGATCCAGCCCTAGGATTACCCTAGTGCTAACTGAAGAGTGCTGCAGTAGTCAGAGTTAATGCTCTGCCACACTATTCTGTTAAGTGCTCTTGAATATTAGTATTTGGGCCAGCTGGTGCGATTTAACTGGGTAGGAGCCAGTGGCGTAGCCACAGGTGGGCCAGGGCCCACCCACCTAACAGTAATATAAATTTAGCAGTAGCTGGTGGGGATCCCAAGCTCTGCCAGCTGAAGACTTCCCTCTGACAGTAAAGAAAATGCTACTCTCCACGATACTGGCACCTGCGCATGCTCAGTTTTCAGTGCATGCCTGCTGCAGACTGCCAAGGTGGAAAGAAGCATTTTTCCGCCAGCTGAGATATTTTTGGTGGTGGTGGGATGCGGGAGAACACTTGGTGACCACCCACTTCTTGCCTAGGCCCACCCAAAATCTGGTGTCCGGCTACGCCCCTGGTAGGAGCCTCTTCTCAATCTACACCTCTTCCCTGGGCTCGCTGATCTCGTCTCCTGGTTTTCAGTATCATCTTTATGCTGATGACACCCAGCTATACCTCTCCACACCTGACATTACCGCGGAGACTCAAGCCAAGGTATCGGCCTGTTTATCTGACATTGCGGCATGGATGTCCAACCGCCACCTGAAGCTGAACATGTCCAAGACCGAGCTCCTTGTCTTTCCTCCTAAACCCACATCTCCTCTTCCTCCACTCTCTATCTCTGTTGATAACACCCTCATCCTCCCCGTCTCATCTGCCCGCAATCTCGGAGTCATCTTCGACTCCTCCCTCTCCTTCTCTGCGCATATCCAACAGACTGCCAAGACCTGTCGCTTCTTCCTCTTCAACATCAGCAAAATTCGCCCTTTCCTCTCTGAGCATACCACCAGAACTCTCGTCCATGCTCTCATTACCTCTCGCCTTGATTACTGCAACTTACTCCTCACCGGCCTCCCACTCGGCCATCTATCCCCCCTTCTATCCGTTCAGAACGCTGCTGCACGTCTTATATTCCGCCAAAACCGATATACTCATATCACCCCTCTCCTTAAATCACTTCATTGGCTTCCGATCAGATATCGCATACAATTCAAGCTCCTCCTCCTTACCTACAAATGCACTCAGTCTGCGGCTCCTCACTACCTCTCCACCCTCATCTCCCCCTATGTTCCCGCCCGCAACCTCCGCTCACAGGACAAAGCCCTTCTCTCAGTACCCTTCTCCACCACTGCCAACTCCAGGCTCCGTGCATTCTGCCTTGCCTCACCCTATGCCTGGAACAATCTTCCTTTACCCATACGCCATGCCCCCTCCCTACCCATCTTCAAATCTCTGCTCAAAACTCACCTCTTCAATGCTGCCTTCGGCGCCTAACCGCTCGAGAAATATAAAATGCCCCAATCCATCCACCCTATCAGATTAACTGTTCATTCGTCCTCTAGCTTGTTCACTTGTCTTTAGATTGTTCTCTTGTCTTTTAGATTGTAAGCTCTTTGAGCAGGGACTGTCCTTTCAATGTTTGAATTGTACAGCGCTGCGTAACCCTAGTAGCGCTTTAGAAATGTTTGTTGTTGTTGTTGTTCTGCACAGTTAAATCGCTTTGAATATTGACCTGTTGGGTTTTAAACCCTCCAGGGACAGAAAATGCCTACTGTATCTGAGTGTAACTCATTTTGAGCTACTACTGAAAAAGGCATGATTTAAATCCATAACCCAATCCAAAAAAATCCCACAATATTTGCATAAAGTATGGCCATGTGCAAAGAATCTAGCCTGCTCACGTGTAGAGCTGGCCCTGATCTTTTCATACGGAAAACACTAAAAATCGTTAAGTACCACATATAAGCAGAGCCAGGGCTAAAGATGCAAGGATTCAGGGTGGAAATTTGAAGGGGGGAGGGGTGGGCTGTGTCCTCTGGTCTGGGTTGGGACTCCATGATTGTGCTCCTCTAATGTTATTCCTTCATGGAAGTAAATATACAAATAAGTGCAATCAAGGCCTGGTTGATATATTTTGTGTTACATTTTATACTCACAGGATAGGAACTACTACTACTTAACATTTCTAGAGCGCTACTAGGGTTACGCAGCGCTGTACAGTTTAACAAAAAAGGACAGTCCCTGCTCAAAGGAGCTTACAATCTAATGGGCGAAATGTCAAGTTGGGGCAGTCTAGATTTCCTGAATAGAGGTATGGTGGTTAGGTGCCGAAGGCAACATTGAAGAGGTGGGCTTTGAGCAAGGCTTTGAAGATGGGCAGGGAGGGGGCCTGGCGTATGGGCTCAGGGAGTTTATTCCAAGCATGGGGTGAGGCGAGGCAGAAAGGGCGGAGCCTGGAGTTGGCAGTGGTGGAGAAGGGTACTGAAAGGAGGGATTTGTCTTGAGAGCGGAGGTTACGGGTAGGAATATAAGGGGAGATGAGGGTAGAGAGGTAAGGAGGGGCTGCAGATCAAGTGCATTTGTAGGTTAATAGGAGAAGCTTAAACTGTGTGCGGTACCTGATCGGAAGCCAGTGAAGTGACTTGAGGAGAGGGGTGATATGAGTGTAACGATCCAGGCGGAAGATAAGCATATTCTATAATGAAGCATAAAGGGTTAGTTTCTTCCCTACACAGTGTTTTTAGCACACAGATGGCTTCCTTCCTTTTAAACCTGATATTTAAAAATAGAAACGTTGCAACACCTGCATCAGCACTAAAGAAGTAAATACAGTAAATGTTATCTACTGTGACTGTTTTGTACAGGAAATTGTGAAGCTTGGGACATTTTTTTACAGTTAAACCAATATATCTAAAGGTGAATATACTTAACACTGTGTGATTTTTTTGTTTCACTATAGGTTCTTATATTGTTATTCCAGAAAAAAAAACTACTGCTGCAGAGAACAACATGTAAAAGCAAACAAACAAACAAACAAACAAAAATCCTCTTGTACAGTAAAATATACACCACAGAGTGAGAAAACATAGTAGCTGACTATTACTGCCCCTTAGATGAAGGTTTTGCTGTCAGTCATGGAAGTTATTTCTATTAAAGAAGGGCTGCTTTAGAATTTGTGATTTCAAGGTGCTGAGTGGAGAGGGGGTATGTTTAGAACAATAGTCTGGGAAGCAGGGAAGCCATGGTTCGTGTCCTGCATATCCTGCTTTTGTTATTGACATTACTTCTGAATTTAGGCAAGGCATTATCTCCTGTTTCCTCATGGTTCAATGATCAGAAGTAAACGCAGCGCTAGAGGCTGTTAGCGCCATACTAGCAACTGCGTTTGCTACCACTCCATGATCAGAGTCCCTGAGCGCTTGAAACAATGCGCTCGTGGGCTTTTTTTTTTATTTTTATTATTTAAATTTTCCAATATATCACCACATAAAGTGAATATGCAATGGGCATTATTTAACATTAGGAAACAAAAATGATAAGTATATATCTTTACAGCCCATTTGTCCACAAGTTAAAGAAATTTGATTCCAAGATTAAGGAAATTAAAAAAGAAAAAAGATACAAAAATTAATAATCAATAGATGCTTCCTCTGGTTCAGACCCCAGCCTGCTAAATTAGGGAAAGTTTACTATATTCACATCAACTCTTGCATCAATAAACTCTTTCAACTGTTTTGGATCTACAAACTGAAAATGTTTACCCTCAAGCATCACATTACAAAAACAAGGAAATCGCAAAACAAAATTTGCTCCCAATGCCACCACTCTGGGGCGAAGTTCCAAAAAGGCCCTTCGTCTCATCTGTGTAGGCCGTGAGAGATCTGGAAAGATACGGACCTTTGAGCCCAAAAACAGATTTTCTAAGTGTCTCAACGAAAGCCGTAGTACGGCATTCCTATCAGGCTCCAACGCGAAAGTGGCAAGCAGAGTTAACCTCTGAGTAACTATTTCTAATGAGCTTTCTAGGAATGAGGTACGATTCATTCCCTCCCCTATTACGGGGGGATTTCCCACCACCACTCTAGTACTCCCGATGTAATAAGCCCATGTAATGGGAGGGAGTGAGTCCTTATCCATTCCCAGGATGTCCACCAAATATTTTTTAACCATCTCCAAAGGAGAAATTAATGGCGATTTGGGAAAATTAAGAAACCTAAGGTTAAGCCTTTTAGTCTGATTTTCAAGGTATTCAAGTCGTTTATGTAGGAAATTATTGTCTTTAACCAAAGCTGTCTCTATAGATCCCATTTCTTGAATTTTGATATCCACACGTTCCAATTTCTGGGTTTGCTGTGCAGTCATTTGTGCTTGAAGCAGGGCAGCCTCAGAAAGAACTTCAATATCAGAAGAATTCTGCTTTAAAGTAGTTTGCATAGAGGTTTGGATATTGTAAACCATATCCCATAGTGACTCCAGCGTCACAATTGCTGGTCTAATCACTCCACTAGCCACAGGAGGAGATTGAGGTAGACTATCAGCCGGAGCTAACTTGGAAACAATAGCTTGAGGCAATACCTTTGAAGCCTGTTGTAGTAATGTTTCCCGAAGTTGAGAATCTATCTCCGTTGCTGCAGTCACACCCTCAGACAGGACCAGCTGAGCCACTTCGGCGTCTGTCTCTGTTTGAACAGCCAGCAACTTTCTTCCAGGCTGGGGAGGTGCAATTCACTCCACAGGGCTCAAGGAAGCCCAGTTTCCACTCTCAATCGACTCCGAAGGGCCGAGAGCTGCAGTGGGGGTCGAAGTTCCCTGAGGACCCGGTTGCTGCCTGGGAAATTGCAGGGTTGTTTGTTTCATCGTCGAGGAGGTCACAGGAACTGAGGGAAATTCCTTTACCTTCCCCCTCCGCTTCCCCATGGTTAACGAGGCTACAGAGGCACCGAGAGAAACTCACAAACACAGCAGCCTCCAGGAGCAAACACAGGTGCGTCTATTCACAGCGCCATTTTGGAATCAGCTCCATGATCGACGAGCAGACGACCCTCCCGCTCGTGGGCTTTGAATGCAAATGCATGCAAAACGGGGCTCTTAGCACAAGTAGCATGCAATGCATGCTAAACCTATTCATCCCCAATGATCAGCGACCAGCGCACCAAAAATTGGCTCGCTGGCCGCGGCAAACCCTACACCAGCTCAGAGCTGGCGTTAAGGTTTGCAGACCATTGGGGAGGAATGGTGAGCCCTGTCCAGCATGCATTTGCATGCTAGCAGGCCCCCATTCCCCCCCTATGGGAAACCTAACCTGATGCCCCCAGCAACAGGGGGCCGGAGGTTCGGCGGACCTCTGGTCCCCCAACCCCCAACACAGGATCAGAGGGGGTTGGAGATCCAGTGGGTCTCCAGCTCCCCCCCCCCCCCCCCCCAGGATCCCCTTAGATGTCCCTGATGGGCCTAGGGTTACCATATGGCTCCAGAAAAAGGAGGACACATTGATCCAGTCCGGGTTTTGCTTCTATTGAAAGCAATGGAAGTAAAACCCAGACTGGCTCAATCTGTCCTCCTTTTTCTGGAGCTATATGGTAACCCTAGATGGCCGTGGGTCAATCCCCTCCCAGGAGTCTAGCGGCCCTTCCCCACCCCCCTACCTTCAGTTGAAGGGAGGTGGCCTCCCTCCTGTTCCATTGGCGCCGCCTCGAAAATGGCGGCACCCAGCCCTGCCCAGTGTATCCTGGGATGCGCTGGGTGGGGCTGCACATCATATAAAGGAGAAACTTCCCTGTGAGGGAACAGGCCTGTTATTTCCTTTTGTTGTATGGAATAAAGTCTTTTGCCTTTTTCACAGTGCATTGCCTCCGTCTGTATTTTATGAGGACTCCATGCCTTGCCGTGGTTCACATCACACACCTGCAAGTCCAAATGCTATTTAAACAGTGTACAATAGTTATATTCTTGTCCTTGAAGGGCTCACAATCTGAGTTTGTACCTGAGGCATTGGAAGGTTAAGTGACTTGCACTAGATTGTTAGGAGCAGCATTGAAATTTGAACCAGGTTCCCATAGTATTCAGCTTGCTAGTCTAACCATTAGGCTACTCCTCCATTCCGATTTGTGGGTAAAAGGATGCATAATCAGTTTGTATGTTCATACATGTACCCAAACTGAGCCAACACTTTCCTAGGGATGAGGACTGAGGAAGGGTTATCGTTTATGCATCCATTTTATAAAATACATATATGTTGGTATTAGAGCTGTATCAAATAGCATATTTTACTATTCGGCTGAATACAAATAATGGACATTGAGCTTTAACATAATAATAAAAGAAGCAACATGAAATCAGAGATCAAGTGGAATCAGAGATCAAGTATTTCAGTAGGATTTAGCATAGTAGAGCCCCAGATTATTTGTATTTGAATTTAAATCACTATTCAGTCGAATACAAATAGTGTATTTGGGGCACTATTTGGGGTCGAATCGAATCAAATACGAATATTCAGTACAGCCCTAGCTGATATACAATAAGCCGGGAAATGTATGTGTACTAAACAGCAGGTGTAAATGTGTGCATGTTCTTTCCATGGGATAATTTTCAAAGGCAAAGTGTGTATACATTATCTCTTTGAATGTTGGTGTAACTTTCAGGCATATTTGCATAAGCTAGGTGGTGTGTTATATAATTACCCTCTAGATAAGGGACAGGGAAAGGAAAGAGTGTGTTGATTTCCATACAACTATTGGTATACACATTTATTCATAGTTGAACAAATCATGATGGATAGACTAAATGCATAACTGTGGTCGAAATCTACCATCATTTATTATGGTGTTCATTTTCAAAGCATATAGATTTACAAAGTTACATTTGCTGAAAACATCCAAAAATCAAGTGGTAAATATGGCCATTTTCGAACCTGAAAAATGTCTCTCTTTTCGTTTAAAAAATGGCCATTTTCTAGAAGTTTTTAGACATTTTGTGCTAAATTCTGTTAGTTGACGAAAATTTAACATGCTTAGGAATCCTATTCAGAAGGAATGGATCCTCAGAAGCTTAGCCGAGATTGGGTGGCAGAGCCGGTGGGGGGAGGCGGGGCTGGTGGTTGGGAGGCGGGGCTAGTGCTGGGCAAGACTTCTACGGTCTGTGCCCTGAAAATGGCAGATACAAATCAAGGTAAGGTATACACAAAAAGTAGCACATATGAGTTTATCTTGTTGGGCAGACTGGATGGACCATGCAGGTCTTTTTCTGCCGTCATCTACTATGTTATTATGTTACTATGTTAACGCGATTCTATAAAGGGTATCTGTCCTTTATAGAATCACACTTTGGGGGAGATTCTATAAATGGTGCCTAAAAAATCAGCGCTGAAATCAGTTGCAACTATGCATATTCTATAATCGGTGCCTAGATTTAGGCACCAATTATAGAATAACCTTATTTGATATTTCAGCGTCTAAATCTATGCGCATCCATTTACACCAATGAAAATGTGGCATATATCCCAGCATGTAGATTTAGGTGCATTGGGCCATATTCTATAACTAGGCATGTAAATTTTCTAACACCCACGAAACACCCATAACCGTGCCCCTTTTTACTTGCACGCATTAGAAGTTCGGCACACATTGTTACAGAATATGCTTAGCGAAATTGTGCGGCTAAATTCTAATCAGTGCCAATTAGTGCTCATTATTGGTTTTTAAGTGCTGTTATCAGCGCTCATTAGCTTATTTAGCTTGCTAAATTACATGCATTGTTATAGAATCCGTTCCAATTTTGGCGCCGATCTCTAGGCTTCACTGTATAGAATCCGGGGGTTTGCACATAACTGGGCCTAACTGTAAGTGCCTGCAGTTGGGCAATTCTATATGTATGCACATAAAATGTAGGAATGCCCAAAAATATCCCTAGCCACGCCTCCAAATAGTTAAGCACAATAGGATTTATGCGCAGATTGTTGTAGAATATAATATGCGTGTAAGTCCTAATTAGGGCCAATTAGTGCTGATAATTGGTTGTTATCACCAATCTTCAGTGCT
This sequence comes from Microcaecilia unicolor, assembly GCF_901765095.1. Lineage (NCBI taxonomy): Eukaryota > Metazoa > Chordata > Amphibia > Gymnophiona > Siphonopidae > Microcaecilia > Microcaecilia unicolor. The sequence goes on from NC_044037.1 coordinate 53,100,449, forward strand.
GATTAGCTTGTTATTCAATTAAGTTACATGCGTTAACATTGGGCACACCCAATTTAACACACATAACTCTAGGTGCCATATATAGAATTTGGGCGGTTGTGCTCAGTGCATTTTTGTTTTGTGACCATTTTCAAAAAATATATATCCAAGAGAAGAATGCACAAATCAAGCCACTGGGACGTCTGGGGGGGGGGGGGGGGGGCAGCATTCTTAGTAGACTGGCACCACAGACATCTCAGCAGAGCAGTGGAGCGCTGCAGTGGACTTCACATAAAAGGTCCAAGGTACACATCTCACCGTTACCTTCTTGTATTGTATAGAGAGCCATCCAAAACCCACCAAAAACCTACTGTACCCAACTGTACACCACTGCAATAGCCCATATGTCTGCAGGCATCACCTTGTGGGTATAATAGGTTTTTGGGGGGTTCATACTTTCCACCACAAGTATAACAGCCAGATTGGGATCTGGGCCTGGGTCCCCTTCTCCACAGTGCACTGCTCCGACCACTAGGCTTCTCTAGGGACCTGCACGCTGCTCCAATAGGACTGGCCATAACATCTGAAACTGTTGTAGAGGTTGATATATACTGTTTCTTTCACACCTTTGGGGTGTGGGAGTTGGTCAGTGGCCACTGGGGGAGTAAGGGGGGGCATGTCTTAATCCTTCCAGTGGTCATCTGTTCATTTAGGATATCTTTTTATGACTTAGTCATTATTGAAACAGGTCCAGACAAGAACATCCAACTTTTAGCCCTGGACATTTTTGCTTTATTCCATTATGGCAGAAAAACATCCAGATTATGGGAATGCCCAAACTCCACCCCCAACATGCCCTTTTGTGATTTTGACAAACTGCATAGAAAACATCTGTAAAAATATGTTTAGAAAATAATGATTTGGACATTTTTGCAAGAAAAAAACATCCATCTGCTGCTTTGGGCCCATTTTTTTATGATTTTCTCTTTTGAAAATTAACCCCAGAACAACCTATATAATTTTGTTGAAAATGAGGCTCCACGTTACTCTGTAAGTATTCTGTGTCTATGGGGAAAACAACTTTAGTAAATCAGGCTCATAATTTCTTTGAAGTGTTTTTGCTTAAATTTCTATGATACATCAAGGTCAATATGAAAAAGGGATTTAACTGGGTAGAAAGGATTGTACCTAGTTAAATCCAGATGGCTCGCTCCCAAGCTGATATTTGGCAGCATAGTGCCAGTGAATATTAGCTGTGACTACCACATCACTATTTGCTAGGGATAGGTAGCCTAAACATTTTCATTTCATTGTGTGTGTGTAGATCATTACCGCCCAGTTTAATGTGTGAGACTTTACCTCTATGTCAATGGATGGCGTGGTAATTTTTATTTTGCCGCACATCCATTTTCAGCCAAACAAAAAGGCCTTTTTTTGCAGGCGCGCTGAAAAATGGATCTGCGCGCATCCAGTACTCGTGTCTACACCAGCACAGGCCATTTTTCAGTGCACCTTAGTAAAAAGACCCCTTAGGGCCCTGTTTATTAAAGTGCACTAGCGTTTTTAGCACGTGCTAATGCTAAAGGCACGCATAGGAATATACGGGTGTCTCTAGCGTTAGCGCGTGCTAATTATTAGCATGCAATAAAAACGCTAGCACACCTACAATATGGCTTAGTAAGCGACCCTTAGTGTTGTGTCTTTAGTCTTTCTTTTCATTGTGGGCTAATGTAATTAACCCCGGCTTCTATATATCGCACTGAGATTTCCTTGAAGAAATCAAAGCGTATTTCATAACAATGCACATAACCTAATTAGTTAACAAGCTAATCGGTGCTGATAATTGCCACTTAACAAGCAATGACTAACACTAATTGACATTAATTAGAATTTAAGCACAGAACTGTCTAAGCATCCTATATAATAATTTGCACCTCCAACATTCCATCGCTGTCTGGCTGCCTGGGTTCGTAACATCTGATGACATCAGCCAGCCTCCAGCTTTCCATTCCCCCTCACTGCACCGCCCTTGCGTCAAAACGTAATGACATCAGAGGGCAGAACAGTGAGAGGGAAGGGAACGCTGGAGGCGAGCTGACGTCAGGATGTTACCAACGGAAGGGAAGCCAGTCAGGCCAGCCAGAAAACGATGAAGTAAAAGGAAGAGAGAATCGCGGCACATCGAGGGCAGAGCAGAGCAGAATCGATGGACATGGATGGGATGGGAGGAGAGGACAGGAGAGAAGAGAATCGCGAGACACAGATGGGAGGGCAGGGAAGAGGAGAATCGCTGGACATGGAGGGGAGGGGAAGGCAGGGGAGAGACAAAAAATCACTTACAAGAGAGCCTTTATAGGGCCCGTTTCATTGTTGAGGAAATGGGCTTGGTTCTACTAGTATTCTATAAAGTGATGTGTGTAAATTCAAAGTCACATTGTTGAAAAGGGGTGTGGCCATGGGCATGGAATGGGCGGGTCATGGGCATTTCTAATATCTATGCACATGGTTATAGAATACATCCGGTTTGTGTGTAATTTAGGCATTGGCATTTACACTAGGTTTTACTTGACATAACTACCTGAGACTAAATTTAGTCATGTGGACTAGCACTCGGCATATTCTATAAACCACACAGGAATTTAGGCTTATTCTATAAAGTACACCTAAATTTAGGCATACTTTATAGAATATGTGCTGAATGTTTAGCCATGATATATAGAATCTAGTCCTAAGAGTGCACATTCTCCACACATATGGGACTTTAGTGCACATTTGTGGCAGAAATTTGTGGAGCTTTGCCACTATCTGAGTGCTCTGCCTATTGACTGCTGCTGGTGCCCAGGCAGTAAATGCAGCTGCACTGTGGGCAAACAAAATAGTGGAAGATTGCAGCCACCTTGCCTTTCCTTCTGATATCCTTCAGCCCCCCCCCCCCTCCCCCATGTCATCACTAAACTCCCCAACATCCATAATGCAAACCCCTAACCCCTGACATCCATCAATTACAACCCTGAACTCCCCTCCAAACACCTCAAATCCCAACCCTGAACCTTACGAAATTCCATAATGCAATAAGCCCCTCCTTGAATACAAGCCCTGCTCACATTTGCCGCAGCTTGGTAAAAGGGGCCCATAATGCAGTGCTCATGCGGTAACTCTCTGCTCTGTGTGGCATTAATGCGGTATCTTCCATGTATAAGTGCAAAACCTTACTGCATTTTAGTAAAAGAGGCCCTAAGTTCCCTTAAGCAACCACTGTACCAATTCCTAACTAGAAAGATCTGCAATAGTCTCAATGGCCAGCAATGAGTCTGCAATACATTTCACTGAGTACTCAAATAGAATGTATTCCTAACCAATTTGCAAGACTACAGAACATAGTGGGTGGGCTAAGAAGCAGAGTCTGTTCCCTTTTAGGTTTTGTTTAGAGCAACACCTGTGCAAGTTGTTAGACAATCAGTTCAGAAATCTATTTTTAAAAGCCTTTTGTGAATAAGGCAGAAAAGCAGGCAGTTATTTATGGCTTAAAACAGTGGTTGTGTTTACAAAATATATGTTAGCTAAAAATTCTAGTAGTGTTTGTTCTCTGGAAAATATCGGAAGCGGTGATGCAAACATAGATTCTTAACAGGTGACATAAAATGTTTCGGAACCTTTTGTGTGCCTCCCACAGCTCCTCTACAAATGTAGCATTCTCAAATTAAAACTGCTATTTTCTGATCTTTTCAGAAAATGGACTGTAAATATGGAAATCCTTGAATCTGTAGTTAGCCCCTTCCCACCCTGCGAAGCCCCTCTTTGACCTTAGATATCACAAAAAGAGTTGACAGAGAACTTGTCAATTACAGCATGTATTTACTAAAGATATGCATTTTATTCGTTTGGGCTTCTTAGCAGTTAGCACACACTAAATCATAGTAACATAGTAACATAGTAGATGACGGCAGAAAAAGACCTGCACGGTCCATCCAGTCTGCCCAACAAGATAAACTCATATGTGCTACTTTTTGTGTATACCCTACTTTGATTTGTACCTGTCCTCTTTAGGGCACAGACCGTATAAGTCTGCCCAGCACTATCCCCGCCTCCCAACCACCAGCCCCGCCTCCCACCACCGGCTCTGGCACAGACCGTATAAGTCTGCCCAGCACTATCCCCGCCTCCCAACCAAGAGTCCCGCCTCCCACCACCGGCTCTGGCACAGACCATATAAGTCTGCCCAGCACTATCCCCGCCTCCCAACCACCAGCCCCGCCTCCCACCACCAGCTCTGGCACAGACCGTATAAGTCTGCCCAGCACTATTCCCGCCTCCCAACCACCAGCCCCGCCTCCCACCACCGGCTCTGCCACCCAATTTCGGCTAAGCTCCTTTAATGTACCTTAGTAAAAGGAGCCCTAAGATTTTGCCCCTACTTTGCCTTAGCAAAAATTAATGCATGGTAAGAGCGCAAGCTTTGTGGTAGTTGGGGGGTTTGCCCAGCATGTCCTCTGCAGTTACCACAAGGAAATGTCCACTAATGTGTTTTAAACCTAGTAGCAATTAGCACAGATGCACCTAGCATCTCCTCTTGTATTGTTTGTTTGTTTGTTTATTTATTCTTGTATCACATTATTATCCAAAACCAAGTCTTGCTTCAAAGTGGCTTACAATTTACATTTCTTTGTAGAGATTACAGTTTACATTACAATTTGCATTTTAGTAGAGTTACAATAGTGTTGTGCAATGTGGAGTGGGCTTCTATAGTTCATGTAGTTATTCACAGATGTTCGAAGAAATAGTTTTGAAGAGGAAATGATAGTAGTAGCTTTTGTATTTAGTTGTAGAGTTTAGGTGATATTTAATTGCATAGTGTTTGAAGAGGTAGATTTGAAGAGGGAAAGCAATGGTAGTTTTGTGTTTAGTTGTAGAATTTTTTGAAGAGGTAGGTTTTCATTTCTTTTCTGAATTGTAGGAGATTTGTGATGCTTCTCATGGTTTTTGGTATCGAGTTCCACCGTTTGGAACCTAGATAGCTAAATCCTACTGTGTAGAGTGGAGGAGTGGTCTAGTGGTTAGGGTGGTGGACTCTGGTCCTGGGGAACTGAGGAACTGAGTTTGATTCCCACTTCAGGCACAGCTCCTTGTGACTCTGGGCAAGTCACTTAACCCTCCATTGCCCCAGGTACAAATAAGTACCTGTATATGTAAGCTGCATTGAGCCTGCCATGAGTGGGAAAGCGCGGGGTACAAATGTAACTAAAATAAAATAGATGGTTTTGTAGTTAGTGTTTTTGCAGTTGGATAGATATTGGAGTAGGTAGCTTCTGTTTTCTGGGCTTGTGTTTCTTGGGGATAGTTCGATCATGTTAAGCATGTATTCGGGTGCCATTCCGAATAGTATCTTGTAGATTAGGGTGCTCACTTTGAAAAGTAGTCTTGCCTTGATTAGTAGCCAGTGTAGTGTTTCGAGTAGTGAGGTTGCGCTTTTATATTTCAAATTTTTTTTATTTCTTGAAGATCAGTCTTGCTGCTGTGTTTTTGGACTGTTTGCAGTGATTTTAGTGTGTTTTCCTTGCACCCTATCATATGCTGCATTACAGTAATCTAGTTGTGATAGCATCGTTGATTGGATCAGTATCCGGAAGGATTGTCTAGGGAAATAGTCTCTTATTCTTCTCAGTTTTCATAGTGTTCTGAAGCATTTTGATTGTCCAGTGTTAGTTGTTTGTCAATAATAAATCCTAGTAATTTAAGTTGTGTTTCGATGTGGTATGTTTGTTTGTTGATTGTGAATTTTTGGTATGGTGTGGGATTGTGTGGGCTGGATAGTACTAGAAATTTGTTTTTATCTCTGTTCAGCTTGAGTTTGAAAGTTGTTGCCCATTCTTCAATGAGGTCCAAGCCTTTTTAAAATTTTGTCCTGTATGTTTGAGATACTGTTTTGAAAAGGTATGAAGATGGTGACATCATCTGTATTTGTGAATGGGTTGAAACCCATTAATTCCATTTTTTTTCAAGTGGCGCCATCATTACATTGAACATTATTGGTGATATTAGCAATCCCTGTGGTACCCCACACTCAGAGATCCATGAAGTTGACATTTGTTTTGCCATTTTTTACAATATAGGATCTGGTCTTTAGGAAGCCATTGAACCATGTTGCCACTGCACCGCTGATTCCCATGTTGTCGAGCAGTGTCATTAGTGAGGTGTGGTCAACTAAGTCGAACGCACTTGACATGTCGAATTGTAGTAGTAATACATTTTGTCCTTGGCATATTAAGTTTCAGAATTTCGTTATGAGGGTGGTTATGACTGTCTGAACCCCGATCATAGCATGTAATTGGGGCAGTTGTCTAGTAGGCAGTATACATGCGCATATTTTGTCAGTAGTGTCTTTACTATGTCTGGTTGAGGTGGTTTGAAAGTGGTTCATATTCTGTCTGCCTCAGTGGGGTTCTTGATTGTTTTACAGTTTTTATATTTGTGTTTTTTCAAGGTTTGATCTTGTGTTTGCTATTTTGTTTTTGAAGTATTGTGCAAGTTCATCTGCAGTTGGTAGTTTTTCAGTTGTCACCAGTGCATTCTGGGTTTTCAGTAGTGAGTTCATGAGTTCAAATATTTTTTTCATATTGGTCTGGTCGAGGTTTGTATAAGTACTGTAGGGTCCTGCTTTTGCTTTCTTTATGCTGTTTGTATATGTTCTTAAGGCTTTTCTCCTTACGGTTTTGTTTGTGTCTATTTTGTTTTTGACCCATGCTCTTTTGAGTTTTCTACATAGTTTTTTCATGTGTAATAGTTTGTCATTAAACCAGGGTCGTGGTTGTTTTTTTATTTTTTTGCTTTAGTTTTGAGTGGTGCTATTTTGTTTAATGTGTTTTCGCTTGTATCGTCTCATTTTCTCATGAAGTGTTTATATTCAGGTGATATGTCACTGAGTTCATTTATCGTTGTTGTCCAGAATGTATGGTTGTCCACTTATCCTCTGGTTGTGAAAGTATGTTGGGTTCTTAATTCTCTTTTCTTGCCGTTCTCTTTCCATTTTAGTGTGAAGGTGAACTTGCTGTGGTCTGAACACAGATTCTCAATGACCAATAACCACATATCTCTTCCCATATGTGGTTTGTTAGTATGTGGTTGTTGGTCGTTGAGAATCTGTGTGATGAGTCACCCTGTTCTGTTGTGACATTCCATTGGTTTATGAAGTTTATTAGTGTTCTGGTGTTTGTGTCGTTTTGTTTTTCTAGGTGCAGGTTTATGTCTCCTAATATTAAGACATTTCGGTGATTGGTGCAGATGTTTGATATGTAGTCCATGAAATGATCTTAGGCTTTTGTCCAGCTTCTAGGTGGGTGGTAGAATAGTATGATGCATAGTTGGTCAGTTAGTGTCTTGTCAGTGACTTTGCATGGATTTTGAGTGTTGAGGATATGTGTTTAACTACAGGTTCTACTGTGAAGGAGGATTTGTATATTATTGCAATGCCTCCTCCTTTTTTTTTGGTTCTGTTGATCTATACTATTTTTTATTATTATTTATTTATTTATCATTTTACTTAATTACATTCACATTTATCACATAAATGTAAGGAAATACAGAAATTAATATAAAAAGGAAAACATTTTCTCTCAATATGTATTTACATAATTGTCCACAATTGGAAGATCCAAGATCAGGAAAACAATCTTAAAGAAAGAAAATAAGAAAAACTCAAAATGGTTAATCTTACACTTCACATTTTCTGAGGGAGGAAGGTTAATTGGTTATTGCAGCCAGTACAGTGGTAACTAAAGGAAGTTGCTGCAGAGGATTCTTCATCTGTTTCCACAAACTCTTATAATTTCTTAGGTTCAAACAAATAAGTAATAAGGAAATAAAACGCTTACAAGGGAATCGCGCTAGGAAGGTCCCACCTAGGGCAATGATTCCTGGCTTAAAAGCCAAGGCCTCACACCTCCCAGTCTGCGATTCCCTTGATGTATCAGGAAATATATGCATCTTTGAACCCAAAAAACTATCAACCATGTATCGGAAATACAATTTCAAAACATTGTTCCTATCTAAATCAAAGACGAAAGTCACTAATAATAACGCTATCTATAACTTCTGAATTTTCCAAAATGTCAGTTAAACTATTTTATATCCTAGTGGGCATAGGTCTAGCAGTGCAGGGTTGTCTTCAAGGTGTAATCATGTTTCAGTTATGAGCAGTAGTCCGAGTTCTGTTTCTATCCAGTCTCTTAGTAGAGTTGTCTTGTTTACTGCTGATCTTGTGTTTGTGTAAGCTATGAATATCAAGGCATATATGTCTTGTTTATTGTCAGTGTTTTTTACAGTTTGTAGTTCTTTATGTGGACTGCCTGTTTTGCTGTTGTGGTTTTGTTGGATGTTGTTCATGTCAGGTTTCTCAGTGTTGGTTGTTTGTTTGGCCTTTGCATTGTTGGTTAGAAAGTGATTGGGCTCTTCCAGTTGTTGGAGTGAGCGTATACACTGGTATTTTGTTCCATTCATTTGGAGTTGATGATGGTATCCCGGTTATCCACATTATTATCATGTAGTAGAAGATCCATGCCTTTAGATTGGTCATCTTGGGGATTGCTTAGGCTCGGGGTGTGTGCGTGTGATTGTGAGTGTGTTTGTGGTCTGTGGTGTTTGTGTCTGTGTGTGTGTTTGAGGCTGCTAGTTCTTTGATTTTTTCCTGCCTCGGCTAAGGATGTGTTTCTCCGTTGAGGGTTCTGTATTACCATTACCATTTCAGGAAAGAAATATTTCCTTATGTAAACCCCCTGGTGGCAGAGCAAGGTATTACAATGATGGTACCAAATATGTCACCATGTTTCCCCAAATGACTCAACACCAACCAGGGAGTTTAACAATAAAAAGAAAATATTTTTTTATTACTTGAATTATATTTAAATGTTAATGAAATTTTACCAACTTGCAAATTTAACATATGTATTTCAATTACAGGTTTGCAACACAAATCAGTTTAGAAACATTGGGAGCATTTTCAGATAAGTATAAATATTAGGTACATAAATCATTTAAGCACATTCAATTTTACAAAACACTAGATTCTTTAAACTTTCTTTTCTCCTGTCTTTCAGATTTCTGGAGACCTTCAAGGATCTCAACATGTAAGTTTTCCTCTACTCTTTTTTTTCCTTCTTCTTTTAGTTATCTCTCACTTATTGTTCAGGTTTCCTTTACTATTTTCTCTTATGTGCACTTTTTTAAATAGTTTCAGTCACTTAGCTGTTCTCTTTGTTTTCTCTCTGGCTCTCTTGAACGGTGGGCGCCTTTTCTTTCAGGTGATGATCTCCAGCATCAACCTTCTTCCAGTCTTATCCTAGTAACATGTTCTCACCAATACAGCTCCCTCCCAACTGCCAGCCTGAGCTGTTTGTCACTCTCCTGAGAGTTCCATCAGCACGCGGAACACTCAGCGCATGCACACAGACTACTCAGTTTCACTACACTGCTCACTGTCTCCACACCAGATCCAGAAGGAGCCAGGTAATCTTTAAATTTTAACCCATAGGGTTACACGTATATTACTCCTGCGCCTGCCTACTTTCACCCTCATCTTATGACCTTCATTTCAGAGCCTCTTTCTGTTAGAAAAGGCCTGATTCCCATGTATTGATATCTTGATGGTATTTAAATGCCTCTATACTATTTCCACCTTACCCTCACTCTTCCAGAGTATATTTAAATCTTTAAGGCTGTCTTCCTGTGCTTTACGATGAGGATTGCTGACCACTTTAGTAGCTGCACTCTGGATTGACTCCATCTGGTTTATTTGTTTTTGGAGATACAATCTCAAGAATTGTACACAGTACTAAAAACAAAATCTCAGCTTTGTCTGAAATTGTATTGGTCAATTATGTATGTTTAATTGTAAATTACAAATTACACTATTATTGAATATAACAGGACATAAATCTTAATAAATGAATGAATTCTTTGCTTCGGTCCTTACGGAAGAAAATGTAAGCGATCTACCTGTATCAGAAATGGTTTTCAAGGGTGATGATGTGGAGGAACTGAAAGAAATCTTGGCGAACCTGGAAGATGTACTCAGCCAAATTGACAAGTTAAAGAGTGATAAATCACCTGGACCAGATGACATACACCCCAAAGTACTGAAAAAAACTCAAACATGAAATTGCTGATCTGTTGTTAGTGATCTGTAACCTGTCATTAAAATCATCTGTAGTACCTGAAGATTGGAGGGTGGCCAATGTAATGCTGATTTTTAAAAAGGGTTCCAGGGGTGGTCTGGGAAATTAAAGACTGATAAGCCTGGCGTCAGCGCCAGGGAAAACAGTGGAAACTATTATAAAGAATAAAATTATGGAAATACATAGAAAAACATGGTTTAATGGAACATAGTCAGAATGGGTTCAGCCAAGGGAAGCCTTGCCTCCCAATTTGCTTCATTTCTTTGAAGGCATAAATAAACATGTGAATAAAGGTGAACCAAGTGATGTATATCTGGATTTTCAGAAAGATCTTACCCTGATTTTATTTGTATTTGTTTAACATCGACCCAAATACAGTGACTTGTAAGCCACATTGAGCCTGCTAATGCGTGGGGAAATGGGGGATACAAATGCTGCAAATAAATAAATAAATAAATGAGAGACTCCTGAGAAAATTAAAAAGTCATAGCATAGGAGGCAATGTCCTTCTGTGGATTAGGAATTGGTTATTGGACAGAAAATAGAGGGTTAAATGGCCATTTTTTCAGTGGAGGAGGGTGAATAGTGGAGTGCCACAGGGATCTGTACCGGGGCTGGTGCTATTTAACATATTTATAAATTATCTGGAAAATAGAATGACGAGTGAGGTGATTAAGTTTGCAGATGACACAAACTATTCAAAGTTGTCAAAACACATGCGGATTGTGAAAATTGCAGGAAGACCTTAGGAAAATGGAAGACTGGGTATCCAAATAGCAGATGAAATTTAATGTAGAGCTGACAAATGCAAAGTGATGCACATTGGGAAGAATAATCCGAATCATAGTTACCTGATGCGAAGGTCCACCTTGGGGGTCAGCACCCAAGAAAAACATCTAGGTGTCATTATAGACCATTGTTTCCCAAGTCCAGTCCTAGAGTACCCCTTGCCAGTCAGGTTTTCAAGATATCCACAATGAATATGCATGCACTTGATTTGCATACATTGCCTCCATTATATGCAAATCTCTTTCATGCATATTCATTATGGATATCCTGAAAACCTGACTGGCAAGGGTTACTCCAGGACCGGACTTGGGAAACACTGTTGTAGACAATATGCTGAAATCTTTTGCCCAGTGTGTGACGGTAGCCAAAAAAGCAAACAGGATACTAGGAATTATTAGAAAGGGATGTAAAATAAGACCAAGAATATTATAAGGCCTCTGAATCACTCCATGGTGCGACCTCACCTTGAATATTGCATTCAATTCTTGTTGCCATATCTCAAAAAAGATACAGCGAAATTAGAAAAGATTCAAAGAAGAGTGACCAAAAATGATAATGGGGATGGAACTCCTCCCATATGAGGAAAGTCTAAAGAGGTTAGGGCTCTTCAGCTTGGAAAAGAGACAACTGAGGGGGGATATGATTGAAGTCTATGAAATCCTGAGTGGTGTAGAACTGGTAGAAGTGAATTGATTTTTCCTCTTTCAAAGTACAAAGACCAGGGCATACTCAATGAAATTACATGGAAATACTTTTTTTTTTAAATAGGAGGAAATATTTTGCACTCAAAGTATAGTTAGGTTCTGGAGCTTGCTGCCAGAGGATGTGGTAACAATGGTTAGCGTATCTGGGTTTAAAAAAGGCTTGGACGAGTTCCTGAAGGAAACGTCCTTAGCCTGTTATTGAGTTAAACATGGAGAAGCTACTGCTTGCCCTGAGTTTGAGAGCATGGAATGGTGCTATTAATTGAGTTTCTGCCACGTATTTGTGACCAGAATTGACCACTGTTAGAAGCAGGATACTGGGCTAGATGGACCATTGTTCTTACCCAGTATGGCTATTCTTATGTACTTTAATGAGAAAAAAGAGACTTTACGTATTTGACAACCTTAAGATCATCAGTTGCAGTCACCGCCAGGCCCCACTCTTCTTTTGTGCATAGAATAATTTCATCCCTATACTGTACTGCTGCTTTGCCTTTTTGCAGCCCAGGTGCATGACTTTACATTTTTTTAATTTATTCATTTATTAACAATGTTACAAGATTTCTCTTGAAAATGAAATACAGACAGTTAATAAGTAAAAGAAACTACCTCCTCCCCCTGTTTACTAAGCCACGCTAGTGACTGTCGTGCACTAATGCTGACACAGCCCATTCATTTTGAATTGGCTGTGTCAGCATTGCTGCGCGGTTTAGTAAACGGGGGGGGGGGGGGGGGGGAATAAATATCATACATTGTAAATCAGCTTCCATAGATATCATACATTGTAAATTGGCCTCCTTAGACCACAAAAAGATACGGGAAGAGATATCAGAATTTAGGAGACTGAAAAAGAAGAAATAAAATAAATGAAAAGGCTTAGCAATTACATCCTCGAGGCCCTATCCTTAATACACAAGTATAGTTGTTATTGGCATTATAACTTCTTCAAGTCTAAAAAGGAGCACAGCTGTTCTGGAACAAAAAACTCGCACTTTGGTTAACCATATCGGATTTTAAATTTACAGGCAAACGTTAACAAAAAAGTACCACTCAAATCCTTAACCTCTTGCCTCATTGCAAGAAAAGCTTTTCTTCTTTCTTGGGTGACTTTAATAGAAATCAAACAAAATAAAACATGGAAAAGAAAATAAGATGATACCTTTTTTATTGGACATAACAAAACATTTCTTGATTAGCTTTCGAAGGTTGCCCTTCTTCGTCAGATCGGAAATAAGCAAATGTGGTAGCAGATAGTATATGTAAGAGAAACATCAAAGCATTACTTTGACAGTCTGACAGAGTGGGAGGGTGGGGGTATGCATGGGGACATCAAAGCATTTCATTGATATTCTAACAGGATGGGTGTTGGTAGGTGAGAAGAGGGTAATAAACAGAGAAATACAGCTTTATGGTTTATAATGGGATAGAAAACCCAGATCCTTATTAAGTCCTGTTTGTTGGGTGTCAAAATATTCAATCATTCTTATTTCAAAGGTCTTACGTTCCTGTATTGTTTTAAAATTACCTATCAGTATTCTTACTGTGAAATCACTGGTGCAGTGTTCTGGTCTTGTGAAGTGTTGGCCCACAGGGGTGGGGGCTTGACTAGCACCGGCTATTTTCATGTGATGTCTGTGCAGATTGAATCTTGTCTTAAGCATCTGGCCTGTTTCTCCAATATAGCATCCTTCGTTGTAACCCATTATAAACTATAAAGCTGTATTTCTCTGTTTATTTCTCTGTTTATTACCCTCCTCTCACCTACCAACACCCATTCTGTTAGAATATCAATGAAATGCTTTGATATCTGGGGGGGGGGGGGGGGGGGGGGGGTAGGGATTGGGGTGGGGGAGAGAGACCAGAGTCTTAGGAAAGTTCAAAATGCACAGATAAAGTCTTCTATTGTGATTTTCCAAGTATTCAGTCTGCCTAAGCACAGTCTATCCACAATTGCTGCATTTTAAAATTCTTGTAGCCATTATTAAAATAGATGGGAAAAATCCATTGCTTATTTCTAGGATAAGCAGTATAAAATGTATTGTACTGTTCTGGGATCTTACCAGGTACATATAACCTGGATTGGCCACTGTTGGAAACAGGATGCTGGGCTTGATGGACCTTCGATCTATACCAGTATGGCAACACTTATGTTCTTATGTCTTTGACCTCTGATCGAATATGGTCAATTTGGCCCATAAAATCCGTTTTCAAATTTAGCAACCAGAATTGTTACCTCAGTCGAAGTCTTCATTACCGTAGTATTCACAACCTGTAAAGGCCTCAAATGAACTCTAAAGTTACTGCTGCAGGCACTTTCAAACGGCCACCAGCTGAACCTTCCTCCAGCAGTTCTCCACTCAGCATTCCGTCCCCCACTGGCGCCTCCATCTCTGCTCTATTATCAGCATTCAGAACACCCAGAACTGCCGCCTTTGCATGAAGGACACTGAGACGTGCCCGCTACCGAGAGAGAAAGTGATGTTTCATGTTCCAGAGAGGGAGACACTCCTCTGCCTTCCTCCTAAGCAGAACTCACACACCCGGCATTTGTCTTGGGGGAACTGATGTTAAACTGGTCGATCTTTAGCTGGGTTGGGGGTACTGTCCTGACTACCCCATTCCTTTTAGTATGAGGCATTCAGAGAGCACAAAAAAAAGACATAAGTAAAAACCAGCAGAGATCTCCCTGTGCAGAGCATCAGGAACTTGTCACCATCTTGACTTCTCCCCTCGACTTTGCATTGTTTAACATTAAATCTTATATGACATGCACTAACTATTCCTCAAGCTTTGTTAGATCCCGTGCCATTTTCGCTACACCTTCCAGGGAGTCTACTCTGTTGCAGATGTCAGTAGAATTATATTGCATTGTTGTTTTTGATATTATGGATGTTGTGTTTTTACCCGTCTTGGATATAAGGTGGGATATAAATAAATAAACATAAACATAATTCACAAACAAAAATCAAAAGTTTCAAGACAACCTCTCTACAATGAGACTTCCAAAATATTGCAATAACCAGCCTAGGTACATTGGGGGGGGGGGGGGGGGGGGGGGGAAATGGGAGGTATTAAAACTGGGGTAAGAAATTGCTGCTTTGTTACAAACATAGTAACAGTAACATAGTAAATGAAGGCAGATAAACCTGTACGATCCATCAAGTCTGCCCAACAAATGTAAATGCGGGCATTAGAGGCCATTAATATAGTGAATTTATTTGCACTTGTGCACAGCTTGTATCATACTCATTATGAAAGCAAAAGCAGCAAAACACTTGTTAGCAAGACTTCTGGTAAACAGTACAGGAATAGAAAACTGAGCTCTAGTTTCAGGTCAATTTAAAGTTGAAGCGCCATCATGTGGCAAAACGTGAGAAACTCCCCTTAAAAGACATTGCAGTCAAGGTAGAATTTACTGTTTGGCATTATTGGAAAATACAGTCTTATAGTCAGTGTTGTCCAAAAGCACTAGGTCAAAGCAGCAAAATTTAAGATGAGATCATCCATTGCGTGATGACTTTTGCATTAGTAAAATCCTGTTCTAGTTTTTGCAGCTTCATTTGGTTTATGAAGAATTGTCATTTAAGTGTCACTTTTGCTTTTACTTTTTAACTGCAAGTATCAGATATAACTAAACTAAAGGTAGTAAAAATTGATGAAATTATTACTTAAAATCCAAATACACACCTCTGTCCACAAGTTTATTCACTCCTATGAAAGTGCTAGTAAGCTATAACCTATGGGGGAAATTATATATATATATATATATAGAGAGAGAGAGAGAGAGAGAGAGAGAGAGAGAGAGAGAGCACCTTAAAAATGGTGGTTAGTGTGGTTCTATAAAGTACACCTAAATTTAGGTGTAGTTTATAGAATACACTCAAGCCTAAATACCTGAGCCAAGTTAGGCGCAAATCAGGTGTATTCTATAATAGTGCGCATAATTATATGAAATGCCCACAACCCGCCCATTCCACATCCATGACCACACCCCTTTTTCGGTTGCATGCATTAGAATTTAGGAGCAGTGTTGTAGAATACGTCTAGTTGTGAACGTAAATTCCAATTTAGCCAATTAGCACTGCTAATTGGTTGTTAAGTACCAATTATCAGAGATGATTATCTTGTTAATCAATTAAGTTGTGCATGTAATTTGGCCATGTGGCCAAATTAGCACACACAACTTAAGGCACCATATATAAAATTTGGGGGTATATGCGTATTTTATTTATTTATTTATTGCATTTGTATCCCACATTTTCCCACCTATTTGCAGGCTCAATGTGGCTTACATAGTACCGTCAGAGGTGTTTGCCTAGTCAGTTGATAACAGATACAAGGTTGTATAATGATCGCATGAGGTATAAGTGGAGAGTCGGAAGGGATGAAGATTGCGTGTTGTCCAGTATGATTATAGTCTTGCTATGTTGCTGGGTGAAGAGGTTTACGTGGGATCGTTGGGGTAAGCCATTTTGAAGAGGTTGGTTTTTAGTGATTTCCTGAAGTTCAGGTGGTCGTGGATTGTTTTCACAGCTTTTGGGAGGCCATTCCATAGTTTTGTACTTATGTAGGAGAAGCCAGATGCGTAAGTTGTTTTGTATTTCAGTCCTTTGCAATTTGGGTAGTGTAGGTTTAGGTAAGATCTTGAAGATCTGACTTTGTTTCTTATTGGCAGATCTATAATGTCTGTCATGTATCCTGGGACTGCACCGTATATGATTTTGTGGATATTATATTTGACATATAATATTAGACACAATCTTATAGAATTGCTCTTTAAGCAAGCTCCATTGTGGTGCCTATACAGTGGCGTACCAAGGGGGGGCGGTGGGGGAGGTCCGCCCCGGGTGCACGCCACTGGGGGGTGCCGCGGCACGCGCCTGCTCTGAGTTCGCTGACTTCGCGCGTTCGCTGCAGCTCCCTCTGCCCTGGAACAGGTTACTTCCTGTTCCGGGTCAGAAGGAGCTGCAGCGAACGCGCGAAGTCAGGGAACTCTGAGCAGGCGCGCGCTGTGGCACCCCCCCCAGCGGCGTGCACCCGGGGGGGGGTTCCGCGCTGCATCGGGGGGGGCTGCACCCGGGGGGGGCGGGGCACCGCCCCTGGTGTCCACCCCCCTAGGAACGCCACTGTGCCTATATTGAGGTGTTCTTCGTTTCTGTGGAGGACAGTTCTTCAGTGTTTGTTTTTTGCCTATATCAAGGCACCAAGCTATAGAATTGCCCCGTTAGTGTATAGAATTAAAAGGACCAAATGCCATTTTGGAGAGGAAGAATTAGCAAACAGGAAAGAGATTTGGAAGTCATCGCCTCTACTGACCTAAAAGTAGGAAGTTAGTGTGACCAAGCTGTTGAGAAAGTAAATTGTTCACATGGATACACATAAAGGAGCAACACTAACAGGCATTCTTGGATAGACACAAAGGTAAAATTATGTATAATCATACCTGATAATTTTCTTTCCATTAATCATAGCTGATCAATCCATAGACTGGTGGGTTGTGTCCATCTACCAGCAGGTGGAGATAGAGAGCAAACTTTTGCCTCCCTATATGTGGTCATGTGCTGCCGGAAACTCCTCAGTATGTCGATATCAAAGCTCCATCCGCAGGACTCAGCACTTAGAGAATTACACCCACGAAGGGACACTCTGCCCAGCTCACCACCGCCGAAACGGGGGAGGGGAATTAACCCAGCTCATCCCCACACAAGTGGGGGAGGGGAATCCGTCCAGCTCATCCCCGCGGAGCGGGGGAGGGACACCACACCCGCTGATGCGGGGGGATCTGGCTTATCCTGCAACCGCAACCGCGGGAGGAGCTGACTGACCCTAACACCGCCGAAGCGGGAGGGGTACAAAGCTGCCCTACAGCCGCACGAAGCGGGAGGGAGTGCCGGCAGAATTTTAAGTCTCAATCCAGCCCCGTAAAACGGAGGGGAGAGGAATGCAGCAGCTCACTGTAACACAAACTCGTCTTAACTCTTGAAGAATCCAAGTGAAAAAACTTGAACACGAAGTCTTTCTGAAGTAACTGAAGACTAAACTTGAACCTGAAATGCAACCAGACTAAAAACAGTACAGATATCTGGGAGGGGCTATGGATTGATCAGCTATGATTAATGGAAAGAAAATTATCAGGTATGATTATACATAATTTTACCTTCCATATCATCAAGCTGATCAATCCATAGACTGGTGGGATGTACCGAAGCAGTACTCACCCAGGGCGGGACAATGAAATCCCTGACCGCAACACTGAAGCTCCAAACCGGGCCTCCGCCCGAGCAGCCACAGTCAAGCGGTAATGCTTGGAGAATGTATGGGCCGAAGCCCAAGTTGCCGCCTTGCATATCTCTTCCAAGGAGACGGAACCGGCCTCTGCCATCGAGGCCGCCTGAGCTCTTGTGGAGTGAGCCTTCAGCTGGATAGGCGGCACCTTCCCCGCGGCCACATAAGCCGCTGCAATGGCTTCCTTGACCCATCTTGCCACTGTAGGCTTAGCAGCCTGCAGACCCTTACGAGGACCTGCAAACAGGACAAACAGATGATCCGACTTCCGGAAATCATTGGTCACTTCCAAGTATCTGATGATGACTCGTCTCACATCCAGATATTTAAGAGCAGAGTACTCCTCTGGGTAGTCCTCCCTACGAAAGGAAGGGAGACAGAGCTGCTGATTCACATGGAAGCGAGAAACAATCTTGGGCAGAAAGGAAGGCACTGTGCGAATAGTCACTCCTGCCTCAGTGAACTGCAGAAAAGGCTCTCGACATGAGAGCGCCTGGAGCTCGGAAACTCTTCTGGCTGAAGTGATAGCCACCAAAAAGACTGCTTTCAACGTCAGGTCTTTCAGAGATGCCCTCGACAAGGGTTCAAACGGCGGCTTCTGCAATGCTCTTAGCACCAGGTTGAGATTCCACGCAGGCACCACTGAGTGCAGAGGAGGGCGCAGGAGATTAACTCCCTTGAGAAAGCGCACCACATCTGGCTGCGAAGCCAGGGAAGCACCCTTCAGGCGGCCCCTGAAGCAAGCCAGAGCCGCTACCTGGACTTTAAGGGAACTGAGCGACAGGCCTTTCTCCAGACCTTCTTGCAGGAACGCCAACACTGAAGAAATTGGAGCAGTGAAGGGAGAAAGTGAGCCTGCTTCACACCACGCTGCAAAGATACGCCAAACCCTGGCGTAAGCAGTAGAAGTAGAGCGCTTCCTCGCTCTCAGCATAGTGGCGATGACCTTGTCTGAGAAGCCCTTCTTCCTCAGACGCTGCCGCTCAATAGCCAGGCCGTAAGACCAAAGGGGGAGGGATCCTCCATCACCACGGGACCCTGATGTAACAGGCCCTGCTCCACTGGCAGCCGCATAGGATCGTCGACTGAGAGCCTGATCAAGTCCGCATACCAGGGACGCCTGGGCCAATCCGGACCCACCAGGATTACCCTGCCGGGATGCTTTGCCACCCGGTCTAGCACCCTGCCCAACATGGGCCAGGGCGGGAACACATAGAGAAGCTCTTGTGTCGGCCACTGTTGGAGAAGAGCATCTACTCCCAGGGATCGAGGGTCCCGTCCTCTGCTGAAAAAGCGCGGCACTTGGTAATTGGCCGATGACGCCATCAGATCTAGGCTCGGCTGGCCCCAGCGCTTCGTGATGTCCAAGAACGCCTGAGCAGATAGCTGCCACTCTCCGGGCTCCAAGGTATGGCGACTGAGAAAGTCCGCCTTGACATTCATGACTCCGGCAATGTGGGCCGCTGAAAGCTGCTCCAGGTTCGCTTCCGCCCACTGGCAAATATTCATAGCCTCCTTGGCTAGAGGGGCGCTCTTGGTACCTCCCTGGCGGTTGACATAGGCCACAGCCGTGGCATTGTCCGACAAGACCCGTACAGGCTTCAACACCAGTACCGGGATGAACTCCAAAAGCGCCAACCGAATGGCTCTGAGTTCCAGGAGGTTGATAGACCACTTTGCCTCTGCAGGAGACCATAGCCCCTGCGCTGTCCTTCCCAAGCAGTGGGCTCCCCAGCCCGACAACGAGGCGTCCGTCGTGACGACAATCCACTCTGGGGTCACCAGAGGCATTCCCGCAGACAACTTGTCTGTCTGCATCCACCAGCTCAGCGCCTTGCGCACTGCTGGGTCCAAGGGAAGGCGCACAGCATAATCCTCCGACATCGGAGTCCAGCGCTGCAGCAAAGAGTGTTGAAGTGGTCTCATATGAGCCCTGGCCCAGGGCACAACTTCCATCGTGGCCGTCATAGAGCCCAACAGCTGCACATAGTCCCAAGCCCGAAGGGGAGAGGCTACTAGGAACTGGTCCACCTGAGCCTGAAGCTTGACAATCCGATTGTCTGGCAGGAACACTCTGCCCACTTGGGTGTCGAATCGAACTCCCAGGTACTCCAGGGACTGAGTCGGGCGCAGCTGGCTCTTCTCCCAGTTGATGATCCATCCCAGGGAGCTCAAAAGAGCAACTACCCGGTCCACAGCTTTGCCGCACTCTGCATAAGAGGGGGCTCGGATCAACCAGTCGTCCAGATAAGGATGGACTTGTACCCCTTCCTTTCGTAGGAAGGCCGCGATGACCACCATTACTTTGGAAAAGGTCCGCGGAGCAGTAGCCAACCCGAAAGGGAGGGCTCTGAACTGGAAGTGTCGTCCCAGGACTGCAAAACGCAGAAAGCGTTGATGAGGAGGCCAGATGGGAATATGCAAGTAAGCTTCCTTGATGTCCAAGGATGCCAGGAACTCTCCTGCCTTCACTGCCGCTATAACAGAGCGGAGAGTCTCCATGCGAAAGTGCCGCACTTTCAAGGCCCGATTGACCCCTTTGAGGTCGAGGATAGGCCGGACAGAACCTCCTTTCTTTGGTACCACAAAGTAAATGGAGTAACGTCCCTTGCCAAGCTGACTTTCTGGCACCGGAACGACCGCGCCCAGGCGGATCAGATTGTCCAAGGTCTGCTGCACTGCCACAGCTTTGACCGGAGACTTGCAGGGAGAGAGTACAAACCCGTCTTTTAAGGGTCGGCAGAACTCTAGTTTGTAGCCGTCTCTGATGACTTCCAGCACCCACGCGTCTGAAGTTATTGTGGTCCACTCGCCCAGAAACGAGGACAGCCGTCCTCCAATCTGCACTGGGGCGTGGACCAAGACCCCGTCATTGGGTACGAGACCCTGGGGGAGGACCGGAGGGAGCACCTCCGGGACGGCGGTCTCTGCGAAAGGAATGCTGCTTGGGGGAGAAATTCCTCTTAAAGGAAGAGGGGGCAGAAAAACCCGACCTGCCCGGGCGGGTACCGACGGGCTTCCTGAAACCGTCCTCTGGAGGTACCGGGACGAGCACTAGCCCGAGCCCTGACCTCTGGTAACTTCTTGCCCTTAGACGTGCCGAGATCGGTCACGATTTTGTCCAGCTCGACCCCAAAGAGCAGCTTGCCTTTAAAAGGCAATCTAGCCAGGCGGGATTTAGAGGCGTGGTCAGCAGACCAATGTTTCAGCCAAAGCCACCGCCGCGCAGAGACTGTCTGAGCCATGCCTTTAGCTGAGGCTCTCAAGACATCATACAGCAAGTCTGCCAAATAGGCTAAGCCCGATTCCAGGGCCGGCCAATCAGCCCTCAAGGAATGATCCGAGGGGGAAGCCCGCTGTACCATAGTCAGGCACGCCCTGGCCACATAGGAGCCGCAAACTGAGGCCTGCAAATTTAAAGCAGCCGCCTCAAAGGACGACCTTAAGGCCGCCTCCAATCTTCTGTCTTGGGCGTCCTTTAGGGCTGTGCCACCTTCCACCGGCAACGCCGTTTTCTTAGTCACCGCAGTGATCAAAGAATCCACGGTAGGCCACAGATAGGCCTCACGTTCACTCACAGCCAAAGGATAGAGGCGGGACATAGCCCTAGCCACTTTAAGGCTCGCTTCTGGGACATCCCATTGAGCCGAAATTAAGGTGTGCATGGCATCATGCACGTGGAAGGTTCTAGGCGGGCGCTTCGTCCCCAGCATAATGGCAGAGCCAACAGGGGCTGAGGGAGAGACGTCCTCCGGAGAGGAAATCTTCAAAGTGTCCATGGCCTGTAACAACAGGTTGGGCAAATCCTCTGGGCTAAAAAGCCGCGCTGCAGAGGGGTCATCCGCTCCATCCGAGCGGGGATCCGTCTCCTCCAAGGAATCCGCAAAGGACCGTTGGGAGACCTCAGACACGCTGCCCTCATCTACATCGGAGGAGACAAATTCCTCCAAGGCCTGGGAATCAACCCGAGGGCGTTTACCTCTGGGAACCTCAACCTCTTTACCAGACGAGGGAGCAGGGGCAGCGTTGTGCATGAGGAAGGCCTGATGCAGCAGCAAACAAACTCGGGGGAGAAACCCCCCAGACTGTGCACTTCCGCAGCCTGGGCAACAGCCCTAGACGCACCCTCAACCGGCGCTCTCAATAGCGGGGGAGAGACATGCTGCGCATCCAAAATGGCGTCCGGCGCGAAACTCCGCGAAGGAGCCGCGCGGGAAGAACGGCTCTTAACTTTAGCCACTTCTGTGCCGTCGCCCAAATTAAGGGCGTTCATGGCATTAATGTCTCCAACCTCAAGGGCGGCCCAAGAAGAAGCCGTCCGAGCCGCGTGGCCGGCCAAGATGGCGGAGGCGAGGAGCGGGGGATGGGCGTTTATGGCGGGAAAAACCAGCCACGCCGGAGGAAGGACCGGGACATTCATCGGTCACGAAACTGTCACCCAACAAGGGCGAATCAGGCTTTAAGACCCCCGCATCCCCTCTAGAAGCGCTCAAGCGACCCGGGGAGCGACCCTTTGCGCCCTCGCCCTCCGACGCCATATGCCACGAGGAGAAGAATCGGGGAACCCCCTGCCCGCTATAAAAAGGTAAAAATTACCTGCTGTCCGCTCCGAGTTGTAACGACCTGGTGTCCCAGTGAGTAGCTGCAATAGACGCTTAAATAAACGTCGAGATAAACGCCTTTAAAGACGTTCAAAATTTTTTTTTTTTTTTTTTAACGGAGCCAGCGGGAGGGGGGAGAAAAGGAGGGACCTGGCACCACCAGGTTTGCACTTGCTCAAAAGAGCCCTCAACCCCAGGCACTCAACAAAACCTAAAAATTAGGCTTGGAGGCCTAGCCAGAGCTGCTGCTGTGTGTGACCACCACCTGCTGAGATAGAGAACATACTGAGGAGTTTCCGGCAGCACATGACCACATATAGGGAGGCAAAAGTTTGCTCTCTATCTCCACCTGCTGGTAGATGGACACAACCCACCAGTCTATGGATTGATCAGCTTGATGATATGGAAAGGGCCTTAGCTGAGGGAGAGACAGGATGAAGAGCACAGATTGTATAAGCCCTGTGAAAGTGTAGTAGGCATACACAAACGGCCATATTGGTTGGACCAGGTGGTCCTTATCAGCCGACATCTTGTGTATTTCTTTCACTTACCACAAGAATTCATATACGAGTACAGTGACTTAGCACCTATTCTGTGATTAAACCCCCTTTCCACCAAGGATCAGAGCACATGAGGGAAGGCAGTGAAACAACTTTTTGTCTCATTTCATCAACTTGGATAAAAAGCTGTAGTTCAAACACTGTGTTCTCCCATTCTGGCTGCATTATTAAAATGTGAGGTCACGCAGCTCATGCTTTGGCACCTGCTTTGAAACGTTTTTGGTGGTGTTGCTCTTTCTATTAGTTGCAATCTAAATTATTTCCACATGAAATCTATTTATTCTGAGGATTTGATTTACTTATGCTAAGTGGTCAAAGCATATGATATTCTTTCCGGTCTTTTAGATTCTCAATGTGATAAAAATCTGAACTCTGCAGCAAACTCTTCATCAGATTTCAAACCCTGTCAGACTGTTGCATATGCTAGGAGAGCATCTGAATAGTGGTTGGAAAGCAGTATTGGGTGTCAGGGGAGTTTTAACAGTCCCTAGGTTCTACTCTGTGCTCTGCTACTGATTCTCACTGTGCCACAGACAAATTAAAAATTGCTTTCCTCTGGACCTGTTTTACCTAGTCTTACTTGGGCAAATATTCAAAAAAGAAAAAAAAAAGCTGAGTGCTTCCAGTTAAGATGCTTAAGTTAAGCCCTATTTCAGTCAAATTTAGGAGCTTTCCAAAGGGTTTATACTAAGGGGCCTATTTACTAAAACGCACTAAACAATTAGCATGAGAGCATGATAACCATTACTCTGGTGTGGCACCCTGTGCTAATTCATGCACTAGGGGCAGGATTCTGTATATGGCGTCTAAAATGTAGGTGCATCAGAATAACGCATAGGCCAGGGGAATGTGCATGCATTTAGGCTTTGCCGTTTACGCACTGAAAAACTGTAAAAGCCTGCACCTAAATATACGCACGTTCCCCCAAATTGTATAACAATATGTGTAAATGTGATTGTGCCCACATCAGGCCTAAAAAGAAGCACACATCAATTCTAATTATTGCCAATTAGTAATGATAATTAATTGATATTGGCCAGTTTTCATGACTAATTGGCTTGTTACTGAATTGAGTAATGCACATAAATTGGTTGTGCACACAATTTAATGTGCACTACTCACCACACCTTATATAGAATCTGGCCATAGATGCTTAGCCTGCTATGGAGTGGGAATTGGACAGGGACTAGACACTGCAGTTAGTGTGTGGTACTTTGCCGCATGCTATTGCAGTTAGGAAGGATAGAAACATAGAAACATGACGGCAGGCGTCTGCGCTGGAAGGAGTGTGGTGCTGTCATTAGACTTACCACTTGCCGGTACTGGCGGTAGCCCCGCAACTATGGAGGTGGAGTCTGTGGTGCTGCTACCTCCCTTGCAGGCCCCCGCACCATCTGTGCTTGTGGTGTAGGTCCCCTTTGACTTCTAAGGTCTGGGGCTGCAGTACTCCGCGTCTTAGCTGGCGGAGTTTTGGTGGGCCATTTGGCTGGCCTTGCTGGTGCACATGCCTCCTTCGCACGCTGCAATGGCATTACTGCAATGGATAGACTAATTGAATAGACAATTTAAAGCAAAATGACCTCATAATAACTCATTGTGGTGACGCCGGCTTCCCCAATAGTTGTGTGTATCCTATGGCGCCTGTGTAAACTGTACCCTCCTTGCTCACAGCTGCATATCCGGCTGCGTGCTGTCTGCGCAGTGCGCCCTTCCCTAAATGGCTGGCCTAAAGCCCCACGGGCGATGGCCGTTACATTCAAATTTGGCCTGGTAGTCAAAATGGCCACCGTATGCAAAATGGGCCGCTAAAATTAAAATGGCTGGGCTCCTGTACACCCGGCAAATAAATCAGTAAGACCGGTGGTCCTTATATCAAAATGGCTGCTATTTTCAAATTAGCCGCTTTAGTTCAATTGGCCACTCTAGTCAAAATGGCCGCTAAGTGCACATGGCCCTCTAGGACTAACACCGTTGTACCAACCCTTCCCCCCATGGACCTGGTCCTAACGGCAGCTGGGAGTAGCATACTGTAACCGATATGTTTGTCTGACGCCCCTAAGTACTGTGACCCGCTAGGCTGGCACCAACGATATGATATAAATTGTTCCGGCCTATGCAGTGTGTCAAAGACACACGCGTGCGGTATCCAAGGTGCCTGCTGCCATTAAATATGTATTTGGAATGTCCGTTCTAGTGAATTTTTAGCACCATAAAAATGGCCGCCTTTTTCAAATTTTACTGCTAGTCGAAATGGGCGGTGTATTGAAAGTGGCCGCCGTTTTTACAATCGGCACTCATGCAAATGGCCGTCTTATCGATATTCACTGCTGCCGTACGTGCCTCTGTAGGTTAATGGCTGACTCTATGGGCAGGCAATTACAACGCAATTTTGGACTCCCCCTAAGTGGCCCGCAAGAGAAGACCCTGACTAGCGAGGATCACAATGTGGACGTTTCTGCAAAAACCCGCATCTCAAATATTGCATGGCAGGCCAATCATGCAGACATGGCGCCGGTAAGTAAGAACCGTAGTCGACCGAGTAGAAAACACGGCATGGCCGTAGCGCTGCGTGACATGGGAGGCTTATACAACATGGGCGACTTATACCGCACTAAATTTTACCAAATTAGATAACATGGCGTGGCCGACCACAATGGGGCTTGTATAGCTCTGCATGGCATGGGCGGCTTATACAGCATGGGCGACTTATACCGCACTCATTTTTGCTGCGTTAAATCGAAATTCCGGCGTGGCTGGCCATAACGGGGCTTAAGGTCCGTCGCCGTAATGGCATGGACGGCTTATACTGCATTAATTTTTCGAATTAGATAACGGGGCTCTTTTTTTTTTACCATGACCGCTACGTCGCCATGGCATTCACCGCAGGGTCCAAAACCCATATGTGCGCTGCGTCGCCATCACAGCATGTTCATTCAACGAGACCCACACTGTAGGTAGTGGGTAGGTACCATGCCGCACCGGCGAGGAGCCGCTTGGCTAGGCAAAAAGACCTCATTATAGGTCGCGGTTAACTACACTAGCACGCATCTCATGACCTGGCAAGCAAAACTCGCTATGGCAACAGCACACGAACTGGTAAAATTGTGAGTCGCCAGCACCGCATGGCCGGCTAGGACATGGTTAACAACCCTGGCGCCATAATCATTATAAGGGGATTATAAAGCACCACGTGGCCGGCCCACGAGACCTCGGTGTAGGTCGCGGCCACTAACATTAATGCCTGAACCGCTGTACTGCGGATTGTGAGCACCGCATGGCCGGCCAAAAACAGCTACCACGTTGTGGCAAACCCGCCTGCCATGCGCCATGGCGGCATATGTGGGACTCTCCAGCCTACTGCGCGGAACCCATGAGATAGGCAGCTAACCCGAGATGGCCGGCCATCCTGGAAAAAGCTAAACGGGGGTCGGCAGGAGAAAGCTAAAACACCTTGCAGCCACACAAATTTTTAAATGTCCACGTACCGTAAAACTTTTCTCAATTCGCTGGAATATTGTGCTCTGCTACTACTACTACTACTATTTAGCATTTCTATAGCGCTACAAGGCATACGCAGCGCTGCACAAACATAGAAGAAAGACAGTCCCTGCTCAAAGAGCTTACAATCTAATAGCTTCTTTGACTGTACTCTGCACGAGCTGTGCCCGGAGCGGATACAAAACATGTGCCTGGAAAATTTCAGGAGCTGCTGCCCAGCGTTGCTCTTCTCCTGCCTCCAAATTCAAAAGGACTTCCTGTGCAGTTCGAATTCCTCTCTCCTCCTCCCTTGCTCCTCCCCTTCTTTCCTGCCCCTCCCCTTGCTACCCCTTGTTTCCCTCCCACTACTACCTCTGCTCTCTAGCTGCCCCTCCCTGTACCGTCCCCCACACTTCTGTCTTTTCTGGCCTTCAGCCCGGTTGTGGGCGGCCACCCTTTAAATGGTGTGCCTGGTTCTTTCCTTCGTTTGAAAAAGGCTGCAGTTACCTTATAGGAGGCAGTAAGTGCATCTGCACTGACTGTGAGTACGCATAACTCACACCCCTAGATTCTATAAAAGTTGCCCACAATTGGGAGCATGGATTTCAGATGGGCACCCAAAAAATTAGTTAATGGGCGCCAATGATTTAGTTATTGGAGTTAACAAGCACTTAATTGGCACTAATCATGATCTGGGTGCTGATCTGGAAGCACGCTATTCTGTAACAATGGGTGCCTAAATTGGATTGTGTGCAACTCAAAAGGGGGTGTGGCCATGGGAGGGGCATGGGCAGGTCAGGGGTGTTCATAAAGGATGCATGCAATGTTACAGAATAGTGGGGATCTGAGCTCAACTTGCACGTCAGGATTTACACCAGGTTTCAGCTGGTGTAATTTCTTGCACCCAAAGTTGAGCGCCAAATTCGGTGCTCAGTGCTATTCTATAAAGAGTGCTCATCCCTAAACACCCTTTATAGAATAGCATTGTTTGCTGAATTTTATTGATGCCTAATTCTCAGCATCATTTATAAAATCTCCCCCACAGTGAAAAGCGTTTCTGAGTAGTAACTATGTGGGACCATGCCCAACAGGCTTCGAACTTACTGCACATTAATTTTTGTATTTAATATGTGGTAAGTGCAAAAGTTACCACACTTTAGTAAAACAGACCCAAAATTAGCCCCTATGAAAATTAATAGGACTCGGTCCTTTTTGGATTCTATTTTCACTAAGTTACTAAATTTAGGAGCCTAAAAATGGGTGGCTCACGGGTGCAGATTTAAGGTGAGGAAAAAAAGCTATGAGCTTAGTACAAATTTTCAGCACTAGGAAGTTAATTTAGGGGCCCTTTTACTAATGTGCGTTACATGTTTGCAGTTACTGAAATCTAGCAGTGTTTTTAGCGCGTGCTGCAAATAAATATGCGCTAAACACTAGAGATGCCAATATATTCCTATTGGCATCTCTAGCGTTTTAACCCACCACTAATCATTAGTAAGCACTAAAAACGCTACCGCACCTTTGTAAAAGGACCCCTGTGTGGTAATAGTTGGGAGTGTACCTGGCATTTCCTCTGCAGATACTGCACTGAAATATTCTTTTTCATGCATTGACTGTTTGCAATTGATGCAAAAGCACTTAGGTGGCAGTTCTATAAGCAGATGCCTCCTTTTAGGTGCTCTGATGCATCCATGTCCGTCCCATGCTCCACCCATGTGACCACCTCTTTGTATTTACACAAAATGAAGTACATTCTATAAATGGGACTGAGATTTCAGTGCCAGAAAAAATCAGCATGGAGTGCTATTCTAGAAACGGCTCTCCAGGTTGAGCGTCGTTTATAGAATAGCACTTACAGCTCATTTCTGATCCAAAAGTTAAGCACCAGCCAGGGGCGTAGCCAGACTTCGGCGGGAGGGGGGTCCAGAGCCCATTTTAGCCCCCCCCGGCACCGCCGCCCCCCTGCCGCCGCCACCACCACCAACAACAACTTTGACATCCCCTCTACCGACGACCCTCTTGACCCACCCTCCCGCCGCCAACCCTCCGACGCCGCCACCGTCGCCTACCTTTGCTGACGGGGGACCCCAACCCCCACCAGCCGAGGTCCTCTTTTTCCGACGCAAGGCTTCATTCTGTTTCTGAGTCTGACGTCCTGCATGTTGTACGTGCAAGACGTCAGACTCAGAAACAGAACGAAGCCTTGCACCGAAAGAAGAGGACCTCGGCTGGCGGGAGTTGGGGTCCCCTGCCAGCAAAGGTAGGTGACGGTAACAGCGGGTTGGTGGCGGGAGGGGGGGTCGAGAGGGTCATCGGCAGGGGGTTCCAGGGCCAAATCTACGGGGGCCCCACGTAGCTACACCAGTGGCACCAGCTGAAACCTGGTGTAAAAGCCAATACTAACTCTGGGCATTTTGGCACAGAAATGAGGCTATTCTACAACCCTGCATGGGCATAGCTAGTGGTTAGCACACGCTAATGTAAAAGGACCCTTAACTGTGAAGTGGCAGCGTCTGGTAGGTATCATGTGCTAAATTCAGTGCATAATCCAGTGATTCCCAAACCTGGTCCTGGAGGCAGGGGCGTAGCCAGACACCCAACTTTGGGTGGGCCTGGGCCCAAGATGGGTGGGCAGAAGAACCCCGCCTCATCCCACAGATGATGTGGTCTCTCTTCTCACCTGCATGCCATATGGTCTCTCAAATATCCTCCCTCTCCTGCACACCTTTCAAATAGCAGATTTTCATCGGCAATGGGCAGCAACTAATACACACTGCTGATGTTAGCTCCATACCCTTCCCTCTGATGCAACTTCCTGTTTCCGTCTAGGCAAGAATACATCAATGTGAAGGCTATGGGGCCAGTGCAAGCAGTATGCATCAGTCACTGTTCACTGCAGGTGAAAATCTGCTATTTACAAGTTTACGCAGGAGGGACAGTTGTTGGGAGTTTTCGGCTGGTGGGGCTTGGGGATCCCTGCCAGCCACATTATAGCTATGCTGGTACGGGTGGGCCTGAGCCCAATGTGGGTGGGCCTGGGCCCACCCAAGCCCACCCTTGGCTACGCCACTGCCTGGAGGCACCCCAACCAGTCAGATTTTCAGGATATCAACAATGAATATTCATGAGAGAGATTTGCATGTAGTAGAGGCAGTGCATGCAGATCTCTCTCATGAATATTCATTGCTTAAACCATTCAGTGGTTAAAACATGTGTCAGTAAGTCTAACTATATATTTCCTTCTTCAAATAGACTAATCTTATACATAAGTTAACAACATGTCCTTTATTAACAATATCACATGCTATCATTAAACATACACTTCCCTTCTCAAGTCCCATTCAGATGGTCTGTTATACAGGAAATAGAGTCCAAACACTGATTATCAAAACTCCATACGGTTCCTGATGTAAATATTAGATATAAACTTTGACGAATCCTATTGATAGGAATACGATTTTGCACTTTGCTAGTCATCATCCACAGAAGTTGAAAGAGAGTATTCCTGTGGGACAATTTTTAAGAATTAAGAGATTAAGTTCTGATCAAGCTAGATATATCCAACAAGCTCGAGTTTGAACAAAGAGATTTCAGGATCGGGGGTATCCCCAGCATGCCATTAAAACCGCTTATAGGCAAGCTAAATATGCACATCAATGCTGGCTAAGGGAGACACAGCGGATGGAACAAGAGAGTGATGGTCGTATTAATTGTATATTACCATTTTACAAGCAAACTAGTACGATTCAGCGGATTTTGTTGAAGCATTGGTCCACATTATCCTTGCATCCATCCCTTTGTGTGAAACCTCGGTTTTCCTGTACTCGAGATAGGAATATAGGTGAGATCTTATCAAGGATGAGACTACTACCCCAGATGGGGCAGAATGATCCATGGGGACACACGCAGTGTGGATCTTGTGTTTACTGTAGATATGCTCTATGCACAGATCGAGTATGGGTTCAGGCTATGGGGAAATAATTTTTCTTGAGAGCAAGGTCCGATTGTAATACTAGTAATGTTGTGTATGGGATACGATGCCCATGTTCGCTTTGGTACATTGGGGAAATGACTCGTAAGATCAAGATGAGAATTGCCCAGCATTTGAGTAATATCAGGTTGGTAAAGATCGATACTCCATTAGTTAACCATTGGGTACAATTAGGGCATACTGTGGAGGATCTGCAGTTTGTGGTTCTGGTTTGTTGGAAGGGAGGCGGGTTAAATTGTGAGCGACAGCTCATTAAGAGGGAACAAAAGATGATCTATGATTGGAATACGGTGGAGCCTAATGGATTAAACAAAGAAGTAGATTGGTCATTATTGATGACGGTATAAATAGTTAA
Source organism: Microcaecilia unicolor (assembly GCF_901765095.1). Taxonomy (NCBI): domain Eukaryota; kingdom Metazoa; phylum Chordata; class Amphibia; order Gymnophiona; family Siphonopidae; genus Microcaecilia; species Microcaecilia unicolor. The sequence continues at coordinate 53,131,356 of NC_044037.1, forward strand.
TGGCAAGTAGGCAGGGTCATCTGATCAGTGGTGCGGGTTTCTGCATGGTGAAGGAACGTATGGTGTTCCAGGTAATTTGCAAGGCTGAATAAGGTATGTTGAATATAATATGTTTTGAGATTTGAAGAGTATATAAATGTATGGATATGTAGAGTAATTGTTGATGTTTTGTAAAGGGTCTCCTGATGAAGAGATTGAAACACAGCCAGTGTTGAGACCGAGTGAAAGTTTGGAGAGCATGTGAAAGTCTTGTTTGGTGTGATCAAGCCTTCAGTTATACCAGGAAGTGGATATTTGATGAAGTTCCTGTGGAGGAATATGGATTGAAAATTGAGTGGATTGGATCAGATTGGAGAGATTTGAAGATCGAGTAAGATATTCAAGATCCATGATATAATAAGGATTCGTCAAAGTTTATATCTAATATTTACATCAGGAACCATATGGAGTTTTGATAATCAGTGTTTGGACTCTATTTCCTGTATAACGGACCATCTGAATGGGACTTGAGAAGGGAAGTGTATGTTTAATGATAGTATGTGATATTGTTAATAAAGGACATGTTGTTAACTTAAGTATAAGATTATAGTAGTCTATTTGAAGAATGAATATTCATTATGGATATCCTGAAAACCTGACTGGCTGGGGTGCCTCCGGGACCAGGTTTGAGAAACATTGGCATAGACCATGCCCATTCTCTGCTCAGTTCCTGCCCCCCCCCCCACCCAAAAGCATGCAGTAAACATACAAATTAGTATGCACTGTCATGCCATCATGGCAACATTTACTGTGATTTTGTGGAAACAGCCTATGCTAAATTTTCACATTAATTGCCTCATTCTATAATTTGGTGTCCAATGCATGCATAAGCTATAGAATACTAGCACTTCTGCACGTAAGTGCCAGGCTCTATTCTATAACTTATGCACATAAGTCACTTATCCCAAATTTTATAAAAGTTGCTAAAAATTGCATGCACAAATTTGGGCGTGCGCCGTATTTGCGCGTGCAATTTAATTGAATAACAAGCAAATTAGTGCTGATAATTGAGATTTTAACAAGCAATTATTGGTGCTAATTGGATTTAATTCAAATTTATACATATAAATTTAGACATGGGTCCAAAAAGGGGGTGTGGCCATGGGAAGGTCATGTGTGGATCGGGGGCATTCCTTTAATTTATGCACGTTATTATAGAATAAAGGTTATCCGTGCCTAATTTAGGTGCAGGGATTTAAACCAAGGTTTTGTTGGTGTAAATAGTCATGCCTAAATGTCGTGGCTTCTGGCACTAAGCACTATTCTATAAACAGCACCTAACTTTAAGCACCGTTTATAGATTAGCACGCTAAGTGCTATTTTTTTTGGTGCATTTGTTGATGCCATTTATAAAATTTAGTCCGTAGTGCAGAAGTGTGAGAACATATACACATAGGGTCCTGTTTACGAAGCCACACTGTAAGCATGATAACTTTTAGTGTATGCAGGGCCGCCGAGAGGGGGGGATGGGGGATCCGGGGGGGGGGCCCGGCGCCGCCGCCGCAGTCCGGCCCGCCCGCCCTCCGTCGCTCCCTGGCATTGAACTTAAGCGCCTCACCTTCAAAAGTGCAGCAAGCAGCGGCAGACCACTCCTTCCTTCTGTGTCCCGCCCTCGCCTGACATAACCTGCGAGGGCGGGACACGGAAGGAAGGAGTGGTCTGCCGCTGCTTGTTGCTGCGCTTTCGAAGGTGAGGCGCTTAAGGTCAGTGCAGAGGGCCCGGGAGTGGAGAGAGGGCCCGGTGGCGGGTGGAGGGGGGCCCGGCGACCTCGGGTGGGGGGGGGGGGCCCGGGGGCAGCCTTGTCCCAGGCCTGGCCCAGTCTCTCTGGGGCCCTGAGTGTATGCTAACGATAGAGAGGCCCATTATATTTTTGTGGGTTTCTCTAGCATTAATGCGCTAAAAACTTTGTGCGCCTACAGGACCCATAGATGGAGTATGGGTGGGTCATGGACTGGTGTCCCAGTTATGTGCGTAACTTAACAGAATACTATAAATTAAAGCTAAAATGTTGCATTTAGGCACCGATAGTTACAACTGTCCATGCCTCCACATTGTTGTGCCCAGTTATAGCAGTTGGGGGCAGTTCTAAAAGTAAAAGAGTTCTTTAGGATCATAAATCTAGGCAAATAAAATGCAGACCTAAATTTAGCATCCTATATTTTAAGATACTAACCCCCAGATTCTATATATGGCACTCCGATGTGGGCACCCAAATTTGGCCGCTCTCCCAAGATGTGTATGCAACTTAATTGGCTAATGAGCTCTTAGCCATCAATAATTAGGTTATTTTACCACAATCTGAGTTATTTTAGCACAAATTGGGTTATTTTAGTACAAGTTGAGTTATATTAATACAAGTTGGGTTATTTTACCACAAGTTGAGTTAGTTTAGTACAAGTTGGGTTATTTTAGCTCAGGTTCCATTTTATGCAATGAGACCCTGAGAAAAATAACCTGACTTGTGAAAAAAATAACCCGATTTATGGTAAAATAGCCCAACTTAATAGTAGCCCATTTTGATAACTTCCCTCTTAAGGAGTGTAGTTATCAACATGAGCTAACATTAAGACATGTTATTTTACCATTATCATTTATGGAACTAGATTAGGGGGTTGGGGCTTCAGATCAGAGGTTGGGTTGATGATCGAGGATGGGGGAGAGGCAGAGAATTTGAATCAGAAATTGGGGTGATGATCAGGGGTGGAACAGCATGTGGCCTCTTCAAGATACAGCCTGAGATCATCAGGCCACAGCTTTGAGGCCTGATGCTTTTGTACTGCTTTAATAATGCTGCTTGATAACCTCCCTCCTTAGTACCCTAAGAACTAGATTTACTAACATGCACTACCACATTGGTGTGGCCTAATGCTGTTAATGTATCCTTTTAGCAAATAGGTCTCATTGCATAAAATGGTGTTTAAGCATATTTGCACATGGAGGGGCATAATCGAACAGCGCCGGCTAAATAGATGGCCGGCCATCTATATAGCCGGCGCCGAAAAGCGGTGGCAGAACTGTATTACCGAAAAAGATAGCCGGCTATCTTTTCTTTCGATAATACGGTTGGAGCCGTCCAAATGTCAGCATTTGGGCCGGCTTTAGAGATGGCCGGGTTCGGTTTCCGGCCATAATGGAAACCGGACCCTGCGATCTCAAACCCGGCCAAATGCTAGGCATTTGGTCATGGGAGGAGCCAGCTTTTGTAGTGCACTAGCCCCCCTGACATGCCAGGATACCAACTGGGCACCCTAGGGGGCACTGCAGTGGACTTCAAAAATTGCTCCCAGGTGCATACCTCCCTTACCTTGTGTGCTGAGCCCCCCAAAACCCACTCTCCACAACTCTACACCACAATCATAGCCCTTATGGGTGAAGGGAGGCACCTACATGTGGGTACAGTGGGTTTGGGGGGGGGGGGGGTTTGGAGGGCTCAACATTTACCAGCACAAGTGTAACAGGTAGGGGGGATGGACCTGGGTCTACCTGCCTGAAGTGCACTGCACCCACTAAATACTGCTCCAGGGACCTGCATACTGCTGTCAGGGAGCTGGGTATGACATTTCCGGCTGGCAAAAAAAAAAAAAATCATGTTTTGGGTGGGAGGGGGGTTGGTGATCACTGGGGGAGTAGGGGGAGGTCATCCCCGATTCCCTCCGGTGGTCATCTGGTCAATTGGGGCACTTTTTTCAGACTTGGTCCTAAAAATAAATGGACCAAGTCCAGCCGGCGAAATGCTCGTCAGAACCGGCCATCTTTTTTCCATTATTGGCCGAAGCCGGCCATCTCGTAACCATGCCCCCGCCACACCCCCGTCCCGCCTTCTGTACCAAGCCTTGAAGTTTGGCCGGCTCCACGATGGAACACAGTTGGTGCCGGCCAAAATTGGCTTTTGATAATACCAATTTGGCCGGTTTCAGGAGATGGCCGGCCATCTCCCGATTTGTGTCGGAAGAAGGCCGGCGATCTCTTTCGAAAATAAGCTGGATAGTAACATGATGGAGCCATTTAGTAAATCTAACCCTTAGGTACCTACTTCTGAACTCCAAAAATTTTCTGTATCTTCCTAAATCTGCCTCTATAGTCACTTGCTTTATTTAGGATCTACTAAAAGTAGGATCCTAAACTTAGGGGTCCTTTTACCAAGGTGTGCTGAAAAATGGCCTGCGGTAGTGTAGATGCGTGTTTTGGCTGCGTGTAGAAGTATTTTTTAGCGCACCTACAAAAAATGCCTTTTTTTTTTTGCTGAAAACAGATGTGCGGCAAAATGAAAGTTGCCACGTGTCCATGTTGGGCCTGAGACCTTACCACAAGCCATTGAGCTAGTTGTAAGGTTTCACGTGGTAACTGGGTGGTAATGGTCTATGAGAGTCAATGCCACTTGACGAGTGTAGCTGCCGTGAGCCAGAAAATAAAAAATATTTACAGACGCGTGTAGCGGACGCGTGCCAAAATTGAAATTACCGCAAGGGCCACATGGTAACTGGGCAGTAACTCCAATTTGGCATGTGTTGGGTGCACTTAGGTACTTACATGGCTTAGTAAAAGGGCCCCTTAGGGACTTAACCCTTGTGAGTTTTCAAGAGGAACAATTTTGACTCCTAACTCTAAAAATTAACTCATAAGCCCTTTGAAATTTCACTTGTTAGCTTCTGATCTTTCAGAAGTTATATAATCAAATCACTTACAAATGCACAATTTTCACCTGCAAAGTACCCAGTAACAACTACTAATGCCTTTGGATCTAAACCTGATCCTACCCCTTTATTTGTATCTCTTCTCTTGTAGACTAACAGAGAATTTTATTTGCTATCATTGGTTAGGTAAATCCAACCTTCATGGTAGACAAAGATAGAAATGTGAAAAAAAAAACCCGACAACATTTTGGAAACAAATTTGTATTTGGTTACCATCAGCAAAGGTTCTTCAAGATACCAGAAGTGCAGACACAGGGTAATGTTACACAGTCAGTAGAGTTATTTTACATTCTTTTTATTGAAGCTATGTAAAATATATACTGTAGCATGAAAGCATAAACAGAGGTTCATGGCCTGCATGATTACAGCAGACATGTACTGTAGACAGCCTTAATTCCACAATCAAGCACAGAGCTCAGACATAAAGATCTCGACTTGAAAGCAAATGAAATGTCCATGTGTACAGCATGAGTGTTTATGGTGATGTTCAAGCATGTTTTCTCTGTTCGAAGATCAAATTTTGCAGTAGCCTCAATATTGTTCTTAACATACCAACGTATCCTATCAGTATATCTAATGGAATTATATTGTGTTTTTCCTCTAAATCAAGTTCAGCTGTTTCTGAATAGAGATGTGTATACTAAAAAATTACAAATGAATTCAACAAACTTTTGGTAGTTACTGGAAAATTCTGCCCTTAATTTTGAGGATCAGTCAATTTCCAAGGAATTGCAACATATTTCTGTGGTTTTTACCAGGATCCACAGAAATTTTAGAAAGCAGACTGTGGAGTACCACAAGGATCACCGTTATCACTGACCCTCTTCAACTTAATGATGATCCCACTAGCCAAGTCCCTTTCCAACAATGGCCTTAACCTTTCATCTATGCAGACGATGTCATAATTTATATTCCTTACAAAACCAAATTGACAGAAATCGCCAACAAAATCGAGCTAAGTTTGAACATCATGGACTCATGGGCCAACGCATTTCAACTAAAACTCAATAAAGAAAAAACACACTGACTTGTCCTCTCATCCCACTACAACACGGACAACCCCACAAGCATCAACACCCCAGGTCATACCCTCCCTATTTCAAACAGCCTGAAAATCCTCAGCGTCATAATAGACTGCAACCTTACACTGGAGAGCCAAGTAAAATCCACCACAAAGAAAATGTTCCACTCAATGTGGAAGCTCAAATGCGTGAAACAATACTTCCCGAGGGATACCTTTCGCAACTTGATACAATCAATGGTAATAAGCCACCTTGACTACCGCAATGGAATTTATGCAGGATGCAAAGAACAAACCTTAAAGAAACTGCAGACTACTCAAAACACGGCAGCCTGGCTCATATTTGGAAAAACGCGATTTGAAAGTGCAAAACCCCTCCACGAAAAACTACACTGGCTCCCAATCAAAGAACGCATTGCCTTTAAAATCTGCACCATGGTTCACAAAATTCTCTATGGCAAAGCGCCTGGGTACATGACAGACTTAATCGACCTACCAACCAGAAACGCCTCCGATTCAACACGATCATATCTAAACCTACACTACCCAAGCTGTAAAGGTCTTAAATATAAATCTACCTATGCACCCAGCTTCTCCTATATAAGCACACAATTGTGGAACGCACTACCAAAAGCCTTAAAAGCGACCTATGACCATCAAAACTTCCTGAAAATACTAAAAACCACCCTGTTCAAAAAAGCATACCCTCCCGATCCAACCTAAAGAACTGACCTTGGCTACACAAGAAAACTGAAGCATGTATGAACACAACCCTACTCTCCCACCTTACGACTATTACTGTAACTTTGCCATTTAAATTACATCTTATCACAACATCACATTGTATTTGTTCACACCAGAAATGGCAAACGCCTTTCCGGTACTATGTAAGCCACATTGAGCCTGCAAATAGGTGGGAAAATGTGGGATACAAATGTAACAAATAAATAAATAAATACATTTGTAGTTGAACTAAACTAAAATCCATTTGATTCGATAATTTCACACATATCTACACATAAGCTGCAGCTACAGACTCTTAATGACAAAAAGAACCATCTGATATCCCATTTCATCGATGTTCTCTTTAACATTTACACGCTACTACATTTCTCTGCTTCTCAGTTTGATCTCACAGCAAACAAACCACCTCGTTCCTCTTTTCATCTGAAATCAGGGCTTTCCAAACCTGTCCTGGTGATTCCACAGCCAATCAGGCTTTCAGAATATCTATAATAAATATGTATGAGTTAACAGCATATTGAACATAGTCTCATGCATATTTATTATGAATATCCAGGAAGCCTGAATGATTGTGAGGGTATCACCAAAACAAGTTTGGGAAGCCCTGTCATAAATCCCTTTGCTCTTTAATTTCACCAAAATGCTCCCTACTGTAATGATCTGTACAATTTATATTTTCACTGTGTGCCATCAGGCCATAATCATATAACTAAATTATGAGAATTTAAAAGTAGTATGATCCTTCTCTTCCTTTTTAGTGAGCTGTAACTTAATGCAAACCCCACTGTCATTTTATATTTTCTACTGCTTTCATTTATTTCTGCATTGTAATTAAAAATGGCTTACAAATAAACACTCTGGAATATTTCCTAAAGGTTCTGTATTTCCTTACGAGACTGGTATTTCTTGCACTGGGCCAGTTAAGTGGGTTTGAAGGATTGTATACAGGTTCATTTTACAACGCATTTGAAGTCTGTAATCCTTCTTAAATACACAAAGATAGGAAGTATTAACAAACTGCTGCTCAGAGGCCAAGACCAGGCTAGGTTAAAAGCAATCAAGGTACAACCTATCAGAAACATGAAAAAAGTTTGGGGAAAAGTGGAAAGCTGTCAACAAAAATAATATGTTATGGATGCTCAAACCTTTTTGTTTATGCAAGAAGAAGCCTAAAATAATCTGTGGGTTTTGATGCTTGATTAAGTTTTCCACAAGCCTAATTAGCACCAGATAAAGTTTTCTGCCAGTACAGTTTATTGCTGGGATTGATAAATACTCGCCGTTTGTCTTCAATAAAGAATGACCAGAGGCAAAAACAGTGTGACGCATTTAATAACAGTGGAAATGATGTGGTTCTGCTCATGGTCCTAATGTAAATGATGGACAATTCGTTTTATTACTTACAAACAGGACTGAAATGACCAAGGAAAGAAGCTCTAGCCAGGAGGTCTCATGGCTCTTGGCCTAGTTTAGACATGTTTATTAAAGGAATACTCACTAGTTGGTAAACGTCCATGTGAGTGGTCAGGTTGTCTGAGGAATATGAGGTGTTTAGTCTTCAAGGAAGAGATGGGCTCATCCAACTTTGTTGTGATCCATTATGAAAACTAAAATCTTCCTAAGAAGTTGGATGATCAATTCATAACCAATACATACAAAATTATTGATAAATTTAGTGTTTGCATTGAAAGAAAGACAGAAAAAAGAAGATGAATGATAAATTCTGTGTTGTTTCAAACTTTTTCAACAATAATGGAGATTAAATGAGTTATTTACAAATGCTTGTATTGGGAGAAAATTTTTGATAAAAAGCAAAATGTTTCACAAATAATTTGAAGGTGAAACATTCTACTTGTCACACTTTTCACTTTTGCTGTAAAAATGTTTACTTATCCGTAATATCCTCCTGTCTCTCTTCCTTTATTACTATATTTTGAGTCTTTTGGGGCAATTTTCAAATGCTGCAGTGAGCTGCAGGTCTGTGACTGATTTTTTTTCAGGATCTGCAAGCTAATTTTCAAAGGGAAATGATCATGGAGGTAAAAATGTACCTAAGCACTTTGCACCTGTTTTATAGAAAGTACAAAGTCGATGCAGTAAAGTATAGGTTATGATGTCGTGATGTAGTCTCTTCCCACACTTTGCCTTCCTGGCCCTGGCTGTTAGTTGATGAAAGGAGGGCAGTTTTTACCTGGGGGAATTTTCCCAGGTGTCACTTAAATTAGATGCACAAATTTCTTTGAAAATATTCTCTTTTGGTCCTTTTCTCAAGATCATGTCTGTATTTCAATAGACATGGAGGGGCATTTTCGAAAGGTCATCCAAGTATGAATTAGGACGCTCTCACGAAGTCGTCCAAAATCAGGTAAGTATAATCGAAAAATAGTATGGACGTTCTTAGACATTCCATTATCGCAGTGCGAAACGTCCAAATCAGGGACGCCCAAAGCATAGTAAAAAAAGAAGCCCATCTTCCAGAACCACCAAAGGATGCCCCCAACATTCACTCTTACTAACATTTGTCATATGGTCCTTCGGTGATTTTACGAGAAAGACATCCTTATTACTATGGACTTCTCTGATGTATCTGGTTGTTCCACAAGTACAGTGCATTTAGTTGCGGACATCCAGGTATGGGAAATATAAAGAATATTAATGTGCAAAATACAGTAACAAAGACATGTTTCTTGCAGCACTGCCGAAGGACGTCCATCTTACTAGGGGAGGGGGCAGGGAAAGTGATGGGACACGCTGGGGAGTGGGGGGTGAGGGTTGGAGGGAGGGGAATATGCACAGAGCGGGTGATAGTGGTAGGAGGGGTGGTGGTGGTGGTGTGTAAATACTATGTGATAGAAATAAATGTCAACTTACTCTCACAGAAAACTTGTGTCGATCAGTCTTTACCTGACTCTGAACACCAGCTGGTGTGCACTCTGCTCTGCTCTATGGCGGGAGGTGGAGGGGGCTCCTCATCCTGTTCATCTGGGGCCTGCTGCTGTGGTAGCTGTGGCTCTTCTGAGAGGGCCTGTCCTCTGCGCATTGCCAAATTATGTAGCATGCAGCAGGCCAGGAATATCTTTGCCACCTTTTGGGGGCTGTACAGGAGCTCCCCTCCAGAATGGTCCAGACATCGGAACCTGTTTTTAAGTTGTCCGAAGGTGCGCTCGATGATGCCACGGGTGGTCCGATGTCTACTGTTGTAGTTCTCCTCTGACTCTGTTTGTGGGTGCACTATGGGGGTCATGAGCCAACTCCGCTGTGGGTAGGGAAATTAAAATGGGCAAAGAAAAGGGACCATCGTGCCTGCCGCGGGTTTAGTCTTTTAGCGTCCTGGAGGTACAAGAGGTTCTTGTGGTCGGTGATCACAGTGATGGGGTGCACGGCCCCCTCCAAAAGGTACCGCCACTCCTGAAGAGCCAATTTAAGGGCCAACAGCTCTTGGTCCCCAATTGTGTAGTTACATTCTGCTGGAGAGAATTTCTTGGAAAAGAAAAAACAGAGGTGACGCTTGCTGGAGTTTATGGCTTGAGACAGGACTGCCCCAGCCCCCAGTGATGTGGCATCGACTTCCAAAATGAATGGTTTAGTAATGTCCGGACTTCGAAGCACTGGAGCAGACAAAAAGGCTTGCTTTAAAGTAGAGAAGGCTTCTTGGGCCTCGAAAGACCAGTTCTTAAAATCAGCTCCTTTCCTCGTAAGAGCGGTCAGAGGTGCCGTGATAAGGGAATATTGCTGGATGAACTGCCGGTAGTAGTTGGCAAACCCCAGAAAACGTTGTAAGGCTCAGAGACCCTGGGGCATGGGCCAATCCCGGATAGCTTGGAACTTAGTGGGGTCCATTTGGAGACCTTCAGAAGAGACAATATACCCCAGGAAGGGAATTGACTGTTGATGGAATGCACATTTTCGTAGTTTGGCAAAAAGACGATGATCCCAGAGGCGTTGAAGGACTGTACGCACATGATGGGGATGATCTTGGGCAGAGGCAGAAAACACCAAAATGTCATCCAGGTAAACAATAACTGAAGCGTATAGGAGGTCCTGGAAAATGAAATTAATGAAATCCTGGAACACCGCAGGAGCATTGCAGAGGCCAAAAGGCATTACCAGATATTCAAAATGTCCTTCATGGGTATTGAAAGCTGTCTTCCACTCATCCCCATGGCGGATTCAGATCAGGTTATAGGCACCTCGAAGATCCAGCTTGGTAAAAATTGAAGCTCCTTGCAGACAATCGAATAACTCTGGGATAAGAGGGAGCGGATACCAGTTATTTTTTTTATTTTTTTTATTATTATATATTTTATTTAACATCCATCTATTTAAACAATAAATGTTGGATACAGAAATATAGTAATTTCACAACTTAATGGAAAAATTAGTTTCATTTAGACCACAACTTAAGACAAGATACAAGGCAAAAATATTAGGAAAAAAAGAAAACAAATAAGAGCAGGATCAAGAAGGCAATCCGCAGCCAGACTTCAGCGAGTCCTCGCACCCTATTGGGTTACCTGGGTCAAACATTCTACACTTTCTTTAGAAATCAAAAATTCCTTCAATTTCTTGGGATCCATAAACATATATGTAACAGATTTTAATGTTATTATACAGCGACAAGGAAAAACTAATTTAAACAATCCTCCCAAAGCTAAAGTTTTGGATTTTAAACCAAGAAACTCTCGCCAACGGGCTTGAGTCTCCCTATTTAAATCTGGAAAAATTCGAATGGCTTGCCCAAGAAATTTACTGTTCAAAGATTTAAAATAAAGCTTAAAGACATTTGTTTTGTCCATTTCCAGTGCAAATGAGACGATAAGAGTAGTTCTTTCCGTAATTAATTCCAATGAGTTTTCTAGAAACTCTGTAATATTAAGTTCTGCTTGCTGTGACTGAGGATTCAGCAGATTCACTGTTCTCCCGGTTATATACTGTGTTCGGGTAATAGGCGGAAATCCCTCTGCTGGTATACCCAGAATTTCTCTGAAATATTTTCTTAACATGTCCATAGCTGGAATTAATGGCGACTTGGGAAAATTAATAAACCTCAAATTATTTTTTTCCCCTGATTCTCAAGAAATTCTAGCTTACGTGCCAGAATCGCTCTGTCCTTCGCCACATTTCCCGCAAAGTTTTTTAAAGTGGAAAGTTCAGTTCTCAAAGATTCAATTTGCACTACTTGAGTTTGAAAATTGTCCACAAGTTGATTTTGCTGGTGCTTTAATTTATCAATATCTTGTGAAAAGTCACGAGTTACCTGAGAAAGCATGGCGTTCATTCCCTGGATAACATCCCATAGGGCATCTAAAGTCACTACTTTAGGTTTTTTTACCTCCAATAATACCGGAGTAGTTCCCATCGGAGAAGGGGTAGAAGTCACCGGACCCCTTTGGTGTTCCGCTCCGATTGGGGAAAGACCACCGTCGAGGCCTCCTGAGGGCAGGGAAGTATCGACCACTTCGGACGTCCCGTCCGCTCTCACCGTCGGGGTCACTCTACTTCCTGGTTGTGGAGGATTGATGTTCCCAGGCGGGCTAAGCGAAACCGCCTCCTCGCTGGTCTCCGGCGATGTTATTACGGAGCATTCTGTAACGGGTTGCCGCATGATCAATGGCTGAACCCCGAATTGTTCCAGAACCGTTTGTCGCGAGGGGGGAACACTCCCAGGGAGTAAAGAGGCCGACACCCTGGGTTTTCCTTTCCGCTTCCCCATGTCCTGCACAAGGAAACAAACCTCCTAATGATCAAGGGCCTGGTAAGTCAGGAGCTCAGACACCTGCGTCTGCTCTGATCGGCCATCTTGCCCTTTGTCCGGATACCAGTTATTAATGGTGATCTCGTTGAGACCCCGGTAGTCAATACAGGGTTACAGAGAACCGTCCTTTTTAGTTACAAAGAAAAAGCCAGCCCCTGCCAGAGAGGACGAAGGTCTGATGAAGCCCTTTTGGCGGTTCTCTTGGATGTACTTCCCCATAGCTTTAGATTCCTCTCGGGAGAGGGTGTATAGTCGGCCTCATTGGAGCTGACTCTGTGGGTGCTGTGGGTGCTTGAGCACCCCCAATATTGAGAAAATTCCTTGTATGTGTCCAGGGAAGGGTCATTTCCATTGGGCTTAGCACCCCCAATAATTTTGAAACGTTGGCTCCTATGGTCGGCCTCGGGGTGGAGTCTTGCCTGGGAGTAGCTCAATGGGGCAATCAAACGGGCGATGAGGAGGGAGAGATTCAGCCTCTTGGGCATTGAAGACGTCCTGGAAGTCTTGGTATTCCACTGGAAGGCAAGCCTCACAGGGATGGAGGGTCCCAGGGGAGGCCGCAATAGTTCTCAGAGGAGGAGCCACTGGTGTAAGAAATGAAGCAAAACATTGGGACCCCCATCTGCTGATATCGCCAGTGATCCAGTCAATACTGGGTGTGTGCAGTCATAACCAGGGCAGACCCAAGATGACAGGATGGATGGCCTGGGGAAGAACTAAGAGTTGAATCTCTTCTTGGTGGAGGATTCCGACTTGCATCTGTAATGGTTGCTTGACCTGGGTAATGGAGTGGGGTAGTGTCTGTCCCTGGATGGAGGTCACCTGCAATGGGGGTTTACAAGGCCTTGAGGGGGTCCCTCGTCGGTCTAGGAGGCTGGCGTCAATAAAATTCCCTCCTGCCCCTGAGTCAATCAGAGCTATAGTTTTTTTTTGTTAAATTTGTACCCCGCACTTTCCCACTCATAATGTCAATACAAAATTCCTTCCATCATAAAAATATAGGAATGGAGACAAGATTGTCCGGGAGGGGTGAGGACCGACCCAGGGTCACCGTCTTCAGAGGCCCCGGGTATCCACGTTTCCCGGTTTATTTGGACAAAATTTCACGAAATGGCCCACCTGACCACAATACAGACAGAGTCGATTGTTCCAATGGTGGGTCCTCTCCTGCTCAGAGAGACGATGCCGCCCAATAACCATCGGCTCCTCAGACCCTCCAGAAGAGGAGCCAGCCGCTCCTTTAGGGGAAATTGAGTGTGACATCCGAGGAGATGGCCTCTGTGGTGGATGCTGAGTCGAACATTCCTGTGACCTCTCTTGGAACCAGATATCGATACGGACACAGAGTGTAATGAGGACGTCCAAGGAGGTCGGAAGTTACCAGTCTGCCAACTCATCCTTAATTCGGCCATTTAATCCTTGCCAAAAAATGGCCATGAGAGCCTCTTGGTTCCATCTTAGCTCAGAGGCCAAAGTTCGAAAGTGTTCTGCGTTGGCCCCTACAGAACAGCTGCCTTGTTGAATCCTTAAAAGTTCCCCAGCCGTTGAGGAGGGATGCCCCGGTATGTTGAAGACTAACTTGAACCGATGAAGAAACTCCCCCAGGTCGGTGAGTAGAGGGTCTTGCTGCTCCCAGAGAGGAGAGGCCCAAGCCAGGGCGGGTCCGGAGAGCAGGGAAATTATATAGGTAATTTTGAGTTTGTCAGAGGAAAAGGCGACAGGCCGACTCTCAAAGAGCATAAGGCATTGGTTAAGGAACCCCCGAGAAGCAGAAGGAGTACCATCAAACTGAGGGGGCTCAAGAAGCTGCAACCCTGAAGTAGGAAAAATGGACCTAGACGAGGCAGCGGGTGGTTGGCGCTGAGATTGGAGAGTGGACATCTGGGAACACACATCCTGTAAAACTTCAGACAGTCGGTTTAGCTGTACCTGTTGCTGCTGGAGAACCTGAGCCAAGTCCGATAGATCGGGTTTGTCCGGCGAACTCATGGCTTTGGCTTACAATCAGAGTTATGAATTCTTTAGGCCAAGTAGAGTGATGCTGGGTGCGAAGATTCGAACCCGGATACTGCTTGGCGGCTGAGCAACCCCAAAGTTCACCTGCAGTGACCGCCATTCCCCGGGGATTGAGCCCCTAGTTGCGGGCATCTGGCAGGACTTGTGCAGTGGGACGAGTGAAATCCGGGTGCAGACAGGAGTCAGTAGGGATGCAGCAGGTCAGAGAGTAATCCGGGTGCAGACAGGAGTCAGTAGGCAGGCAGCAGGTCAGAGAGTAATCCGGGTGCAGACAGGAGTCAGTAGGCAGGCAGCAGGTCAAAGAGTAATCCGGGTGCAGACAGGAGTCAGTAGGCAGGCAGCAGGTCAGAGAGTAACCGGGTGCAGACAAGATACAATAACGAGGAACAATGAAAAAGGGAAGCAAAGCGCAGCGTAAGTGACACCTATCTCAGTAGAAGCCGAAGCCCCGAGGGACAGGGAAAGCTTGTGGAAATAGTGGCGGTGTCTGACATCAGCCGGCCACGCTGGGGTGGACAGCCACGTTGCACAGGGGCATCGGCATGGGGGCATCTTCAGGCCAGTGTCTGATGTTGACAGACGCGAGGGAGCACCGAATCATTATGGCGGTGTGGGTCCCTGCGCCGCCGGAAGGCCCAACCGGGACCGAGGTGAGGGATGTGACAGTCTTTCCCTCTCCTTCTGTTTCTCTACCCTGAAATCTGTTTTGTTCTGCTGTCTGAAGAATTTTTTTTATCTTGCTCCAGTTTGCATTGGAAGAGAGGATACAAGGAGATTAGTAACTGAAGAACGAAAAGGGCGAGCTGGGCTATAAGGGATAAGGGCTGAGTGAAGGAAAGAGGGTACAGATGTGTGACTTAAAGACCAAGCAGAGAAGTTTGAATTTAATCCAGGCAGAAACAGGGAACCAGTGTTCAGAACGAAGAAGGGGAGTGACATGATCAAATCGATGGGCAGTGCAGAAATTTTACAGCGGTGGAATGATTGAGTTGTGGGTGTTTTATGGAATAGAGAGGGAGACCTACGTAAAGAGAATGACTACTAATAGTTACAGACTAGTAGTATGAACAAAGATGTAGGTAAAAGTGAGGTGTTTGGTTGTGTATTTGTCTAAATGATTTCTAAGAATCTAAACCCCTCCTGATAGACTCCAAGAGAAACTTAAAAAGTAATGGGATAAGAGGCAATTGCCCTATTTTGGATTGAAAACTGGCTAACAGACATGAAACAGAGAGTACAACTAAATTATCAGTTTTCCAAATGGGAAAAGGTCACTAGTGGAACAACCCTAGAGTCTGTACTGGGACCTGTGCTGTTTAACATATGCATAAATGATCTCGACAAAGGAATAACAAGTGAGGTGATCAAATTTGCAAATGGCACAAAATTAGGCAGTGTCATTAAAACTTGTGCACCGGTGTGTAAATAACAGTGAATTGTGAGGGATTGCAGAAGGATCTTGTGAGACTGGGAAACTGGGCTTATAAATGAAGGATGACATTTAATATGAACCAGTGCAAAGTGATGCACATATGGACAAATAATCCCAACCTTAGATATAGGAACAGTAGCCTAGTGGTTCGGGTACTGTGCTGACAACCAGGGAAGCCCAATTCATATCCCACTGCTGTTCCTTGTGATCCTGGGCAAATCACCTCACCCTCCATTCCCTCAAGTACAAACATGGATTGCAAGTCCACCTGGGCCAGGGATATATCCAGTCTACCTGAATATAACTGAGCTACTACTGAAAAAGGGGTGAGATGAAAATGCTATGTTCTGAATGAGAAGTTACCACCCAAGAAAAAAAAGATCTTAGAGCCACTGGGATCGATATTCAGCTGACAGCACTCAGCATTTGCTGACTGCTGCCGGCATTATACCTGGAAATTTAGTGCCGGGCTATGTTCAGTTTCTGGCATTGAATTTCCGGGTTTATGGAGCTGGCAAAAACCATAGTCATTTAAGTGCGATATTCAGCACTTAACTGGTAATGGTGAACCTAATCAATATAGGATTGACTTTTGTGTGGTCCTATTTATATAGTTACCTTGGCTGGAGTGCTGTATATTGACACTCAACCAACCAAGTG
The DNA here is from genome assembly GCF_901765095.1 of Microcaecilia unicolor. Taxonomy (NCBI): domain Eukaryota; kingdom Metazoa; phylum Chordata; class Amphibia; order Gymnophiona; family Siphonopidae; genus Microcaecilia; species Microcaecilia unicolor. The sequence continues at coordinate 53,147,717 of NC_044037.1, forward strand.
CTGACTCCACCCCCAGAATGTCCCAAAATGGCTGGTTTTGAGTTGGGCGCTAACCAGACATTTTCATTGGCACTGAATATAACCAGTTGGCCCCAAACAAGTGATTTAACCAGCCAGGAGCCATTTCTGGCTGGTTAAATCACTTTGAATATTGACCCCACTGGGGATAGTACATTGACATTATCAGTCCAATGTACTACAGTAAAAGGGTGCTGCAGCGCACAGCAAAAACACGCACTGATGCTACTTCGGGTCCTCTTTTATCGCAGCTTGGTAAAAGGACCACTTAGGTATTATGTTGTTTAGTTAGAGTAGTGTATATATTTGAATTATTGTTAAGTTATGCTGCAGCCATAAATAAACCACTACTTTATCGGAATGGGCATGTCTTACTGGTCATTATTTGGGAGAGTAATAATGTGTGGCGAGTGGCGGTGAACCGAGTGCTGGGCTTGTGTGTAAGCTCAGGGTTAAGGGATCTCTTGGCAAGGGCCTGGAGGGGGTGGGGTGAGAAGAGTGAGCATGGATGAAATTTTACAGAAAAAAAATCACTTCTACATCTTCAGTGAGTTCCCATCTGTTACTATTCTAACTCAAAATATAAATTAATTAAACATCTGATGTGTCTGAGTAAGAAAGATTGCTTAACTTTACCTTCCATTGTAGTCAACATTTTCTTGTATGCGTTGATACATTTTTGCACAGTTAAATAGTCCATGGTTGTGTTGCTGGTCATTAATACCAGTTTATTTAATAACTGTGCTTCAGCCCTAAGGATTTGTTTTTTGTTTGTTTGTGTTGTGTTGTTTTTTAGTTTTTAAAAACTGAAGGGGACAGTAAAATTAAGCCAAGGAAGGCTCTGCGAATGCATTGACTTGGTAGCAATTACCTATTCAGCAGTAAACATGGGGATTATGGTGTATAAGCAGGGATATATTATGTTATTTAAAAAATTTATCTCTGTTTTTATGTAAACCTCTTAGTGACTGTACAGCTGTTGTTTAGTCAGTGTATAAGACTTGTAATAAATATAAACATAAGTATAAAGTTCTTCACGTTTGCTTCCAACTTGCATCCTCTGGTTCATTGTCATTTCGTTGTACAACATGAGCCACACATTATAACATTTTCATCTAATTGCTATGGAAATTTGATAATTTCATCCTCAAGGAAAGTCGAGAAAAACTCAGGAAGAGCTCCGATTACTAAAAACTGGAAAAAATTAATCTTGATTAAAGCATTTCCCTCATGAAAATAGGGACCTCCTGAACTTTCTAAGAGCTGATTAACAGAGAGCTTTGTTTTCGGAGGGAAAATGTATCACTGTACTTATTCAAAGGCTTGATTCTAATATTGAAGTAAAGGAGCATAGACATCAAAAAAGAGCCTGGAAGGTATAATTTAATAGAATGTTGAGAAGGATTTATTTCAGCTTCCCTTTAAAATTAAGAGCCAATATATCTATTTCCTTCTCTAAAGAAGGCCTGTCAGCTGTCAACATTAATAAGAACAGAAAGATTTACAAACCAAACGTCAGCAATGGATATTCTGAACAAATGCTGAATAAACACATTATAATAAAACAAGAAGGAAAGAAAAAATAGTTTATTTAAAAACTATTAAAACTCTTGAATGTTTGTGTGCATTGATCTAACCACACCCCTCCCCTCATCAAGAACTTAAAAAGTAAACTATGATGTTTCCTTTAAATCAGAGCTAGATAGGACCACATCAGCTACTGTCTACAAAGGAAATGGGCAGCAGCATTATTAAACATGACATAAGAAAAACATTTGTACTAAACAAAGCAGTGTTGCTTTCACTGAGTTTCTGTAGCTAGAATTATATTTTGACCTGATTAGGAACAGACATTATTGGGAGGACACTAAAACCGCCATTGTGTCGACCTGATATTTGTGACTAGATACCTTTTTCCTTTTACACAAACAAAACACACATAGAGGTGAATTCTATTTTCATTACCAAAAAAAATTGGCACTGAAAAAAAAAAAAAAACACGTCCTCAGCGCTATTCTATAAACCTCGCCTTAAAGTTAGATGCGGTTTAAAGAGTATGCATAGCGCCCATTCCCATTACTAAAATTTAGCTGCAACCATTTACACCAACTAAAACCTGGTGTAAATACCCACGCCTAACTTAGGCATGGATCGGGCATATTGTAAAACAATATTCGAAGATAGCCAGTTACTTTATAACCCAGCTAAAAATATACCAGCTATTTAAGCGGCCCAATGTAGCTACTTAGAATAACCAGATATGAATAGAATATTCAGTGATAGCCAGCTATATTGTGTGATATGTGTGAATATTTTGCAAACTGGCTATCCCCTGCTGAATATTGCCGGATAGTCGGTTAAGTGCCTTTTAACTGGCCAGGTGCCATTCCTGGCCGGTTAAATGGTTTTGAATAACAGGGGGCCTGTGTCTAAATGTAAGGCATGGTGATGCCAGGTTATTTTACTATAGTATAATGGAATCTAGGCACCCAGATGTTGTTGTTATAGGATAAGATTTCTCTATTCGGCTTCCACTTATAGAATTGCCCTAATGTGGGTCAATTTTTGAAAGGGTTTATGCTTTTAGGGGCCCTTTCATAATGCTGCAGGAGAGCTAACATATGGGTAGTGTGCGCCAAATCAGCACTACTGCTGGGGTAACACTTGTGCTCGGTGGTAATTCTGAGTTTGACGCATGCAGAATCCCATGGCAGAAAATATTTTTCTATTTTCTACTGCAGGGGTGTTCCTGGCGGTAATCGGCAGCATGGTCATGTTGGCGTGCGCTGCATGGTTACCGTATAGGTAGCATGTGAGCCCTACTGCTAAGTCAATGGCTAGCGGTAAGGGCTCAGGCCATAATTAGGCACGTACTAGTTTTCATTTTTGCATGTGCCCATTTCCCAGCCCATTAAAAAAATGGCCTTGTCCCCAGCCACAGTAAAAAGTGGCCCAGCACGCGTCCAAAAGGTGTTCCCACACTACTGCAGGCCACTTTTTACTGCAGCTTTGTAAAAGGATCCCTTAATTTTATTTATTTGTTATGACATTTCTACCCGCATTTTCCCAAGAAAGCTCAGTTCAATGCGGCTTAAATAACAAATTAAGAAGAAGCATTACAAGACAATTAATGTTAATACAAGAATACAGTTTTTCCAAAAACATCTTTTCATATTAGCTGAACAGAGATCTAAAGAAGTGGGCTTTAAGTAAACTTCTAAACGATATATAATCGACTGACTGTCTGATACAATTTTGAGAGTTGGCTCCTCTAATTGTTCTCTTTGAAAATTTACTAGGGCCGAGTTCCTAAATTTATGCTCAAAAATATCACTAAACTTCTGAACTTAGGACTCTAAAATGTGGGTGGCAACAAGGGCGGATTTAGGGTGGGGAAAAAAGTTAGGAGATTACCACTGATTTTCACCACAAGACATCTAGATTAGGCCCCTAAATCTAGGCAAATGAATGGCAGATCTTAGGGCTAGGTTTACTAAGCAGTGCTATGGGAACGTTAGTGTTTTTAATGCGTGTAAATGGTGTACACGTGTTAAACGCTAATGCGCCCATAGAAATGTATACCTAAGTACCAATTTTTCTTGGCTAATACAATTTCAACACTAAAAATCATAACCAATAGCTCATTCATACATGCATTGCAAATTCTGAATAATCACATTTACTACAACAACCATATATTAACATTTCAAATTAAATGATGTCAAAAATACTAATGTCCTTCAAGACACACCTGTCAAAATTTGAACAAACAAAGGTTCTAAGTCCACAGTATATTTCAAGATTGTATCTTGTAGCTTCGATTCAGGCTTTCCTTATCATAGGAGCGCTGACCTTTTAATTACAAGTCCATAAAGCTGAAGAAGAACTTTGCATCCTCAAATGAGGTATAGGGTATCAGACATCATTGTAGTTAAAATTTCTGCTGGTCCCATATGTTAATCTTAGGTCCCGTTTTTGGTCCCAATACTGGCCATGTTTCCTTATCACTTCATCAGGAGACCGTCTTCAATAACTAATGGACACAGTTACACTTCCTCACATTCATACATAATAACTTTCTGAACCAAAAATATAATACACATACCTTAAACAACCTCAAATCTCTGTTAGGCACACCATTTGGAGCTCTACAACTTCCCTGCGTGGTAACTTCATTTCCTGCAATGTACGGGGTGGTGCCTGTTACCCCCTCATTTTTATATGGTCATTAACAAAGGCCAATCAATTTTTTTATTGAGCCCCTTGGGTTCAACAGTGTTCCAATTATAAATTAATCTCTGCTCCTTTCGTATCAATTGGCTTTCTATACAACCCCGTCCAATCTGAATTTGAAAAAGAACTACAAACTGCAAGTCCAGAATTAAATGATGGTGTGATAGCCAGTGATTAACTAAAGGGGCATCACATTTTTGTAATCGTATATTGCTTAAATGCTGAGCTATACGCATTTTTATTTTTCGTGTAGTTTCCCCAATGTACCATAACAGGCTTGGGCAACGAATGCCATAAATTACATTCTTTGAATTGCAGTCAGAAATGTATAGGCGCATTAGCGTTTAACACGCCTTAAATTTATAGGCACGTTAAAAATGATAATGCACCTTAGTAAACATACCCCTAAATTTGGGAGCAAAGCTTTAAAGAGCCTTATTTAGATGAATATCAGCTGAAAACTACAACTGCTAACTAGCTGACAATAAGAGATAATTTAACAACTTAACCTAAATAGAAGTGCTTAAAGCCCAATATTTATAAAAGTAGGCTTTTAAATTTGTCCCCTGTTTTCATTCAAACATAGGGCCCTTTTTACTAAGCTGTGCTTAAAGGTGACCTGCACAACGACTAGCACGTGGGTTTTCCCGTGCTGAAGCAATTTTTAGCACAGCTGATAAATGGCCACATTTCCATTTTCCCCATTAATGACCAGGCACAGGGCATACCCAGTGGCATACCAGGAGGGGGGGCGGTGGGGACGGTCCGCCCCGGGTGCATGCCGCTGGGGGGGGGGGGGGGTGCTGCGCGCCTGTCGGCTCCACTCGTTACGTGCTCCCTCTGCCCCCGGAACAGTGCAGCAAAGTAAAAGGACCCCTTAGGTCCTCTTTTACCAGACTGCACTATTGATTCCCAGTGTGGCAATGCCAGCAAAGCCCACTCGCTTTGAATGGGCTTCGTTGGCGTTGCCGCTCGGGAATTGCTAGCTCGGTTTGGTAAAAGGGGCCCTTAATGAGGGAAAAATGGCCTAACACAGCACACAGTAAAGCATTTTGCATTAGTTTTGCCATTCGTTGTGCTCACTGCATAGAATTTATTTTATTACTTTTTTTGGAGAGGCCATGGAAGTGCTGCTATTCAGCTAACGTGCTGACATTTAGCACATGCAAACTGAATAATGCTCACTTAACACTGGAGTCCTTAGTGCCTCTTAAATAGGAGACGGTAAGTACTCCCATGTTTTTTCAGTAGCCACATGCTAATGCTAAAATTAGCACATGGCCAGAAAATGATATAATTGAAAAAGGCTGAACTTGCTGCCACGCTAGAAATGGGATTAACGTGCAGGAAAGTCCCACATAAGGTTGCACTAAGTCCATTTACTAGCGTAGCTTAATAAAAGGGCCCCTTACTGTGGGTTTAACCTCACAGTAAACATTAGTACCAGATGCCTATGACTGTTTAGGAGACATACAATCTGGTTTTCGCCCCTCCGTCAGTACCGAAACTGTACTTGCAACAGTTATTTGCAAATTGTGCTATATATTAGACAAAAAGCGGAAAAGCAATTATAATGCAACTCGATTTAGCAGCAGAATTTGACCTTGTCAACCATGGATTGATGTTGTCAAGGCTGAGTGATATAGGTATTTCCAGAAGTGTGCTGAAATGGTTTACAGAATTTCGGACTAAGAAACGATGCATAATGAAATGGGGGAACGCATTATCAGAAACATAGAGAAAAAGATATGGGGTCCTGCAAGGTTCCCCATCTCAGTTTTTATTTCATGTCATTATGAGTTCATTTGGACATGATTAAACAAAAAAGGGTATATCTTTTTTTCTTGATACAAATGATGTTATGTTGATATAACCATTTCAAGATACCCTGTCTATGACATATGAACTAGTAGATACTTGTTTCAAGAAAGTAAAAAACTGAGGGACCCTTTTACTAAGTTGTGTTGGTGCTAATGTATGCCTAACACATTTAAAATGGTGTACTGCAGGAAATGCTCAGGTATCCTCTGGTAACTGCCAAATGTATGCGCTAACTGCAAGCTAAAAAATATTCTTTTCTGGGTGTGTGTGCCAGGGGGTGGAGAGTGGGCATTCCTGCACTAAGTAGTGCATCTACATAGTAGCATAGTAGATGACGACAGATAAAGACTTGAATGATCCATCCAGTCTGCCCAAATAAGATAAGCTCTTAGCATAAGGTATGATGTGATACCACATGTACATACTTGATCTTGATTTGTCCTTGCCATTTTCAGGACACAGACTATAGAAGTTTGCATAGCACTGACCTTGTTCTGCAACTATTGAAGTTGACATCGAAGCCCCACCCCAGCCCATCTAAATCTGTCCAGTTACGATCAGGGCAAAGACCTGCATGTGGGAAAGAGGAACCCGAAATATAGCTACATAATGCAAGGTTCCACGTTAAGGGTCACCGACCAAGAAAGAGATCTTGGCATCGTTGTTGATACGTTGAAATGCTCTGTTCAGTGCGCTGCAGCGGCTAAGTAAGCAAATTGAATATTAGGTATTATAAGGAAAGGAATGGAAAACAAAAGTGAGGACATTGTAATGCCTTTGTATCAGTTCATGGTGCGACCGCACCTCGAATATTGTGTTCAATTCTGGTCACCGCATCTCAAAAAAGATATAGTGGAATTAGAAAAGGTACAGAGAAGGGCGACGAAAATGATAAAGGGGATGGGACGACTTCCCTATGAGGAACGGCTGAAGCGTCTAGGGCTCTTCAGCTTGGAGAAGAAACGGCTGAGGGAAGATATGATAAGGTCTATAAAATAATGAGTGAAGTGGAACAGGTAGACGTGAATCGTTTGTTTACTCTTTCCAAAAATACTAGGTTGTCTTCTTTTATAAGGTAAGAATAGCATGTGGACAGACATGGTCAGTCTTTTGTGGAATCCCTCAGGGTTGTTTATCTCACAGATATTTCTATCTGCAAATACTGTGTAGTATTATTAAGCAATTTAAGACCAGCTACCACATTTTTGCAGATGACATGCAATTGTTTTTTTTTTCATTAGAGGATGATCCTGATAAGACTATACATAGGGTCAATGATTGTTTAAAAACCATTACTGGTTGGCTTTATGACAAAAGGTTGAAATTGAATGCCTCTAGATCCAAAGTGTTATGGGTGTGAAATAAATGCCATTCTTCAGTAGGCCTTTCATTAATCTTCCTTCTCAATGAGAAGGTTAATCATCTTGAAGTATGGCTTGATTCCCACTTCACTGTGATTATCAATTTACTGTACAAGTGCTACTATTTTGTAACATTTGTGCACTATAAGCTACTGTACTGAATGTAACTCGCTTTGAACTGCAACTGAAAGGACATGAGTTAAATCTAAAATCTTTTTTCCTTAGGCTGGGCAGATTAGTTTACTGATGGACGGTCATTACATGTTTGTCTCTCTGCATCACTTTGGCCTCGGTGCTGTATATTCCTTCCTATACTAGGCCTGTAAGATGGCCCTGCTAGCCCTCAGATTTCCTAGTTTTGCTGTTATCAGCATAATTTTACTTTCTCCCTGCAGCTGCATGTAAGCAGAGTGCAAATGCAGGAGGAACTGGGGCTATGTGGCCCATATATGGCAGATACACATGGATATAACCTTGACAGTGATGAGAGACTGAGGACCCTGCAAAGTCTAAGATATTCCACCGGAAATATGTGTTCAGAGAGAAGGACACCAGGAGGCATATTTTCAAAGCACTTAGCCTTCCAAAGTTCCATAGAAACCTATGGAACTTTAGAAGGCTAAGTGCTTTGAAAATATGCCTCCAGGTGTTTCATACTAGTTTGCTACATGGTTTTGGCACGCTGAGAGCACGCTTTACTGATAAGGCATTAGCCAATGGCCACTTGGTGTGCATGTGAACACTAGCAGGAGAGGATGATAGAATGGAGGAAATTGCCATTTTTGTATATTACTTTATTGTGTAATGGAAGGAAACAGGAAAATACATATGATCACTAGTTAGTTTAGGAGAAACCACATGATTTAGGAGAAACAAAACTTACAACAGTATATATATGATAACTGAGAAAGTTGTGCTCAGCAGATTTTGTTATTCAGTCTGTGCATCTGGCTACTGTGTGACAAACTGCTCCAGAGAGAACAATTATTATGTATTGACGTAGTGAGATACCAATAAAGATTTTTACTGGTTGCGCCTATACCTAAGTCTGATTGTCTCTCTTATTCCAGCCTCTAGGGCTGAAGTGTTTTCCCCTCCCTAGGGGCAAGGGACGGGACTACACAGTGCTCAAAAGTAAACGTGGGCGCTAGAGGCCATTAGCACCAGACTAATACCCACATTTACCAGTGCAGAATGTTCAGAGGCCTGGAGCATGTGAAGGAACAATGCAATGAGCATGCTGATGAGCTCATTTCCCATTCCTCCCCAATGCTCAATGGGCAGCTTGCCAAATAAGGGTGCTCGCTTTTCCCGCTGCAAACCCTACTCCTGCTTTGAGCTGACATAAGGGTGCAGAAGAGACAGGAGAAGGCCTCCCTCCCCTCCTCCCACCATACAATTATCTCAGACACAAAGATTTATGAACAGGTGATTCATTTTCTTGCAAGCACATCAGAGGAGACACTGCTAATTTTATAGAGAGAGGTTAAACTGTTTAAAGAATTGTTAGAAAAGTCAAGATTTAAACATATACACACACTTGTCCTTACATTTTACAGGCTTTAACCAGCTCCTTGTTGCCAGAGGGAGGTTTAAAAAATCAGAAATACGTTCCTCTGCCAAATTAAACTCAGTCTCTACCAAAAAAAAACTGTGTTTAATTGAAGAGAAGCTGTTTCTTTTAAGGGATTTTCTCCCCCCAATTGGCACGGAGCCCTTGACTCAAGTGGTGACAGGAGAGAGGCAACCAGCAGCTATTCCTCACTCTCCTTTCATTGCATTCTGGGCATATGCTTATGAGCTGTGCTTAACGCACAACTCTTCAACGCATGCTCCAGACACCACCCTCCCACCAAACTCCCTAATGCTCAACACTATGAACACACCTAAATTTGCATCTCATTAGTGTTGAGCATTAAGGAGTTCTTTTGCCACACTGATCCGTGGTATTTGTATGGCACTGTTCAGAACAGCATCGGAGTTTTGAGCATCTACCCCTATATTAAATAATATAATAAAATGAAATCAAATAGAATTAATGCGGTAGAGCTGCTGCATTACCCTTAGAGTCGTTGAATGTTTCCCTCCACACGCCATCATATAGCCATTCTTGAGGTTTGCTTTTTAACGCTTTAATTATAGATATATTTTGGTATGAATTGAAGTTGTTAAAAATAGCCCAGAAAACCATTCCCTAGTGGATTTCATGAGATCAGAGCTAACCATTTGTAAAAATAAAAAGAGAGGTTAAGACAGGAATGGAATACCAGAGCTGTTGCTTTTGGCAGATTAGAATGTTCTTGTGTCTCAGAGAGATGAATTACGGTATATGGACCGACGTGTTCTCAGTTTGGGTTCCAGTAGAGAACGATTGTTTCATAGGCTTGGCCCATCACATTAGCCCTTTTTGGCTGGGTGTAATTAGGAATGACACAGTGAAGAATTTTCAGTGTGGTTGTGTTTCCTCCCAAGAGGAACTGTCTTTCACAGTATGTGCCTCTAGCCACCGGGCCATTTTTCTGTTCTCAATGCATCTAAGGCACAGGTTTGTGAAATGCAACCTGATGAGATTCCCTTCCTCGCCTTCCATTCTTCCTCCGAGTGTAGAAATTAAAAAAGAAAAAGATCATAATGACTCAGATTTTCCGGACTGCATCAAAAAGCAAAGTAATAAACATTAGCAGATTTGCTACAATTTCTCTTCATTCTTCCATGAGTAAATTCCTGCACTGTGTTTTCAGTTTCTCAATTTCAACGCATGGCAATGCATGACAGGAAAAGTTCAGATTTCACTGCTATTTATAATAATTTTCCATGTTATTTTTTTTCCAGGCTTAAATGCCTGTAATGAAATGATAGCTCCGTTTTCCAATACAAGCAGACTGGCTGCTAGTGTGAATGATGAATGCTTGTGCATTGGGATATGAAGGCAAGGAGATCGTTATGCCAATTTACAAGGTTTAACAAGCATAATAGCCAATTTAGCTAGTGGATTTATATTTCCTTGAATTCAAAAAAAATTCTAGAGGTAAAAATAAAATAAAATGACTTGATTTCAACATCAGCTGCTTTTTTCCTTATCTTTTACTGGGGAAACTTGCCTGACTAATTTTAATGATTTCTTTTTCATTGATAAAATGTTATTGACCATGAACTTTTACAGCAACTGATATTCATCTGAAGCAGGGACCTAATGAGTCACAGCAGCTGCTGTACAGCAACATTTCTGTAGGGCCAGTAAGTTCTCTGAAACTACAATGCATCCAAAGGATTCATGATCAATACAGCTGAAAGAATTCTGCCACAACAGATCGTCTTGGAAAGATAATGAGTGCCTTGTGTAAAAAGAATATATGGGTCAATATTTAAACTCTATGGTTCAGCATTCCTTTTAAATGCTGGCCACGGCATTTGAGGATATACCTGAATGTTGAGCGCTAGTCAATATCCAGATATTGGTGCTAAATATATGGGTATAGAGGTAGCCACAGGCGTTATACAATAACAACAGCTGTGAATTTCCCTCTATCAACAATTAGCCACCTGACTGAAGACCAAACACGGTTCAGCACAACTATCCACAGGGTTTCAATGAGGAGACATTGACTCGACAGCATGCAACAGGAAAACTGGTATTATCCGAATATTGCCACTGTTCAACACTAGTAGCCAGATAGCTGCCTATACGGGCAACTTAGGATTGCAAAAAGGCTGCTTTAAGTTGCTTGGATAGCTATTTTGTTGCCAGTATCATGATACATTTTGGCTCTGCGCAGGCTCCACCCAGGTTTCATCCATAGATCAGGATTCAGTAAATGATGCCCAAATCTGGGTGCTGAAAATATCCACATGGAGCACTATTCTATAAACAGTGCTCCGAGTTGCACATTGTTTATAGAATAGCACTTAGAACTGATTTCCGTGTCAAACTTTGGGCACAAAGATTTACACCAACTAAAACCTGGTGTAAATCCTGGCATGTAAATTAAGCACAGATCTTTGATATTCAGTAATACTGCACACATCGTTAGTGAATGCCCCTGACCCACCCATGCCTTTCCTAAGGCCACACCCCCTATTGAGTTGTTCATGGATCTTTATAGAATAGCGCTTAGCAAGATGCGCATGCAAATCCAAAATGTTGCCAATTAATGCCAATAATAACATAACATAACACAATATCTTATAGTCTGCTATCTACCTTTCGGTTCTATGTGGATTACAAAAGATAAATCTGGAAAAATACCAGAGATTAACAACATTACATTATGACAAAAAATAAAATTCCCTTTAAAATGTACAATAAAATCAATAGCAAGGTAAATATTGAAAAGTAATGGTGATAATGGGGAGCCTTGAGGGACCCCACATGGATCAGTACACTTTTCTGAAAAACTATTTCTCATTTTAACTTTATAAGAGCGCTGCTCAAAAAATCCCTGAAACCAATTTAGAACAGATCCTGTAATACTTAAATTTCCATAATTTGAAATAAAATAGCATGGTCCATGAAATCAAAGGTAAAACCAATGCCGTTTTACCAGTAGATAACAGTTGTTGAATATTATCCAAAAGGGAACCTATTACAGTTTCTGTGCTAAATGAAAACCTGAAACCAAACTGTGAGGAATGCAAAATATTATACTTATCCAAATAATCCGATTATTGCATAGCCACCAACCCATCCATCAACTTGACAAAAAAAACAGGATAGAAGCCACTGGTCAATAGTTAGTAGCTAAGTCAGTGGCTTCTTTACAGTCCTTCATAATTGTTACCGCCCAATTATTTACACCAATTGGCTCGTTAGTCAATTTAGTTGCACACACATCTCAGGATTGTGAGCAATGTTGACTGCATAAATTTGGGTGCAACTTATAGAATTGCCCTTCAACTGATTAGCACCAGAGTAGTCTACAGGGATTTTCAGGATATTGCCGCTAACATTATGGATATGGCTCTAGTTGGTGGCACTTATCATGGGCAGCAGCACCTACTACTCAGATAAATGCCTCTGAATATCAGGGCAATATATTATTGTATCCTTCTGTTTTGACTACGGTGGTAAAATCATCAGTGGAGTCAAACAGTCTCTGTAAGGGAAATTATTTACTAAAAGTTGTCTCTCACTAGCACATGTTATCTGCCACAGAGCCTGCAGCAATAACACCGGCCCTACGGCAGAAAATGCACACTAACTGCCGGATTCTACACAGCGGCCTAGAGATCCACGCCCAAATCCAGGTGTATTCTATAACAACCTATGTAACTTAGGGGGTCTTTTACTAAGGCGCGCTCACTTTTTTGGTGTGCGCTAAACTTGTAGGCACGCTAAACGTTAGTGATACCAATGCATTTCTATGGGCATCTCTAGCGTTTAGCGTGTCCACAAATTTAGCACACACTAAAACCGTGAGCGCACCTTAGTAAAAGACGCCCTTAATTGGCTTAAGCTAGTCAGCGTTGATAACAGCACTTAGCAAGCAATAATGAGCACTAATTGGTATTAATTAGAATTTAAGCGCACAACTCACTAAGGGCCCTGTTTACTAAGCCATGCTGTAGGCACACTAACTTTTTAGTACGCACTAAACATTAGGGCACGTTAATGCTAGAAACACCCATAGGAATATATGGTTGTCTCTAGCATTAGCGCATGCTAAAATGTTAGCACACCTAGCGCGCTTAGTAAACAAGGTCCTAAATGTACTCTGTAATGAACTGCACCTAAATTCTAAGACGCACAGTTCAAAAGGGGTATGGCTATGGGCAGGGAAATGGACATTTCTTGGTCATTCCAAAATTTACACATGTAGTTATAGAATATGGCCCAGTGTGTGTACATCTATGCACAGGGATTTACGCCATATTTTTATTGGTGTAAATGGAGGTGTGTAGTTTTAGGCACTGGGATATCAACTAAATGAATTCTATATACTACGCCGAAATCCAGGCGCCGCTTATAGAATACGCTTAGGCGGAAATGTTTACTGCGTGGATTTTTTAGGCCAGATTCTGTAAATGGGGTCTAAAATCTAGACACATCCAAAAAAAAAGCACTTAGTGCTATTCTACACAACTCATCTAAAGTTAGGCACACTGTCTAGTATAGCGCATAGGGTTTGCGAATGCACCTACATTTAGGCACGGCCATTTACATCACTGAAAACCTGGTGTAAATACTTGTGCCTAAATGTAGGTGCGATCTCTTAAATTCTATAACAATGCACATAAATTTCAGTAATGCCCCGACATGCCGACACTCCTCCTATGGCCGCACCTCCTTTTCAGCTACGCATGTTAGAATTTACACGCACCTCTTTTTAGAATACGAAAGAAACATACGTAAATTCCAATTATTGCCAGTTGGTGATGATAATTGGTTGTTATCAGCCAATTATCATCACTGATTGGCTCGTAACTCAATTAAGTAGCACACATAAATTGGAATTCCACCCAAGTTAACACATGCTACTCACCGCACCTTATATAGAATTTGGAGGTAAATGCAATACCACTTTGAATTTCTCAATCCAGAAATGGCGATCGCCATCTCCACTACTACCTGACCAGATTCTCTTGTTTTCTTTTACCTCTTTGCAACACCTACTGTATACTTTGCCCTGTTATGACGATGCCATAACAGATCTCTGTAAGCCACATTGAGCCTGCAAATAGGTGGGAAAATGTGGGATACAAATGCAACAAACAATAAATAAATAAATAAATAAATAAATAAATAAATAGTATTAGTGCATGGCAATCATTAGTAAATGGCCTTCTATGTCAAGTAGGTTCTTAATCTCAGTAAAACAAGCCAAAAAGGGTCTATTCTCAGTTCATGACAGTCTGTACACTTGATCTTAGCCCAAAACTTCATGTACAGTTTTTTTTATATATTTAATAATGCAAGTATTTGGCAAGAGAATTGAGCCATTGGTGCACACTATGATTAGAAGTTTACAGGGGCATTGTGTTCTGCTGGACTTGATTTTTTTCATTGACGGCAATTCATATTCGCTCGCACAAGAATGTATTTACTGGCAGGCGCATAAGTAATTCATTTATAAAATTGAATTATCTGACTAAGGGGATCATATGGTTTCTGTAGCAGTCCTCCTGAAACTGACTTAAAATTGATACAAGCCAGATGGAAAGCGGAAACGGTCCATTTCATGATTCTTTAAATGTTTAAGTTTGTTAACCCTTGTACTTCAAAAAATTATGAAGGTATACGGTAATGTGGAAACAGTTGATGAGTTCACAGCGTGCAAACTAGGCAGCAAATGTTTAAGACAGTTTGGACTGAGGAGAAATATTTTTATCTATTTTAGCCTTTGGCAATGAGAAATGTTTTCATAAAAATCTTGCCAACAATGTGCTGTTGGTTAATTTTGCTAGAAATTTAAAGAGAACCCCCAGCAAGCTAATCCTTAATGCTTCCAATATTTGTGTATATGTGTGTGTGTGTGTGTATGTGTGTGTGTGTGTGTGTGTATTCAATTATTTATTTTTCGTACATTTATACCCCACATTTTCCCACGAGCGAGTACAATGTGGCTTACAATGTTACAAAAGGTTACAATGCAAGGAGGGGAATGACACAAAAGTCAGAAGGATGGAAAAGAACATGAGGATAATACACGGTGGCTAAACGGGTATAGGCAATATGAGGAAGGTGAAAACTGAGCGTTAATTGGGAGGGGGGGGGTAAGCTTTCTCAAATAAAAATGTTTTTTAAGGATTTCTTGACTAGTTGGTGGTTGTCAATCACTTTTAGATGCCTAGGGAGGACGTTCCAGGACTTTGGGCTGACGTAGGAGAAAGAAGATGAAAAGAGCAGTTTATATTTAACAGATTTGCACCTTGGGTAATGTAGATTAAGGTAGGATCGAGCAGTCTCCAACACATTTCTTGATGGTAGATCTATCAAATCTTGCATGTAGGCAGGGGATTCCCCATATATTATTTTGTGAGTCAATGAGCAGATTTTGAAGGTAATATGGTCTATAATGGGGAGCCAGTGTAGTTTAAAAGAGAAGAGGTTGAGCATGATCAAAGCATGATTTGCCTAATATTAGCCTTGCAGCTGTATATTGAGCAGACTGGAGTTTTTTCAGAATGAAGTTTCAGCAACCAGCATAAATTCCACTGCAGTAGTCAATATGCGATAGGATCAACCAGTGAGTAAGGGTTCAGAAGAGCTCCCTTGTGAGGAATTGCCTGAGATGCCTCAATCTCCACACGGGGTGGAACATTCTTTTTGTGATGAGTTTAGCTTGGCTGTCGAGTAGCAAGTGATTATCCAGCAAGACACCAAGGATTTTTAGACTTTGTGAGATCGGAAGAGATCCTTAGTGATGAGTGAAGTCAGGATAATCTTATTATTCTGGGGCGAAAGGATTAGACTCTGCGTTTTGTCTTTATTGAGTTTGAATTGAAACGCTGCAGCCCAAGAATCCATGATGGAAAAACTAGCAGCTATTGCGTCGGAGATTTCTGCTAGTGTGGATTTATACACACACATATAATATACAAGGTGGGCATTGATTTGTCCAGCATGCAAGTTCAAAAAGGAAAGGGGAATGCCAAAAGCATCATCTTGTCCAGCAACTACCTTGGTTGCAGCCATCTTGAAGTTGGAATTGTGTGGATTTGGAATGTTCCATGTGCTAGCTGTGACAGCTGGCCACTTCACCCACCTATGTTACACCCAGATCATGTCCACTCCCGTGTTAAGCAGCTAATGCAGGGATTTTACTGCAGCAGCAGCTGCATTTTTAACATAGGAGACAGTAGCACAGGTCTGCGCTACTATCTACTCCCTGTAAAGCCCACGTAAGCTGCTTAATACAGCTTAGTAAAAGGACACTTTAGAGCTCACATAGAATCATTTTCAAAGGCTTTTTTGTACATAGAACAAGGCTTAAGTTTAAGTTTAGCTTTAGGATATCCTGCAAAATGCCAAAATATCAAGGCAGTTTACAAAACAATAAAACACACAAAAAAAGAACTCCATTCATTGGATAGGAAATAACTCATCACATGCAACATAGAACACACACATTACCTCATTCTCCCTCCCCTGCTAAAACAATAAGTATAAAAATCTCACTATCTCATCCTATTATGAGCAAGTAAATCTTTAGCACCTAATCATGACACTGTTAAACCAGGAACGCTTGCACAAAGTAGAATGTTTTCAAGGCAACTTTAAACCTTTTCGATCAGAAGGAAGGTGGTTCTACAAAGTTGAAACCAGCCCCAAAAAAAGGTACTTTCCCTAGTAATAGCTCTGATACACACATGTGTACTGCATATTGGGAAGATGTTGCTGAAGGAAGGGTTGAGGCAGAGAATGAATTTCCAAAAATCTTCACAGAAAAGTACCCTCACAAATAGCAGATACAAATCTGTACATTTATGTATTTATTTATTTATTTATTTATTGCACTTGTATCCCACATTTTCCCACCTATTTGCAGGCTCAATGTGGCTTACAGAGATCTGTTATGGCATCGTCATAACAGGGCAAAGTATACAGTAGGTGTTGCAAAGAGGTAAAAGAAAACAAGAGAATCTGGTCAGGTAGTAGTGGAGACATTCTGAGTAAAGGAGTTTAGGTGTTATGGGTTCTCGTGGTAGGCTTTGCAGAAGCTGTTTAGTTCGCTGATCGTTCTCAAGTGAGTTGGTAGTGCATTCCACATCTGTGTACTTATGTAGGAAAAGCTGGTCACGTCTGTCAGTTTGTATTTTAAACCTTTGCAGTTGGGGAAGTGTAGGTTGAGAAAGGTGCAGGAAGATCATTTAGCATTTCTGGGTGGCAAGTCCACGAGGTCTAGCATGTAGGTCGGGGCATCGCCATAGATGATTTTATGAACAATCTTGCAGATCTTGAATGTGGTGTGTTCTTTCAGTGGGAGCCATGCTTTCTCTGAGTCTGTTTTCAAAGGGAAAAGCAAGATTCATGTTGAACTAACATTCTTTGGGTAATTTTGTAGGCAAAATATTACTACTACTACTACAACTATTTAGCATTTCTATAGCTCTACAAGGCGTATGCAGCGCTGCACAAACATAGAAGAAAGACAGTCCCTGCTCAAAGAGCTTACAATCTAATAGACAAAAAATAAATAAAGTAAGCAAATCAAATCAATTGATGTGAACGGGAAGGAAGAGAGGAGGGTAGGTGGAGGCGAGTTGTTACGAGTCAAAAGCAATGTTAAAGAGGTGGGCTTTCAGTCTACATTTAAAGGTGGCCAAGGATGGGGCAAGACGTAGGGGCTCAGGAAGTTTATTCCAGGCGTAGGGTGCAGCGAGACAGAAGGCGCGAAATCTGGAGTTGACAGTAGTGGAGAAGGGAACAGATAAGAAGGATTTATCCATGGAGCGGAGTGCACGGGAAGGGGTGTAGGGAAGGACGAGTGTGGAGAGATACTGGGGAGCAGCAGAGTGAGTACATTTATAGGTTAGTAGAAGAAGTTTGAACAGGATGCGAAAACGGATAGGGAGCCAGTGAAGGGTCTTGAGGAGAGGGGTAGTATGAGTAAAGCGACCCTGGCGGAAGATGAGACGGGCAGCAGAGTTTTGAACAAACTGGAGAGGGGAGAGGTGACTAAGTGGGAGGCCAGCAAGAAGCAGATTGCAGTAGTCTAAACGAGAGGTGACAAGGGTGTGGATGAGGGTTTTGGTAGAGTGCTCGGAAAGAAAGGGGCGGATTTTACGGATGTTGTAAAGAAAGAAACGACAGGTCTTGGCAATCTGCTGGATATGAGCAGAGAAGGAGAGAGAAGAATCAAGGATGACCCCAAAGTTTCGAGCTGAGGAGACAGGGAGAATGAGAGAGCCATCAACAGAAATAGAAAACGGGGGGAGCGGGGAGGTGGGTTTGGGGGGGGGAAAATGAGAAGCTCGGTTTTGGTCATATTTAATTTCAGGTGGCGTTGAGACATCCAGACAGCAATGTCAGACAAGCACGCTGAAACTTTGGTTTGGATGCAAGGTGAGATATCAGGGGTAGAAAGGTAGATTTGGGAGTCATCAGCATAGAGATGGTAGGAAAAGCCATGGGATGAGATTAATGAACCAAGGGAAGAAGTGTAGATAGAAAAGAGGAGGGGACCAAGAACAGAACCCTGAGGTACGCTGACAGGCAGAGGGATAGAAGTAGAAGAGGATCCACCAGAGTGAACACTAAAGGTGCGGAGGGAGAGGTAGGAAGAGAACCAGGAAAGGACAGAGCCCTGGAATCCAAGTGAGGACAGGGTATCGAGGAGTATGCTGTGATTGACAGTGTCAAAAGCAGTGGAAAGATCAAGAAGAATGAGGATGGAATAGAGACCTCTGGATTTAGCCAGTAATAGGTCACTGGAGACTTTAGTAAGCGCAGTTTTGGTTGAGTGGAGAGGGCGAAAACCAGATTGTAGTGGGTCAAGAATAGCATGTGAGGAGAGAAAATCAAGGCAGCGGTGGTGAACAGCATGCTCAAGTAATTTGGAGAGAAAAGAAAGGAGGGAGATGGGTCGGTAATTAGAGGGACAAGTAGGGTCGAGTGAAGGCTTCTTAAGGAGAGGTGTGACCACAGCATGTTTAAAGGCAGCAGGGACAGTCGCAGTGGAAAGTGAGAGGTTGAGAATGTGACAGATAAAAGGAATAAGAGCAGGAGAGATGGCATTAAGAAGGTGGGTGGGAATGGGATCAGAGGAACAGGTGGTACATTTTGAGGAAGAAAGGAGAAGTGTAGTTTCCTCAATAGTAACTTCAGGAAAGGAGGAAAGGGAATGAGGGGAAGGAGAGAGAGGGGAACGGACTAGTGGAGGGAGAGGTGGTGAGGTAGAGAAAGCAAGGTTTATCTTTTGAACCTTGTTGTGAAAGAATTCAGCAAGGGTCTGAGGAGATAATGAAGATGGAGTTGGGGGAGGGGGCACCTTGAGGAGAGAGTTCAATGTGGTGAAGAGAAGTCGAGGATTAGAGCCAAGAGAGTTGATCAGTTAGATATAATAATCCTGTTTGGCACGTAAAAGAGCAGATTGGAAGGAGGTCAGCATGAACTTAAAGTGTAAGAAATCAGCAAGGGCCTGAGATTTCCGCCAGAGGCATTCGGCGGAGCGGGTACAGGAACGTAGGTAGCGGATATTAGAAGTCAGCCAAGGTTGGGGTTTTGTACGCCTTACAGGGGGGTCATCAAAGGTGCAAGAGTGTCTAAGGCAGAGGATAGAGTATTGTTGTAAGAAGAAACAGCCTCGTTGACAGATGTGGATGGTGCCACAGTAGAGAGGAGGTTTGAAACATGGGAGGATAGAGATGAAGGGTCAATATCGTGAAGATTCCTAGATAAATTAGATAAGATAGGACGGGACTGGGAGGGAGGAGATTTAAGTGTGAAAGTTATAAGATGGTGATCAGAGGCAAGGAAACTAGAGGGTGAACAGTTGGAGGAGAAGATGAGATCAAGACAGTGACCATTTTGATGAGTGGGGGAGGTGGAGCATAGTTGGAGATTAAAGGAGGACGTTAAAGCGAGTAACTTGGAAATATAAGAGTTGGAAGGATCATTAGCAGGAATATTAAAGTCACCAAGGATGAGAGAGGGGGAGGAAGGATCATGGAAGAAGGCAAGCCAGGCGTCAAAGTCACTGAGAAAGGATGAAAGGGACTTATCAGGGGGACGATAAATGACCGCTATTCAAAGAGGCAGAGGAGAGAAAAGGCGGATAGAGTGGACTTCAAAGGAGGAAAAACAGTGAGATTGAGGTGGAAGAAGGGGTTGAAATCTGGAGGAGGGAGAGAGAAGTAGTCCAACACCGCCCCCACGGCCAGCAGGGCGAGGAGTATGTGAAAATAGATAACCGCCATGGCACAGGGCTGCGACTGAAGCAGAGTCATCAGGGCAGAGCCAGGTTTCTGTTATGGCGAGCAGATGGAGGTGACGCGAGATAAAGAGGTCCTGGATATAGGGGAGTTTGTTACAGATAGAGCGGACATTCCATAGGGCGCAAGAGAAGGGCAGAGAAGAGGAGGGGAGTAGAGAAATAGAGATGAGGTTAGAGAGGTCGCGGTGAGATCTGTAGAGTTGAGATAATAGTTGGTGAGGAGGGCCAGGATTGGGATTGATGTCACCGGCTGAGAGTAAGAGAAGGAGTAAAAGAGAGCGGAGGAGAGTAGGAGAGGTGTGGCCACGAAGGCGTCGAAGGCGAGAGGTATTTAGGTGGAATGGGGAAGGCAAAATGGACGGAAGAAAGAGGCGGAGATTAAAAGCCAAGAGGGAGGAAGAGGGTAGGAGAGAAGATGAGGTGATGAAGTCGATGGATGGGCAGTGAGTTCCTGTAGCTGAGAGAGGTAGGGGGTGAGGGAAAAGATTAGGAAGGGACAGGGCTAGGAAGAGAATGTGAATAGGGGCCATAAATGACTGAGGTACTTTAGCAACTGGGAAGAAGATTAGATTTAAAGAGAAAAATGCCCCGCGTGCCGTTAGGCGCTGGGCACCTAGAGCGGAGGCCCTGAGTGGATCGGGGTGGACCTGGGTGTCACCCCGGAGAAGGCTGTAAGGATATGCAGATGAGCTGCAAGTCCTCCACAGCACCTGAAAGGCAGCCGGTGGTAGAGCTGGGCACCTCTCAGCTGAGGAAAGGCTTACCAAGGGTTAGGCCGAAGCCAGCATTCCTCCCCCTGAGGGTCGCCTGATCCTAGCCAAAAAGCACCTGGAAACTCTGTGCACTTGGCGCGAGGGCCCTGGGAAGATCGGGGTGGAACTGGAGTCACCCCGGATACAGCTGTGAGGAAATGCAGAAGGGCTGCAAGTCCTCCACAGCACCTGGTGGGAGCGCTGGGCACCTAGAGCGGAGGCCCTGAGTGGATCGGGGTGGACCTGGGTGTCACCCCGGAGAAGGCTGTAAGGATATGCAGATGAGCTGCAAGTCCTCCACAGCACCTGAAAGGCAGCCGGTGGTAGAGCTGGGCAACTCTCAGCTGAGGAAAGGCTTACCAGGGGTTAGGCTGAAGCCAGCATTCCTCCCCCTGAGGGTCGCCTGACTTTGCAGTTCTGACTTTGAGTTCTTCAGCTTGGAGAAGAGAAGGCTGAGGGGAGATACGATAGATATAAAATCCTGAAAGGCGTGAAACCGGTGAATGCAAAATGTTTGCTCTTTGAAAAACTACAAGGACTAGAGACACACACCATGAAGTTATATAGTGGCATATTTAAAACAAAAAGGAGAAAATATTTTTTCTCACAATGTATAATTAAGTTGTGGAACTCTTTGCATGAGCAAATGGTAAAAGCATTTAATAATAAGTAGTTAATGTAACTGCATTTAATAAGTAGTTAATGTAACTGGTTTGAAAAAAGGTTTAGACAAATTCCTGGAGAAAACGTTTATAATCTGTTATTAAGGCAGACATGGGGAAAGCCACTGTTTATTCCTGAGGTTAATTAGCATAGAATCTTGTCACTTTTTGGGACTCCACCAGATACTTGAAACCTGGACTGACCACTGTTGGAAACAGGATACTGCGTTACGTGGAGGGACATTTTAGAAAGAAACGTCCAAGTTGTGATTTGGACGTCCTTGCAAAATGGCGAAATCCAGGGGCGGGGAACCCCGTATTTTCAAAAAAAGATGGACGCCCATCTTTCGTTTCAAAAATACCGTCAGAGATGTCCAAATCCTTAAATTTGGACGTCCCTAGACATGGATGTTTCTGACTTTCAGCGATTTTCGAAACCAAAGTCGTCCATGTCAAAAACATCCTAATGCAAGCCATTTGGACATAGGAGAAGCCAGCATTTGTAGTGCACTGATCCCTCTGACATGCCAGGACACCAACCGGGCACCCTAGGGACTTCCAGTGGACTTCATAAAATGCTCCCAGGAACATAGCTCCCTTACCTTGTGTGCTGAGCCCCTCCAAAATCCACTACTCACAACTGTACAACACCACTACCATAGCCCTTACAGGTGAAGGGGGGCACCTATATATGGGTACAGTGGGTTTGTGGTGGGTTTTGGGGAGATCGCTGTTTCCTCCACAAATGTAACAGGTAGAGGGGTATGGGCCTGGGTCCGCCTGTCTGAAGTGCACTACAGTACCCACTAAAACTGCTCCAGGGACCTTCATGTGCTGTCAGGGACCTGAGTATGACATCTGAGGCTGGCATGAAATATTTTTAAAGATTTTTTTTTAGAGTGGGAGGGGGGTTAGTGACCATTGGAGGAATAATGGGAGATCATCCCCGATTCTCTCCGGTGGTCATCTGGTCATTTCGGGCATCTTTATTTATTTATTTAAATATATTTATACCCCACATTTTCCCACTAGTTGTAGGCTCAATGTGGCTTACACAAAACTGTAGGGCAGATTACAATTCAGAAAATATGTGCCTTAGCCGTAAGAAAAACACGTCCGGGTGAAAATGTCCAAGTGTCAGGGACGTCCTTGCTTTTTTCGATTATGGGTCAAAGACGTCCAAGTGTTAGGCATGCCCGAGTCCTGCCTTTGCTACGCCTTCGACATGCCCCCTTGAAATTTGGATATCCTTGTGATGGACTGCAGTTGGAGACGTCCAAAATTGGGTTTCCATTATACCGATTTGGACGTCTCTGGGAGAAGAACGTCCATCTTCTGATTTATGTCGAAAGATGGACGTCCTTCTCTTTCGAAAATGAGCCCAATAGACCCTTTGTTTGACCCAGTACTGCAACTCTCATGTTCTTATGGTCATAATCACTGAAACCTAAGGTTAATGCTGTGGTTAAGGTTGTATTTTTTTAAATTACATCAACTTAGGGGTACTCATGCATTGTTGACAGAGAAACATTTCTCCATTTTGGTTCAATCAATTATTCTCTCTTCCTTAGATTACTGGAATGGTGGTATATATTGTTTGCTATCAGCTCAATTAATTTTAAGATTGCAGGTTTTACAAAATACTGCTGCTAAGATGGTGTTCAGGAAGAAACGATTTGATCATACCATCCCATGTCTACTTTTAGTTACATTAGCTCCTTACGAATGCTCAAATTTCATTTAAGTTAGCCTGCTGGGCCTACTTCTTCTCAAGCTGCAGATCATCATCTTCTTTATTTTCCATCATTTGTTGGAGTACAATACAAAAGATCTCTACAGCTATCGTTTCTTATCAAGCTATTCAACTCTGGTGTTCTTTACTATTACGCTAAGGACAATGTCTATATGTTCTTCTTTTTCAAAAAATTCAAACACTTATAAATTTCAGAAATCTTATTTGTAATATCCAGTTAATTTTTTTATTTATATTTGGAATCTGATTTGAACCTAATTGTTGGAAGTTGGTGGAATAGAAATATTATATTATTTCATATCATAAGGTCTCAGAGGCATCATTCATCTAAGGGCTTTTGTATTATTTGGGTTTATGAGGCTTCCTGTCCTTACCACTATTGTCAACAACAAAACATAGCACCATTTAAGACTCTCTTCCCATTCTAATAATCAGGGCCGCCGAGATACTGAACCGGGCCCGGGGCAGGGCCGTCGCCACCCCCACCCCCCCATCGCTGCCGCTGCCGCCCCCGCAACAGGATTAAAATACCTTGGCTGATGGGGATCCTGAGGCCCCACCAGCAGAAGACGTCTTCCTCCAGAGCTGACTGCCTGCCCCTGCGGATGCTTTTCCTCTCAGGGCATGATCAGTTTCAAAACCGAGCATGCGCGCCTGAGAGGAAAAGCAGCCACTCAGCAATGGGCAAAACGGCAGCACTGGAGGAAGCTCCAGGTCCTCCCCAACCTCCAAGGGGAGTCCAGCACCGGAGTTTTCTCTCTCCTGCTCCTGTCGGGATGCGATCACTCGAGTCCCATCAGGAGCAGGAGAGAGAGAGAGACCCTGGTGTCGGTCTCTCTTGGAGGTGCGGGCCCAAGGATTTTTGACTCCCATGCTCTCCCTTTCAGCGGCCCTGCTCATAATATATACATGGCCCCCTTCCTTCCTCTCTCCCAACATAACATCCTGCACATCTGGAAAAGGGGCAGAGGATCAATATTGAGTGTGTCAGAACTGCTAATGGCATTATGGACAACAGGCATGAAGTCACAAATATTCACTCACACTTCAGGAAAAAGTAAGGAGCCTTTTTTAGATTTTCTGTTTGACGCACGTACATTAAGTTAAGACATAAGTTGGTAAGAGACATTAAGGGACCCTTTCAATAAAGTGTACAAAAATCTGGATTTAATGTGTTGTAACACAGGATCTTATCGCACATTATGCCCAGATTTAATTTAACGCAGCACCTTTTGGGGTGTTCCCTCTATTTTTTATTGCAGGTTATGTGTTAATGTAACCATTAGCACATGGTACTTGCAGGAAGCTAATGGGGAAATCCTGAAAACCCAAATGGCTTGCAAGACCAAGGTTGCCCACCCCTGACTTAGAAGAATTAGTTTTCCAAACTGAAATGCTAAATATTTCTTTAGAATGCAATGTAAAAACAAATTAAGGGTTCTTTTATTAAGCCATGATAATGATTAGCACACTCTAAATGCTAGAGATGCCCATATGGGCCAAAAACACTAGCACAGCTTAGTAAGAGACCCCCTGAGATCTATATGTGGTGGGGTGGCTGGTTGTAAACATAAGCTGATGACAAGACATAGGAAATGTAATGAGTGTGGTATGTGCTCCAACATGTTGGAAACAAAAGTGTGAAAAGATCCCTCCACTAACCGAGAGTTTACTCTTTTTGTCAACACAACTTGCCAATCCGACCATTTTATTTATTGTATCATCTGCCCGTGTGAAAAGCTATATGTGGGGCAGACATCCTGACAATTGTATACACGATTGGTGGAACCCAAGAATGCCATTAAGACCCAGAAGACGACATCACCCCTGGCAATTCACTGTGTTGACTATCAGCATTCGTTTGAGATGCTATGGTGTCTAGTACTGCAACAAGTTAATGTGTCAGAGATAGGTGGAGATAGACACCGCTTATTGTTACAGAAAGAGCAACAGTGGATTTTCAGATTGAATTCTTTGACTCCAAAAGGTATAAATGCTAAACTCGAATGGTGTCATTTTTTTAAATCACTTTTTTGAATTTTGGTTTTGGTTTTAGTGGCGCCATGTTGATTGGCTGCTGCCTCCCTAGGCGTCTGAAGTCACCTACAGGCTATTTAGAGGGATCGTCATTTTTACAGGAGAGTGTCTCCATAGTTCCATCTGTTCATGAATGGAGTTCAAGTAAGCAATGATGGGTTGAAGGAAATACTATGAAATTTTGGAGTATATTTTCACAACTCTTTTTTCTTTCTTGCAGACTTTTTGACCGATTGACCCTGATGCAGCTTCATGAAACGCTGGCCATTGTTGGTCACGGTCTGCTCTGTCATAGTTGGAAAGAAGAGACACCACAGCTAAGTATTGGAAGCTTGTATTTTTGATAAGTTTGTTTTTGTTTAATATAAAAATGTTTGTGATTGAATTTACCGAGGACGTTTTTTAACGATGATAAAGAAGTCCTGCTCTTTCAGCTTGTAGCTGGGAGATTCTTGAAGCTTTTTCCTCCTTGTTTTTCATTTAATTTCTCCCACTGCTTACAGTTTTGACTATAAGAAAATCTCTTTTTCTGTTTTGTAACATTAGCCCCATAACCATTAATTTGGAAAATGGAAAAGAGGTCATTCTGAGCAGCTGTAAAAGTGTCCTTGGCACACAAGAAGGCAGAATGTGGTGCCGTGCTAACTGCAAAGACACCAATTATTATGCGGTATTTGCAACATGATAATCACAAAACGCCTTCCATGTCCATTTGCCCAGGACATGCTCTCTAACACATAATGCAATTAACGAGTAGTTTACTGCGTGATAACTGCAAAAATAGAGCACAGCCCCTTGACACTCTTGTGCACTAGCAGTTACTGCGTGGTAAACCGTGCGATAAGTGCTTAATGCTGTTTAGTAAAACAGCCCCTCTATGTCCTACTTAAATCAATAAAATTACCCAATAGAATATGAATATCTGTATGACTTTTTCCATTCCCCCCTTCTCCCCCCCCCCCCCCCCCCCCCCCCCCAGCACTGTGCAGCTCTTCTCCTAAAGAAATATTCTTTCTCTGGACATTGAAAGGTCCAACCAAAAGGTATGTGGCAGTTAATTCTGAAGTTTCAGCATACATAATTTATGTGGTTAACTGAGTATTGAATTTGCAAAAATTATTTATTGATTACACAAAAGTCTTCTTATCTAACTCCAATTTTATACTTAATGAGAGAAAAAGACTTCAGACGCTCAATAGCTCAACTACATATTTTGTAGTAGGTATCGTGCTGCTCAGTATTTACTTTTGAAAATGAATTTTCTTTATGTAAACAAACTGGCGAGCATCCTCACGAGTCTCAAAAAACCTCTCTTGTCTATACAAGATGGAGGGAAAATGGAGAAACAGAGCAAGGCAGACTAAGGGATCCGCTCCTTATGAAGCATTCTGCGAAACAGGAGCTCGCTGTCTGGCGTTACCCATTAGTCCAAACCGCATTACAGGTAAGTGCCAAAGCGTTATTAAAAATGCAGATATATGCATGAAAAAATTTAAAATAACATATAGACAAGAGAGGTTTTTTGAGACTCGTGAGGATGCTCGCCAGTTTGTTTACATAAAGAAAATTCATTTTCAAAAGTAAACACTGAGCAGCATGATACCCACTACAAAATATGTAGTCGAGCTATCGAGCGTCTGAAGTCTTTTCCTCTCATTAAGTATAAAATTGGAGTTAGATAAGAAGACTTTTGTGTAATCGGTGAATTGTGAATGAGACTTCTGTACATACGGCCTTAGTTGAGGTTAAATTGTAACTTTTCAAAAATTACTTATGCAATATGTCATAGCTTTAACATTGTAGTGGTATTTCAGAGGATTTCTACTGCCTGTATCATATCATCCAACCTAACCTCTGTGTGGTTAAATTACTGTACTATAGTTGAACTTAGAAGTTCAAACTATCCTGATTAATATAGATGTTCATGACTATTTTGAGCGTATAGAGGTCAAGATACACTTTAGACTAGAGTCCATTTGGTGACAGGTTTCTCATGACAGACTGGAGAATCATTAAATTCCACTCATTCATGCCTCATTCTATTTGGAGATGCTTTCACTGAGTGTTATATAATTTGTTATTAATTTCATCACATGCGCTAAACACAATGGCTTGCATTTCATGCATCCAATTGTTTGGGCATAGTATGCCACAAAACATATGGGCCTTGTTTGAAACTCTTCCAAATCATAGTGGTCCATGTGCAATTGATAAAGGGCAATTTAGTTGAGCAAGGGGAAAAAAATCCTGATCTGAGGTCCAGTCCAAGAAAGATGCCCAATATGTTTTCTAAGTGTTAAACTCCAGGGAAATTACTTCATCAAAACCTGATCCAGACCACAGCAATGAAGGCTGTGATGTAGCCAGTGTTCAACCATGTTGACTTTACAGTACTGTACTGGAATTAATCTATCTACATTGCAACTCAGTGAAATCATTTCCAGGCCATGGTCTCTCTGAGGCTTACTTCATTCTTTCTGACCCAGATGCGGAACCTCTATAGTCAGGGGAATTAATGTTATTACAGAAATTTTGTTAGTTTTTTTACAATGACAGCTGCCTATCTTAATAGGAAACTACCAAATTGTTATTAAAAATATACTGTTCTTGAACTACAAAGTTTGACTTTAACTGGTAATTTCCAGTTCTCTAAATTTGTTTCTGTTCTAATTATATATCATGCACTATCCGGAGTTTGTTTTAACATTATATAAATTAACTTTGAGATTCTGTACTGCTTTATTCCTTTAAACATTTCACATTATATTAAGAGTATGCTCATCTACATAGTCAATTCAACAATATTTTCAGCTTACATTCCTGCTGCTTTTAAGGATAATATTTATTAATTTTTTGCATTATTTGTAATCTTGCAATCTCACCTGTTACATGGGGAGAGATGTTGAGTGCCAGGTTACTGGGTCACAAAACTATTTATCTTCATTCCTTCACCCTGTTATAGTTATTATTAATTACCAGGGCAGTCCTTACGCTACTGAATCGAAGTGACTGCCCTAGGGCTATGCTTTAGGGAAAAATCATACTTTCATGTTACGCACGCCATCAATTCCATTATTAATTTTCTGTTCTCCCTGCTGAACTCCCTTTCCTTAAACACTGACAAGCAGAGTCCATGTCAGCTGTGTCAGCAAGTGCAGCACCTTCCTCTCTGTCCGCTGCTGCTTCCTACCCTGCTCCATGCCCTGGAACAGTTGATGCACCTTTTTTTGGTTGGAGGAGGCCAAACAAATAATCACCTCCCCACTTCTCAAGCTCTGAAGTTCCTGATGGGACAAAATGCTGGTCAGGCCATGGTGATCCATCTCATTCTACTATCTCTGGTACTTAATGCCTTCTTTGTACCACCAAATGGCTTCTCACTGGAGCTCCTCTTACCATATGGCCCAGTCCATTGAATTCAGGTCTTCCTTTCCTTGGCTCCTATTGCCACAAGAACCATTGACTCCAAGCTGGCACTGATCTCTAGGGTGCCCAGTTGGTGTCCTGGCATGTCAGGGGGGGCGAGTGTACTATGAATCGTGGCCCCTCCCACGACCAAATGGCTCGGATTAGGACGTTTTTGAGCTGGGCGTTTTTAGTTTCCATTATCGCTAAAAAAAAAAAACAAACGCCCAGCTCAAAAACGTCCATTTTTTCGAAAATACAGTTCGGCCCGCCCCTTCACGGACCCGTTCTCGGAGATAAATGCCCATGGGGATAGGCGTTTGCGTTCGATTATGCCCCTGTCCCTCTCCACACTCTCCAGTTTCAGTATCTGAGAGGTACACCCCTCCAACCAACTCTTCAGTTTGAGGGAGTTTGCTACTGATGAATCATCCTGGGTCATGCACCCTCTAGACCAGCTCTGTTGATTACAAACTATAATTAAATATGTGTAGTAGCAAAGTAGGGCTTACAACATTTGAAGGATATCCTGCACAACTAATATTTGGAATGGAGAGCAAAATTGCTCCATGGTGTCACCACACCTTGAGGCTTGTTTGCAATTCTGGTTGCTATATCTCAGAAAAGTTATAACAGAATTAGAAAAGATACAGAGAAGGGCAACCAAAACGATAAGGAGATGGATCAAACCCCTATAAAGAAAGGCTAAAGAAGTTAGGGTTCTTCGGCCTGGAGAAGAGATGACTGAGTGGAGATATAGATGTCTATAAAATCATGAGTGGAATGGAACACATAAACAGGAAATGGATGTAGACTCTTTCAAAAAATATAAAGATTAGGGGACATGCCATGGAGTTACTCAGTAGCACATTTCAAACAACTGAGCCCCAAAGGCAATAGAATGGAAACAATAACCAAGGTCATGGCATGACCTGGCCAATATTTTGTCTTACAAAGCATCAGCAATTAGGGAGCTTGAAAAGAGGGGAGGTAGTTAATTTGTTTGGCCTCTTCCAACCAAAATGTTCTGTTGCACATGGTGAGCCCAAAACATTGACCAATGAGAAGAGACTAACGGGAAAGGGAAATGGGACTTGATATACCGCCTTTATGAGGTTTTTGCAACTACATTCAAAGCAGTTTACATATATTCAGGTACTTATTTTGTACCAGGGGCAATGGAGGGTTAAGTGACTTGCCCAGAGTCACAAGAGCTGCAGTGGGAATCGAACTCAGTTCCCCAGGATCAAAGTCCACTGCACTAAAGAGATACTGCATCAGCTGATCCAGTTAAGTGCTGGAGGATGTGGTAAATGCAGTTTCTGTAGATGGGTTCAAAAGTGTTGGATAAGTTACTAGAGGAAAAGTTATAAGCTTTTATTAAAAAGGTAGACTTGGGGAAAGCCACTGTATATTCGAGGATAAGAAGCAGTAACTTGTGACCAGGATTGGCCACTGTTGGACACACAAGTCTGGGCTTCATGGATCTTTGGCATACCCAGTATGGCAGTTTTTATGCTATGTTAATATAATGGACCTAGGGGCTCATTTTCGAAAGAGAAAAACATCCAAAAGTAGCATAAAAGGCGGTTATACATCTTTCTCATAGAAAAAACGTCCAAAGTGTATAATCAAAGAAATAAATAAATCAGTCTAAAATGCCAGTATGTCCAGAACTAAATATTCCAAAAAAATATCATTGGTGAAATTTTGGAATACCGCTGGGGCGTTAGTGAGCCCAAAAGGCATGATTAAGTATTCATAATGACCATCTCTGGTGTGGAATGGCATTTTCCATTCATCACCCTCTTGGATACTGATCAAGTTATGGGCACCCCTCAGATCCAACTTGGTGAATATACTGGAAGACGATTGAACAACTGTGTTATCAGTGGGAGTGGGTACTTATTGTAGATCCCCTATGGGTGAGGTTTTTTAAAGAGGTTGGTGCGATGGTAAAATCACGGTGTAGGGTCCCATGCTAAACTCTGACCACTTAGGGAAGGTACAAAAAAAGGTGGGGAAATTCTGTATTTTGTATATTATACAGTGTGCAATTCAAGATGTTAAGCGAATTCCCCTAGATGTTACAAAATTTTAATGATGACAATATTGCACACTAACTTTTAAATTATAATAATTTATTGCACAAGATGTTTCTTCTTAAATTTTCAGAAAATGTATCAACTTTCAATCAATAAACTTTCCTCTGAAATTCTCAACACCACAAATCAGATAAGTAGTACAAATAATTACTTTCTCTGTTACTCAGAATTTACTTTAACTATGAAATTTTAACAAGAAAATTGATTCTTTGTGTCAATTGCTTTCTTACAGATGTCCACTTCCTTCACTTTGCAATGTAACTGAATCTCAGCAAAAACCTCCAGGTAAGTATGTACGTGTAAGTTTAAAGTCTCTGAAACTATGTAGGTGGTGATTTTTGTACTTAGCTGCTTCAGTTGAACTTTCTTGTATGATGGTAACTTTTGTCTTTTGTGGTAGTTGGTGCACGTGTTGCTCCTGCGATGGTCCTCCTGCGTTGTCCAACAGCCTCTGTACCTGTACTCTGGTTAACCAAAAGAAATTGAAACCCTGTCTCCCTATCCTGTCGGAATTTTTATAGGGATTTTTGTTATCAAAACTGTGGCCAACCTATCTAGTGTAAATCAATAGATAATTAATGTTCCCTATTGCAGGACCTGCCTTATTACTTTTCCATGCCTAATGAGGAACACTCTTCCATGTATGTTAATCACACCTTGTAACCAGTCACACATTTCATACCTCACTGCCCTCATACACAACAATTCAGCTAAGGACAACAGTCCTGTCTCAATTTTTAATCAGCACCAATTCTCACTGCAGACTGGTGCAAGGTGATCACAACCCTGCTTCGTGGCAGGTCAGTGGGAACACACCAGATATGCACACTCACCCTTCACCAACAGGCTTCTACACAATTTGTAGCCCCTCCAAACTCAGGCAGACCCCTCAGTACAACCACCCATTAACACATATGCATTGCACTCAAAGTGTCAGTCAAATGCACTGTGGCCACAACTCTGCTCTGAGACAGATCAGTGGAAACACAACAGTTTTCCTGCACACTCACTGTCACTAGCCACCTTCAATTGTTACCAGCAGGCTATTATACAGCTTATAGCCTATTTCAACTCAGGCAAGCCTTTCTGTATAACCACTTAGCAAATTAACACATATGCACTCCCTCAGTGCCAGTCAGGTGTGCTGCGGTTATCAGCTTGTCTAATCACACAAATTTCTTATACATATACGGGCAGAATATCTTTCATGCAGGTATATCTTCCCTTTACCTACAGTCTCTCAGCTTTACTGAATTCCACTCTCTCTGTATCACCAGGTGTTCTGATTCAGTCAAATTATACTCTATTGAGGTTTTCCTCCTCATCCACACTCAATTTTCCAAGCACACAGACAGAGCACCTCTCATACCGGTCCTGTCTCTTCTGTGTCAACAGTTCCTCTCACCTTGTATCAGACAACTCTTTATTTAAGCTCTCTCTCCTGTATAAATCAACTCTTACACACACACAGGTCTGTCTTCTCCTGTGTCTTCAGTTCCTCTGACCTGGTCACCAGCAGGGTTGCCAAAAAAAAAAAAAATTCCTACACAAAACCGCCCA
The DNA here is from genome assembly GCF_901765095.1 of Microcaecilia unicolor. Lineage (NCBI taxonomy): Eukaryota > Metazoa > Chordata > Amphibia > Gymnophiona > Siphonopidae > Microcaecilia > Microcaecilia unicolor. Next base: position 53,180,296 of record NC_044037.1, read on the forward strand.
AAACCTGCCCAAAAACCGCACACACCCCACCCCCGCCGTCATCAACCCCACCCCTTCCGTCATCACCCCACCCCCGCCGTCATCAGCTCCACCCCTTCCGTTATCACCCCGCCCCGCCGTCATCAGCCCCGCCAAAACAGTACAATACATTTTATGCTGCTTATCCTAGAAATAAGCAGTGGATTCTCCCCAAGTCCATCTTAATAATGGCTTATGGAAGAAGCCCACCCCTGCTAGAGAAGTGGACTGTCAAATAAATCCTCTTTGAAGGTTCTCTACAGTGTAGTCAGATATGGTCCATTCGGACAGATAGACTCTGGACACAGCCGGACACCTGCTGAAGCTGCAGAGCCAATGCCTAGTACTCACCTCACAATACAACAAGAAGGAATTTACCACCATCAACACACCTAATCTAAGTCTACCAGTCTCAGACACCCTAAAAATCCTTGGAGTCACCATTGACCGACACCTAACACTTGAGAGTCATGCAAAAAACATAACTAAAAAGATGTTCCATTCAATGTGGAAACTAAAAAGAGTCAGACCATTTTTCCCAAGGAATGTCTTCCGCTACCTGGTACAATCACTGGTACTTAGTCATCTGGACTATTGTAATTCACTCTATGCCGGCTGCAAAGAGCAAATACTCAAAAAATTCCAGACAGCCCAGAACACGGCAGCCAGACTTATATTCGGCAAACCAAAATACGAAAGCGCAACACCCCTTCGCGAAAAACTACACTGGCTTCCACTCAAAGAACGCATCACGTTCAACTCTGTACCTTGGTCCATAAAATCATCCATGGTGACGCCCCAGCCTACATGTCAGACCTATTAGAACTACCACACAGAAATGCAAAAAAAATCCTCCCACACATTCCTCAATCTTCATCCTCCCAAATGTAAAGGCTTGAAATACAAATCAATGCATACATCAACCTTTTTCCTATACAAGCACACAGCTCTGGAACACACTGCCACGTAACCTGAAAACGGTCTATGAAATGACCAATTTCCGCAAACTCCCGAAAACTTATCTCTTCGACAAAATATATCATAAAGAACAACACGCGTAACTCTACATTCTTTAATATATCCAGGAATGTCCTTTAATGTCTATGGCTTCAACACTATCATGTATTTCACCATCATGTACCCAAAACTTGCTGTAAAACCAAATGTACATTCTTTTCTATTTCCAGTATCCACGATGAATTGTAAGCCACATTGAGCCAGCAAAAAGGTGGGATAATGTGGGATACAAATGTAATAATAATAACAATAATAATAATAATAATAACCGCAGAATGGATGACTCATCTGAGCTCATGGCCTTGCAAACTGTCACATTCTGGTTCAGTGAGCCCTTGGGCCGTTGTTGGATTGATTCATCCTAGCTAACCCAGAAGTCAAATAGGCCCTAACTGACAGTAGGCGAATCACCCAGGCAAGAGAGAACAGGAAGCTGGAAGCAGAAGCTGGAGTCTAAATGCAGAAAACAGGAGCTGGAGCACAGAAGCTAGCAGATGAAGAGCTGGAGCTGAAGAACTGAAGCTGGAATGGTGAAGCTAGAGCACTGGAGCTGAACAGCTGAAGTTGGACTGCTGAAGCTGCAGTGCTGGAGCTGTAACGCTAAAACTGGAATGCTAGAGCTAGGACGCTGGAGTTGGAATGCTGACCTAGAGCACAAGAGCAGAAAAGCTGACCTGTTGCAAGGCAAGAATTCAGAGATGGCCCTCTCCTCAAGTGGAGCTCTGGCATGTGAGATCATACCAAACCCTGCCTGCTGAAGTCAAAATAGCAATCCTGTGTGCACATGCATGTACTGGAGGAATGGCAGGAGAATGGACTGAGAGCCCTGTGGCAGGCCAAGAAGCAGCAAGAGCAGAGGCAGACCTCAGGCAACACCGTGACATCCTGTCCTGGTGACGAGCAACCTGAACGGTTGAGCCATGGTATAGGAGGGAACGATGGAATTGTGACTATAAATGTGTGCCTAACTGTTCCTTTGACTCCTGACTCATGTATATATACCTCACAGTTGTACATGGTTGATTTCCCTTTCCTTCTTACCAATGTAAACCATTGCTGTAGAAATGTTAATGTGTAAATACGATGCAGCTATGTGCATGTCTTTCCGGGCCCTCAGCCATGTTGTGGGTAAAGAAGCATGTGGAACAGATATTAAACTATATTCTAGGCACTATCTATGCATATCTACTGGTTGGTACCAGGTGGATTGCTTGTGTGAGACAACATACCTTTAATGTGCACAGCTCTATGGTGTGTGTCAAACGGGTGTGGGACTGCAGAGTCAGGGGGTTTATGGGGCTGGTCTCTTGATGCACAATGTAAGGAACAAACAGGTAAATGCTTCTAGTAGGCTAATTGTGACCCGCATCAGTACATGTGGCTCTCTACCTGGCCAAAGCAGGGCACCTATATACCCAGGATATTTGGCATTGAGCTGGACTTGGGGATCCACATGCCAGGTGGCTGTCAAAGCTTCTGTCACAGACCATGCAGCCCCATCTACCCTAGCATTTGTTGACACCACATATCTGGTGGCAGAATAGGTATTGTAGCAAAAGTTGGTGCCCCCACCCCCACCATGAGCACAGATAGCTATAGAGTTCTATGGTGAGGTAGGTGGTCAGTCTGCCCCATACTGCGACCCACTTTGTATTGTTATGTCCAGGTCACTTTACCAACAGTAAGGGATCATCTCCTTTAAAGCTTCAACATTCCAGACCTTCCTCAGATCCCTAGGGTGACATTAGTTGAGCTGATGGGTGCAGGGTATCTGGAGGTGAGGCCCCCCTTTGAATAGGATAGGGAGGGATAGAGATGCTGGACACCTTAAGGGGGTAGGGAAGTCAATAGATGCTGGACACCTTGGTGGGGTAAGGAAGAAGAGAGATGCTGTACACCTGAAGGAGGGGTACATGGCTGTAAGTTCACCTAGGGCATCAGATATCCTTGGCAAGGCCACATCCATTTCTTGAGTTCCCCTCCAGGGATGAGATCTACTTGGCTAATAATTATTTATGGATTTCTACATGTGGGAACAAGTGTAGTCAATTTATAGTCAAATGAAGTTTTGACAGGCAAAGAGAGACAATGATCAAGTAGTTTATATCACATTCATAGTTGGTTTAATCATAACTTGATAATGAGTGTGACTGTTGGGTAAGCTGGATGGATCGTTCAGGTCTTTATTTCCCGTCATTTACTATGTTATTATGTAAGTGCTATGTGCTTAACTACAAATTATTGCCAATTAGTGCTTTTTAAGGCTGATTATTAATACTTATCACCAAATGAATGCCAATTTAGCACTAATTAGCAAATGAAGTTATGTGCATAACTGACCCTATTCTATAACTGTGCTTCCAATTGTGCATGTAACTGGGCACCATTACTAGAATTTGGGTGAAAGTGCACACTCTTTAAGAAGAGTGCGCACTATTATCAGTGAATGACATTTTGTTGCAAATGACAGCCCATGCCTATTTTACATTACATGTTACCGAACTTCACAGCCAAACCAGAGAAAGGAAATAATGTCACCATACACAAACACATAGGCACGCACAGACACAGGAGGCAGCAGGTACTCTGGAAAATGCGGACCAATTGACACACCCAGACAGGACAGGGGAACACACCAGCATGAGAAACAGAGACAGATACCACATGAAAAAACAAACCCCAACACTTGCAGATATACACAAGACTTGCAAATATTCTGGGCTGTCTCTCCTAGATCACCTCTGGACCCTCCTATGCAAGTCCTTCATAAACCCCCAAAGTACCTCAGCCCTCTCCATATGCTTCATAGGATCCAGAAAGCAAGGTGCTTTCCTCCAGCTGCATCATGAAGATCAAGTCATGGGGGCAGTCTGAAGACCATCTGAAAAATCAGTCAGTGGGCTGAGTCCAACAAGTGCAATGCAAAGTATTCCCACCACAAGTAATTCCCTAAACCCTTACTGCCCTGTTTGTCTGTCTTGATTAGATTATAAACTCTGTCAAGCAATGACTGTCATTTACATGTTTAGTGTACGCGTTGCATACATCTAGTAGCACTATAGAAATGATAAGTATTAGTAGTAGTAGTCATTTAGAGAAAAGACTTACTTGTATTGTGGCAGCACACATTGAAGTCATGAACCACGTGTGTGGACTCTACCTTTCTCCCTATTCAAATAAGTGTTTGGAACGGATTTAGAATGGAATTCCTGTGGTTGTAGCATTCAACTCAAAAATACCACCCTGGAGAAGCATATGAGAAACCCAAGTTGTCTCTGAGAAATTCTTTTGGAATCTCTAGTGGCAGGATAAATTGGTTCTCCATGAACGGATATCTGAGTTGCACATGAGGTACTATTAACATTTCAATTTAAAAACAAAAGACATTCCTGCTTACTTATTAAGGGGTAATAAATGACCATAGTGCCCCTTCAACGAGGCTTTTTATCCTCAACAGACCTCCTTAAAAGGCTTCCCTGAAAGACTTTAAAAAATAATAATAATTCTCTTTGAAACAGTCCTGAGGTTGGTTGCAGGAAGAGAACTGGAGTACAAACTTGTTCAGAGGCAATAACATTTAAATACCTTTGATGATCCACAATTTCATGGTGTACAACAATTTTTTTGTACCATGCAACTAGATTCACAACAAAACATTAAATGCTGACCCAACTTATATTGCACTAAAAAAAAAAAAAAAAGCTTAAATGCAATGGCAATATGTTACCGCAAACTTAATTTTACGGAACTGCATTGTCACAAGAAAACTCTGTAATTACCTTGAGCCACATCTGTACTTACTTTCTCCTGGGAAGTGCTTGCAGTACATCTCACTAGCGCATATGGTAGATGATACAAATACAAAAGACTGGTGCAAGCATGAAATGTTCTTCTAAACTACTTGAAAAGCAGTGCCAACAATTAAAATGAAATCCATATAATCTGGCACATCTCTATAGTCCAAATCAACCTTCAGAGGTACCTGTGTTATTTTAGTCTCAAGTTAATTGATTGCAAATGTTCAAGGAACCTATGCTGCAAATTGCATTAGACAGCAATGGAAGCATTTTAAAAGATTAATAAGCAGACATTTCTTACTCTTACCTCATCATTTCATGGAGTGCTTCTCAGGTGCCAGAAAGCATACATATTATTTCCAGATATTTAGTTATGCACTTTGATAGTATGTATTATTGTTTAAGGATAGGAGATGGCTGACATTAAACCCCCAACACATCTGTTTAGCCATAAGTAGACTAACTAGCGGGAGAGCTTCCTTCTGCTAGCACAATAACGGGCTTGACTCGGCTAGTTTTGGAGGTGTCCCAAAAATTATGCGCAGAGACATTTGGGTTTCTTGGAATTCAAGAGTCACATTCAGAATTCAAAAAAAATAGCGCTGCAGGTATGTTGCTTATCTCAGTACTTTAGGGTTACCGAGGTTTACTCAGCTTGCAAACCTTCATCATCCTTGCCACTGCAGAATGCATTGTCTTCCTCTGTTTTAGACTATGCGTCTCTTCAGTGGCATCATACACATCTGACAAAGGATGTGGAGGAGCTCTAGTGCTTATATTCCAAGTGCTACGATTGAAGGTTAAGGCTACTTTTTAAGTCAAAGCCACAGGGGCGTAGCCAGATGGTCAAATTTGGGTGGGCCTGAGCCCAAGATGGGTGGGCATGGAATTTCACATCCCCCCCAATCCCCCTCTGGTTTGCTCCTCTCTCCACCCTTCCCTGCCCACAGACCCCAAATATTAAATACTTGAGCAGGCGGGGATCCCCAAACCCTGCTTCCTAAAGATTTCCTCCTCCTCGAGCAGCCAGCACTCTTCCAAACGGCAGCCGGCAGCACTTGCCTCAAAGCTTCTGCTGCTACCCCGGCTTGTCGTGCATGCTCAGGGCTTATGCATGTGTGAAAACTGAGCATGTGCAGAAGGGCCAGTCTCCAGGCAAATGCCGCTGGCTGACATTTGGAAGAGCGCTGGTGCCCAAGGAGAAAATCTTCAGCTGGCAAGGTTTGGGGATCCCCACCAGCCACAGCAAGAGGGTCACAATTTGGATCCAAATGAGCTGAAGGAAAGCCAGCAAATATCTTCCCATGTGGGCCCACGACACTGTATACCAGCATCTATTGATGACATCATCACTTCCAGCCCACCTTTGAACTTTTCCTTTGGAGTATACTGAAAGAGATGGGCATTTCCAATACATTCTCTTCTATTGAGAAATGCCTTGTCCTTCAAGCATGCAGCTCTGCTCCCCCCCCCCCCCCTCCACTTCCTCATTTCTGTCACAGGTTTGGGTGGAGAGGCAGAAAGTAGCAAAAAAAAAAAAAAACACACACAATGCTGCCCCAGAAGTCTCCGGAGGCTGCCATTGGCCCCTGGGCCTTGCATGGAAGAACACTGATTTAAAGGGACAGTCATGGAGGCAGTGTTGAATTTAATACTCCTCAGCTCTTCTACATAAACAGTAGCTCTTTGACAAGGAAAAGTATCCATGGAGCATCTGTATAGTCCATCAATAGTTAAAATCATAGAAACCACAGCTTTCTGTCATAAAACATGGAAAATGTTACTCACAGGCAGATTGCACTGCACAACATAATTGTGATGGAAAACATCTCAGCGAGGACACATAGGCCAAATGATTGGGCAAAAATTACCCACAGAGCAAGAAGTATTGCCACACAGAGCAAGAAGTATTGCCATCAGGATGTACCCCCTGATATTTAAACACCACACCATAAGTGTTTTGCCATACTGGGACAGACTGAAGGTCCTTCAAGCCTACTGTTTCCAACAGTGGCCAATCCAGGTTACAAGTACCTGACAAGATCTCAAAACAGTGCAATACATTTTATACTGCTTATCCTAGAAATACAACATTACAAAAAATGGCGTCACTTAATCTTGAAAAGACTTTGTATGACTACACAACAAAAATCAGATTAAGGACTATTGCAATAAGGAACTAATTGGCTGTAGAGGTTATCTCATAGTATTTTAGACGTCCATATATACCATTGGTTGGTTTGGTTTTAGGGACTATATATGTTTCTAATCATTGATAGCCTCCAGCCAACCAGTAGTACGAAAGAGTATTTATGTACGTATATAAGCTTCAATGTATGAGCTTCAATCAACCATATGTACTACTGGTCAAATGTTTCAAAAATTCAACATTATTGCAAAAAACGCAAATAATGCACTAAAGGTACTTAGCTTGCGAGCTTCAGGTTCTATCTTGTTGTTTTCTGAAGCAGGAGTTTCCCAAATACCATCGTAACTAGTAAAGTTTTACTGGCAACTTCGATACCGTTGTGTGCCCGACAGGACCCTGTTTCGCGGTCTCTGGCTTTGTCAAGGGCATAAATCACGTATTATCTGTAACAGATAATACGTGATTTATGCCCTTGACAAAGCCAGAGACCGCGAAACAGGGTCCTGTCGGGCACACAACGGTATCGAAGTTGCCAGTAAAACTTTACTAGTTACGATGGTATTTGGGAAACTCCTGCTTCAGAAAACAACAAGATAGAACCTGAAGCTCGCAAGCTAAGTACCTTTAGTGCATTATTTGCGTTTTTTGCAATAATGTTGAATTTTTGAAACATTTGACCAGTAGTACATATGGTTGATTGAAGCTCATACATTGAAGCTTATATACGTACATAAATACTCTTTCGTACTACTGGTTGGCTGGAGGCTATCAATGATTAGAAACATATATAGTCCCTAAAACCAAACCAACCAATGGTATATATGGACGTCTAAAATACTATGAGATAACCTCTACAGCCAATTAGTTCCTTATTGCAATAGTCCTTAATCTGATTTTTGTTGTGTATCCTAGAAATAAGCAGTGGATTTTCCCCAAGTCCATCTTAATAATGGCTTATGGACTTTTCTTTTAGGAAGCTTTAAACCCTGCTAAGCTAACTGCTTTTATCACATTATCTGGCAATGAATTCCAGAGTTTAATTACATGTTGAGCGAAGAAAAATTTTCTCTCTTTTAAATTTGTTACTTAATACCTTCATTGCGTGCCCCCTGCTCCTAGTATTTTTGGAATGATTAAACAAATGATTCACGTCTAACTGTTCCACTCCACTCATTATTTTGTAGACCTCTATCATATCTCTCCTCAGCTGTCTTTTCTCCAAGCTGAAGATCCCTAGCCGCTTTAGCCTTTCCTCATAGGAAAGTCATCCCATCCCCTTTATCATTTTCGTCACTTACCTTTTCTAATTCAAAATTCAAATTCTAACTGTGATATTTAAATCTCTACCTGGATATTCAACCCTGGTCAGTACCCAATTACTGGCACTGAATATGCAGATGTTAGCCAGCTGCTGGAAGTTATCTGAGAATTATCCGGGCGAGGACAGCTGAATATTGGCAGTACAACTCTTGGACTACTTGGATAGTACTGAGATAGAGATGATTTTCAGGGGCAGTGGAGGCCAATCTCCCCCCACCTCCCAGAATGACATGGGGAAAAAAAACTTGGAGCAGCAATATCCACATGTATAGTACCCATGGCCAATGGGAGAGCAGCACATGCAGAGTGTGGGAGGATCATTATATGTGGGATTTCTGACATTGTGGTATCCCTTATGAGGAAAATAGCAGGTTACCTATGGTCACATCTGTATGCAAGTGATGGTATTTTGTGCTGGTCTCTGTGTAAGTTACATGTGAAAATACTGCACGCTCACCACTTCCACGTGCCTTCCTGCAAACCCCATGCACATGACACAGCTTGAAGCCTCATGTTATGCAGTGGCCTCTATTGGTCCTTCTTTAGAAACCACCATGTCATCCAGGAAGGAGAGAAACTTATCTGAGGCAGAGAGTGACTTCCTGGCATGCCTGCTGCTCTCTAACAAAGGCACCCTGTTCCACCTGGGTGAGCAGAGATCACACCATGCTGCAGCTCAGAAAGTCTGGTAATCAATCTGGATGACCCTGGTAAGGTAAGCAGAATTCATGTGCTCCCCCTCCCCACCCCCATCCATCTACATCAAAATAATTGTATAACTGAAGGAAACCATCTATAGGGTGGTATCAAAGCACCAAACAGCCAGAAATGTTCCTCCTTCCTGCATGACATCCCATCAGTGCCGTGGTGTCTCTGGGTATTTAACACTGCAGGGTGTCCACGCTGCACATGAAAATGAAGGAGTCAATATTCAGTGGGATTTACTGGAGTGGGAAGGCTCCCAGTGGCGTACCAAGGGGGTGGGGTGGGGCGGTCAGCCCCGGGTGCACGCCGCTGGGGGGGGTGCAGCGCGCCTGTCGGCTCTTCGTTTTCATGCTCCCTCTGCCCCGGAACAGGTTACTTCCTGTTCCGGGGCAGAGGGAGCATGAAAACGAAAAGCCGGCATGCGCGCGGCACCCCCCCCCCCCCAGCGGCGTGCACCTGGGAGGGTTCTTTCACCACGGGATCGGGGGTTCTTTCACCGGGGGGGGGGGGCGTCGCGCTGTTCTGGGGGGGGTTGCTGCACCCAGGGGGCGGGGCGCATCGGCAATCCGCCCCGGGTGTCAGCCCCCCTAGGAACGCCACTGAAGGCTCCTACCCTGTTAAATCCTGCTGAACAGCTCTACTTCTGTTATTCAGTGGCACTTAACCACCGAAACAATATCCAGTTAGTGCTGGATAGGGGTGGAGTTTGGGTAGTCTCTGAAATTATCCAGTACCCAGGTGACTAGCTGACCGAGTAGGACCACATAAAAAGCAGTTCTATCTGACCTGGATAACTATCCGAGCACTAACTTTGAATATCACTGGTACCTGGATAACTTCTAGGAGCCACTAAGAGCCCAAATATTTTATGCTGGGATTCAGATAGGGACCAGCACGGAATATCCAGGCATGAATCAGCCCATGACTATCACAGGTTGAATTCCACCAGTGTCACTATGCTTATATTAGCCCTCTCATCAAGTCACTCCATTGGCTCCCTATCTGTTTCCGCATACAGTTCAAACTCCTCTTACTGACTTACAAGTGCATTCACTCTGCAGCCCCTCAGTAGCTCTCCACACTTACCTCTCCCTACACTCCTCCCTGGGAACTCTGTTCATCGGGTAAATCTCTTTTATCTATACCCTTCTTCTCCATTGCCAACTCCAGGTTCCGTTCGTTTTATCTTCCTGCACTGTACGCCTAGAGTAGACTTCCTGAGTCAGTACATCTGCTGGTTTTGATTTCTTTTGGAAGCCTGTGCAATCTTCTAAGTGCCGGTACCGAGAAAGAAATGTGTACGAGTTCGAGCAAACCTGAAAGTAAAAGCATACACTGGCACCTATTTTCTGTGCTTAAATATAAACCTTCCAAGTAAAAAAAAAATGGAAAAGCTTATATTTAAAGGTGCAAAAGAATGGCACTGATGTGTGCTTCACAGTTGGGTCTGCCTGGCACATGCACACAAGAGCTGTGCTTACCGCAAAATTCTTCTGTGCATGTGTCAAGCACATTCCTCCTCCTTGTTTTTGCTTTTACAATGCACATATAATTTGAATATCATTTCCTTTGAGCATTAGTGAGCTAGTTTTTTGCACTGTTCTGGTGGTAAATGGTGTGCACTGTTGGCTTTACCGCAGGAGTTCTGAGAATCGGCCTGTAAGTTAGCCAGTGGCAGTCAGTATTTATAAAAACACTGCCACCAGTTTAACAATGAATGCACATATGTCTAGCTCCATCTCTACCTGTTTTTAAATCTATGCTGAAAACCCACCTTTTCACTACTGCATTTGGCTCCTAACCCTACTCGTTTGCCCTCCTTCTGTCCTGTTCCTCTTTACCAGTAATTCCCTTGCCCGTAAATGTCTTGTCTGTCTGTTTTACCTAGATTGTAAGCTCTTTTGAGCAGGGACTGTCTCTATGTGTCTCATGTTCAGCGCTGCGTATGCCTGGTAGCGCTATACAAATGTTATTAGTAGTAGTAGTAAAATGCACAACGTTCCTGGCTGCAGCAATACCAAAGGAAATTTATCATGTGAGTTGGTAGCCTTTGCACCTGAAGTATGACATGATAGTGACTTTCATGGTAATTTTTGCTGTGGTAAAATGCAGTTTTGTAACTAACCCTGTAAATTGTTCATGCTGAAAATTCAGGGCTGGCTGCTGCATAATCTTTACCTAGATATCTCGATTGCCCTCCCAATGAGAAGTAATGTTATGACTACATACATAGAAATAATTGCTCAAATCCCACCTCTTCAATGTCGCCTTCGGCACCTAATCACTACACCTCCTCTCAGGAAATCTAAACTACCCCAACTTGACATTTCATCCTTTAGATTGTAAGCTCTTCTGAGCAGGGACTGTCCTTATTTGTTAATTTGTACAGCGCTGCGTAACCCTAGTAGCGCTCTAGAAATGTTAAGTAGTAGTAGTAGTAGTATAGAAATGTACTGATAAAATATAGAACATATGCTGACATCTGAATAGATAAAATTATGCTCAGACACAATTTAGGAAGTAACCTTGTGTTTGCTGGGCAGGTCACTTTGTGCCTGCAAAAAACATGTCTGCAATTTTACACTACGAAGTACTGTTGAAAATGTACACATTAATGATTGTAACAACTCAGAATGAAGCTGCAATGTCTTCCGTTGAAAGGCATCTTTCTTTACAAAATCACCCTTGATTCCTGCAGTTGATATGTTGAAAAAAATATTTTGCTGAAGTACTGGGGGTTCCTAAAGAAGGGTTGCCACCCATTGTAAAAGCTCAACACATTTCTGGAATTAAAGCCTTGTCCACGGAACCTCAGTCAGAATTAAATTTAACAGAATTTTTGGAAAGTTCTTTAGAAGTAATAACTGAAAGAACAACCCTCCTTGTAACTTTTGCATTTGAAACAGACAGAAATAATATATTTCGATTGTTCTTCAGATATATGACTGCACAACTTTTGGGAGCTAAGATACAAATATTTCCTGATTTAAATAAGGATACACAAAAAAGAAGAAGGGAGTTCATGGGATTGAAACCAAGAATTCTCGCTTTAGGCTGAACTTTTCCATTAAAATTTGCGTGTAGATGTTTAGTATCCTTAAATTTGATTATTTATGGGGGGTTTTTTGATCCGAAGAAAATGCAGGAATTTATAATATCTAAAGAAGGGGGTGGTGGTCTTACTTTGAATGCTCCAATCGTTAGCAGATGTTATGTGCCCCCCATCTCTGATTGGATTTTGTTAGAAGTTCCTTAATTACTATTTCCTTGTACCTTGTCTCAGTAGCTCTGGGAGCAGGAGTGGACGGTCGAGGAGCAACTTCATGCGAGATCATCCTGGTGTGTCTGGTCGCCTGTTCAGCCAACTCCACGGATTCAACGTATTGCCTGCAGTCCTTTCTATCAACGAACCTACGGACCATTTTAGACTCTCCTCTCCTTCCCTATTTTCTTCTTCCCCGTTCCTTCTATTCTAATTAATTTTATTGTATTTGTATTTATTTAATGCATTGTAAGCCACTTTGAGCCTGCACAACTGTGGGAAAAACATGGGGTATAAATGTACAATAAATAAATAACGTGGGCAAAATTAGAAGTTTAATTTCTTCACCTTGGTTAAAGGATAAATCTATCTTATTCAATTGTATCTTTATTTCAATGCATTTATGTAATATGAATGTAAATAATGAAATTCATAAATAAATAATTAAGAAAGAAAGAAAGAAAGAAAGAAAGAAAGAAAGAAAGAAAGAAAGAAAGAAAGAAAGAAAGAAAGAAAGAAAGAAAGAAAGACATCTTTCTTGGTAATGGATCACAATTAAAAGGGCTGCATCCTCCAGTGTTACATTTTTACCGCTGGATTAAAATGTCCAAAATTCCTATTTTTGGTATTAATGACCATGTGCTAATTTTGCCATTAGTGCTTGGCCATTAAAACAGATTAACATGTGCCCGTACCACCACCCATTATGAAGGCAGTAAGGGCTCAAGTACTAAGCACGTGCTAATTGGTGAATGCATGGCGATCTAACTGTGATAACCGATTAGTGCAGAAAACATCCATGCTCCTCCCCCAGACACTTTCCCTGCACCAAAAATTTTTAATTTTATTTTTTAGCGCATTGGTAGCACACACACATAGCAAAATTACCATGAGACACTTCAGTGCACTCTCGGTATGCCATTTTTTTGCTGCAGTAAACACACATTAGTGATTACTGCAGCTATTCATAATAAAACGTATAAATATAAAATAACAAATAAAAACAGACCAAGTAAATAGTTCAGTTTGTCATTCAACAGTGCACAGATTCTCCCATATTTTGCAGTACAGCACAGGAATCTGACAGAGGATTAATGCATAAATGTCTAATAGTTACCTTTGAACTGTGGTCATTTCCTTTAGAAACATATATATTTTTGGAGATTAATTGAAAAAAAAAACAGTAAATTTGGTTCTAACATCAACTTTCCCAGGTTTATTTGAGATCCACTGATAACCACTTTCCAGTGATTTAATTTTTCCCAATTTCCACTTAAAGTCATTTGATAAGTATGACATAACCCTCAAGTGGCTGTGATCTTGACATAACCCTCTTGAGTAGCTGGAATGGTAAATGTAGTTTGACCAAAAAGATCTGGTAATTCAATATTAAACGTGGGAAGAATTTTGAAAAGGTCTGAGAAGGATTAATTCCTATGATAAAAACTGACAGTAGATGGACTGATTTATGTAAACTGGGTCATTTTAAGGTTAGATAATTACAAAGTAGTCAAAACAATGTCAGCCGTCATTGTGTACAATTATTACTCCTGTAATCAGAAGGTCGTGAGCTGTATTATAGTAGTCTATTACCATATTATTAAAATAATACTACTTGTTATCTACAAGGTCAGTTCTTTTTACAGATGTATAGTTTGGTGTAATGTTATATATCTTGTCATACAGGAAGATCTCTTGATAACTTTTCTGAGTCCATGAGGCCAGCAGTAGCACATGGTCAACTGCAGCACTCAATCAAGTATAAAAATGATGAAAAAGAAAAGCTGAACACAAACAGAATGTCTGCCAAACAAAAGGGTCTAGCTTACAAATTATGGAACTCTTTTATCACCCGGCAGCAGGACTACCACTGGGATTGTGTGCGACAAATTGGCCCTTCCGGGTCTTCCGAACCACCATTTCCAGCACTAGAAGATATTTTTTTTTATTTTCTAGCACCGGTGGACAGGGCCGCTGAGAGGGAGGGCGGGGGGGGGGGGGGGCAAAATTCCCCGGGCCTGGGCCTCCAAGGGGGGCCCGGCGCCGGGGTCAGGCTGCCGGGCCTGCAGTCCCCGGTCTCACCTGCCTGCCTCCTGGAAGGCCAGAAGAGAGGCGTTCTGTGACTGCCGCATTGAATGCAGGGGGCCCGGAGCCGTGGAGGCAGGCAGGTGAGACCGCGGACTGGAGCGACGGGGGGTGGCAGCAGTGGGGGGAGCGATGTGGGGCGGCAGCAGCAGGGGAAGCAACGGGGGTGGCAGCAGCAGGGGGAGCGACAGGGGGGTGGAGGCGGGGCGGCCTTGCTCCGGGCCTGGCCTAGTCTCTCTTTGGCCCTGCCGGTGGGTAGGGAATGAGCATGCCCAGCAGTAATCAAGCAGTACCTAATCGGGCAGTACCGATCGGGCTCCAGCAGTAAATGGTTGCGTGGCAATTTTTTTTATTACCACAGAGCCATTTACTTCCTCATTTAGAAAAAAAAACTACTTTTACATGCATTAGTAAAAGGCAGTGGTGTTCCTATGTTAGCTGCCACCCGGGGTGGATTGCCGCTGCACACTCCCTGCACATCACCCCACTTGCACATCACCTCCACCCCCCCCCCCCCAGGCGCATCACCTCCTGGGGGTGTAGGGAGCAGTCGTGCAGCTGTTGGCTCCGCCAGTTTCCTGCCTCGTAACAGGAAGTAACATCAGAAGGAGAAGGGAACTGATGGAGCCAACATCCGTACAGCTGTCCCCTGCACCCCCTGCACCCTCTTGCAGGGTGCACCTAGGATGGACTGCCCCACTCTTGGTACGCCACTGGTAAAAGGTGGCCTCTGCACACAGCGATCCCACACGCCGACACCACCGCAGGCCTCTTTTTATCGCTCTTTGGTAAAAGGGCCCCTATGTTAATATTAACATAGGGGCCCCCTGAGCGTTGGGCCCCTATGTTAATACTAATCAACTGTTAACATTGTGGATTAAAAACTGGTTGAAGGATAGGAAACAGAGAGTGGGGTTAAATGGGCAGTATTCACAATGGAGAAGGGTAGTTAGTGGGGTTCCTCAGGGGTCTGTGCTAGGACCGCTGCTTTTTAATATATTTATAAATGATTTAGAGATGGGAGTAACTAGCGAGGTAATTAAATTTGCTGATGACACAAAGTTATTCAAAGTCGTTAACTCGCGACAGGATTGTGAAAAATTACAAGAGGACCTTACGAGACTGGGAGACTGGGCGGCTAAATGGCAGATGACGTTTAATGTGAGCAAGTGCAAGGTGATACATGTGGGAAAAAAGAACCCGAATTATAGCTACGTCATGCAAGGTTCCACGTTAGGAGTTACGGACCAAGAAAGGGATCTGGGTGTCGCCATCGATAATACACTGAAACCTTCTGCTCAGTGTGCTGCTGCGGCTCGGAAAGCGAATAGAATGTTGGGTATTAGGAAAGGCTGGTTTACAGATAACTGGCAAAGCCATTATTCAGCTCTAGTCAGTTATCCTTAATCTGGCCAAAGATATCCCATGTTTTCACGAGGCCAAATATGGATGCTAAATCGGCTTTAAAAATTGGCGGATAGCCAGTTATATCGAATGATATAACTGGCTAGCTGCTAGCTGCTGACCAGCAATATTCAGTGGGAGATAGCCAGTTATCCCCCACTGAATATTGCCAGATAGCTGGCTATGTACCTTTTAACCGTCCAGGTGCCGTTCCTGGCTGGTTAAATGGTTTTGAAAATTGGGGGTATTTATTTATTTTATTTAGCTCATGCCTTTACAGTGGTACTTTTTAAATGCGAGTTACCTTTAGGTTTTGTAGGTATTTCCCTGTCCTCAGAAGGCTTACAATCTAAGGGCCCTGTTTACTAAGGTACACTAGCACTTTTAACGTGCTCTAAACACTAGACACCCAAATATTCATATGGGTGTCTCTAGTGTTAGCACACATTAAAAATGATAGCACTCCTATAGCATGGCTTAATAAATGGGGCCTTAGTTTGCACCTGAGGCAATGGAAGGTTAAATGACTTGCCCAAGGTCACAAGGAGCATCAGAGAGATTGAACTATATCACTGTTAAGCACTTTCCACCCATTGGTGTGGGCCAAATTAACATAATTTATGGTACATAAAACTTTCAAAAATGAAAATTGCTCCTGCAAACCTTTATAGCATTTATCTATATAATTTGTAACCCCTTTTTGGTACCTTTTCGCTCAGCAGGTCACAGTTGGAGATGTTTTTTTTTTTGAGTCAGCACACAAGCTACAGAACCTATAGCCAAAGGATGTGGTCAAGACTTTTGGCATATATGGGCTTACAAGGGGTCTCAACAAATTTCTGGAAGAGAAGTCGATAACAAATTATCAGATTTGAGGAAAAGTAATAGATAATGCATTAGTGCTATTTGATACCATTTGCATGAGATAAATCTATATGCACTGGATACTCAGTATATGTAAATGTATTTCATGCATATTCATTGTGGATATCCTGAAAATTCAATTAGCTGTGAGGTCAGCCTAACTTTAGCTGCAAGCACTTATACCAGCTCAACGGCTGGCATAAATGCTCATGGTCAGTGGCGTAGCAAGAGCGGGGCGGTGGGGACGGTTCGCCCCAGGTGTCAACAGGTGGGGGGGTGCTCCGTCCACCCCCTCCCCCCCGGTGTGGCATGGCACCCCCCCTGGCATGGACCCCCCCCCCCAGGCGCAGCACCTCTCACTCCCCCCCATCCGACAGTCCCCACCTGCCTATCAGCTGAGCTCCGTGCACCCGGCACCTCGAATCTGCAGCGCTGCTGACTGTAAAAGAAGAAAACAGTCTCGTCGTTGGCCCTTAACTCACTGAATCCCGCCCTCTGATGTAACTTCCTATTTCCTCGAGGGTGGGACACAGTGATTGAAGGGCCAACGACGAGACGGTTTTCTTTTTTTACAGTCAGCAGCGCTGCAGATTCGAGGTGCCGGGTGCACGGAACTCAGCTGGTAGGCAGGTGGGGACTGTCGGGGGGGGGAGTGAGAGGCACTGCGCCGGGGGGTCCACGCCAGGGGGGGTGCCATGCCATGCCAGGGGGGGTGCCGTGCCATGCCAGGGAGGGGGCGCCGTGTTGCACTGCACCCGGGGGGGGGGGGGGGTGCGCAGCGGCGATCTGCCCCGGGTGTCAGCCGAGCACGGAACGCCACTGCTCGTGGTTACATAGTTAGGCACACAAATGATAGCTTTTTATAACCCAATGACCAATTGTGCAGTAGCAGTTTGTACCAATTGTTTGGGCAGGCCTGTGAAATTCCTAGATAGAGGGAGTTGCAGTAATCAAGTTGTCATAGAGTCATACTTTGAACTACAGTCATCTGCAGGCATCATGGGCTTCAATTTACTCAACATGCTTAGACATAAAAAAGATGATTGAAAAACAGTCTTAACTTATTCCTGCACAGTCAATGCATCATCTAAAACTACACCTAAACTACTGCATTCTTTGAGCAACCATATGCTGAGAACCTTGAAACAAAAGAGATGAAGGAATGTCAGGGACAAATGATTGACTTACAATCATGACTTTCATTGTTGAGAGATTTACCCCTGAATTCTATAAATGGTGCTTTAAATTACCTGTGCAAATTTGGCCACATGCCCAATTTGTGTGCGCAATTTCATTGAATAACTAGCCAATTAGCACCGATAATCGATCCCTAACAATCAATTATCAGTGCTAATTGGTATTAATTAAAATCTACATGTATAAATTATGCACCGATCAAACAAGGGGGCACGGCCATGGGAGGGTGATGGGTGGATCAGGATTGTTCCTGCAATTTAGGTGCATTGTTATAGCTTAATGGAGATCCGTGTCTAATTTAGGCATGAGGATTTAAACCAACGTTCAGTTGGTGTAAATTGTTGCACCTAAATGTAGCCATGGATCCCAGCACTAAGCACTATTCTATAAACTGCACATAACTTTAAGCGCCATTTATAGAATAGCGCTAAGCACCATTTTTATCAGGGCTGATCTTTTGGCGCCATTTATAGAATTTACCCCTTAATACTAATGAGTTAGATGCCATCCAGGCGGCAACTACATTAAAACATGGGTGTCATTTACAGACAGCACTGGCAAAATGAACTGTCAAATGAGATATAGAATTGTACATCATCTGCATAAACTCAGTATGTACATTAAGGTCATGGAATAGTTCACAAAGAGGGGCAAAATAAGGCAGTGGATGACCAACAGAATGTGGATAATGTGCCTGAACCTGTATGGACCTGTCAAGTTAAATAGGAGTTAAACCACGACTGCACTATGGGACCCTTTTACTAAGCTGCGTAAACATCTACGCACACCCGACATGTGCCAAAATGGAGTTACTGCATGGCTACTCTTGCGGTAATTTCATTTTTGCCATGCGTCCATATACAAGCGGCCGAAAAATATTTTTTATTTTCTGCCGCGTATCGGATGTGTGCCAAGTGGCATTTGGCACACGTAGGACATTACCGCCTGGTTACTGCGTGAGACTTTACCGCTAGGTCAATGGCTGGCGGTAAGGTCTCAGATCCAAAATGGCCACGTGGCAATTTTCATTTTGCCGCATGTCCATTTTCGGCAAAATTTTTTTTAAAAAAAGGCCTTTTTTACAGGTGTGCTGAAAAATGATTCTGCGTGCACCCCAAACCTGCGCCTACACAACCGCAGGCCATTTTCCAGCGCACCTTAGTAAAAGGACCCCTATATTGCTATGTTAAGCTGTCTCTACCCATTTCAAATGAAACCCTCAACTAAGCAGAAAGGTATTTATTTTTTAAATATTCATATTCTCTCTAGTAGATAGTCTTACACATTTATGCTACCCGGAATGGAGCCTCTTGCTTACCACTCCACGTCTGTGATTGAAACAGCTGCAATATCACACTTCTCAAAAGACGTGA
Source organism: Microcaecilia unicolor (assembly GCF_901765095.1). NCBI lineage: Eukaryota > Metazoa > Chordata > Amphibia > Gymnophiona > Siphonopidae > Microcaecilia > Microcaecilia unicolor. The sequence continues at coordinate 53,199,487 of NC_044037.1, forward strand.
CACTGCATGTTTATTCTTCCATTGGAAGTTGACATCAGATTACACTAAACACACACATTCCCAGCATCAGTAACTCATTGTTTTCTTTCTTGATATATAGTGAAACTATCGTTTGAGTAATCAATATTGCAGAAGCAAGAGAAAGAAACAGAGCCAGAGAACAAGGTGTGCTTCTCTGAGAATCCATATTTCCTTTTTTGCTGCATTTCGGTTTTACTTCCAGGAGGTGCAGCATGGAAGGAAAGCGTGTACATCATGCAATACAACCATAGTCATACTGCAGTTTTGATATCCTTTCCAGTCATCCATATGGTCCTCCTGCAAATTACGGGAGGAAAAACAACGTGGAGGAAGCAGAATAATATACAGTAATAGAGAAGTGATCCGAATTGGGTGCCCTTTTGTACACTAGCACTTAGAGCAGATTCCTGTGTTGAGCATGAGGACTTCTGCATACTGAAACCTGGTGTAAATTCTGGTGCACAAGTTGGGCGCATACCCACAGATTCTATGTAATGTGCCTAGCGTTCAGTGCCGAACTCCAAGCATATTCTGTAACAATGCACGTAACTTAATTGGCTTAACAAGCCAATCATGTAAGTACATAAGTATATAAGTATTGCCATACTGGGACAGACCAAAGGCCCATCAAGCCCAGCATCCTGTTTCTAACACTGACCAATCCAGGTCACAAATACCTGGCAAGATTCCAAAAAAAAGTACAAAACATTTTATGCTGCTTATCCCAGAAATAAGCAGTGGATTTTACCCAAGTCCATTTTAATAATGGTCTATGGACTTTTCCTTTAGGAAGCTGTCCAAACCTTTTTTTAAACTCCCGCTAAGCTAACCACCTTTACCACAATGAATTCCAGAGTTTAATTACATGTTGAGTGAAGAAAAATCAGCATTGTTAACAGCACTTAACAAGCAATAATGTGCACTAATTGGCAATATTTAGAATTTACACACATTACTCCCTAAACATATTCTGTAATGCACTGCGCCTCAATTTTAATGTGCATGGGAAAAAAGGGGCATGGTTATGGGCAGAGAAATGGGCTTTTCATGAACATTCCAAAATGTACGCACATTGTTATAGAATATGGCCCTCTGTACCTAAATCTACGCCCCGGGATTTATGTCACATTTTCATTGGTGTAAATGGAGGTGCGGAGTTTTAGGTGCTAGGATATCAAGTAAGCGTATTCTATATACCATGCCTGAATCTAGGTGCTGCTTATAGTATACGCTTAGGTGGAAATGTTTTCCATGTGGATTTTCTAGGCGCCATATATATATAGAATCTGGCCCATAACCTCAGCATTCTATAACACTGCACCTAAATAGCTGGAATGCCCCTGACCTGCCCATATCCCTCCCATGACTTTTTGGGTTGTATGTGAGACACTTTGAGCACACTGTGTTATAGAATAGTGCATTGGAAGATGCAGGCGTACGTCCAAATTACAACTAATTAAGTGCAAATTAGCTCCAATTAATGCCAATAATTGGTTGTTTAATCAATTTTGAAGGGGCTTCAATATCAACGCGGGACAGATTTATACCGTCATCAAAATATATCCCAGCAGAATCCCACATCTATGAGTATCTTTAATTTGTATCTTCAAGCTACTCATAACTTTTCAACTACTTTCTTCAGTAATAAATAGGACCACCGGAGGCAGCATTGTGGCATTATGCTGCTTACCTCGTATTGTCATTGGTCCACAATTTCCTTTTCAACTTTTGTGTTTTTTTATTCAGTTTTTCCCACTTATATATACTTTTCATGTATTTTTTAAAAAAAACACATATTAAAGCTTTTAAATAGTCAATAATTAAAGCCAAACAATTTGCTAAACTGGATCTACTGCCGATGTGGCCAGTGTTTTGCTTTCTTCTTCAGGGGCGTGGTCCGTTGTAATATAATACTTCTTAGCAAGCAGGTCCAGTTTAGCAAATTATATGGCAAAGTTAAATGCAAACTTTAATATGTGTTTTAAAAAAAATACATGAAGGGTATATATAATTGGGAAAAATTGAAAAACACTGACTATGACTAATGACTAAAAATTAGCAAGCAGTTTCAATTGCCATAATCTGTGACTATGAAAGAAAGGGTTTTGCTTAATGCAAGGGTGGGCAACCTGAGGTCCATGGGCCAAATGTGGCCCACCATTGAATTTTATACAGCTCCAGAGACCATGAGAAGTATACACAGAAAAAAATCATTAATCAGAGTTTTGATGATTTTAAATACTGTATGTTGCAAATATTTCCATCGTTTTTAGTTAAATTTTCACTTATTTATTTACTCAGGATTGTGACCTTCTAGAGGGTTGCACTGACATTAATTCAGCCCTCTGTGTATAAAGGTTGCCCTTCTCTGGCCTAATGGTGTTTTGTTTCTTGTCAATTGATGCTATCTGAAATGCTTGTGTCCCAGACATTTGGGTGTCAGCAGGCCTGCATTAGACATGTCCATTTTAAACGTTATCATGCTCCCAACTCTGATCTTCTTATTCCTGTTCATCTTCAAAAATTATGAGATGGAAAAAACCTCTTAGGAAAAGGAATGTAGTTATATAATGAAAAAATACCCCATAAAACTTACTTTGGTAACAGCCGGGACAGGATTAAGTAGGGTTACCATATGTCTGTATTCCCCCAGACATGTCCTCTTTTTCAGGGGCCTGTTGGGGGTCTGAGCAGTTTTTACCAGCCTGCCCGTTTGTCCGGGTTTCTGGGTGTGCGGGCGGACGGACAGATGGATGGCTGGTGGGCAGGTCCTCTCTGTCCCTTGCCTGAACCTACTATAACACACCCTGGTGGTCTAGTGACCTCTTTGGGGCAGGAAAGAACCCCACTCTTTCCTGCCTGCTGCCGTTGCTTCTTTAAAATGGCTGCTGAGACTTCAAGAGGAGGAGGCGTTGCAAGACTTCCTTATGAAGCCACCGCTTGAAATCTCAGCATCCATTTTAAAGAAGTGGTGGCAGTGGCCAGGAAAGAATAGGGTTCTTTCCTGACCCAAAGAGGTCCCTAGACCACCAGGGCTGTAAGGTAGGCCAGGGGAGGGGAGGGGGGTTGATATGCTGCACTTGGATGGGAGGGGAAGGGAGGTAAGGGGATTGATATGCTGCACATGGGTGGGAAGGAGAGAAGGGGACAAGCAGTTCATGGATGGGATGGAGAGAATGAGGCAAGCTGCATATGGATGGGAGGGAAAGAAGGGGATGAGCTACATGTGGATGGAAGGGAAGGGACAGGAAAGAGGGACATGCTGTACATGGAGGGGAGGGAAAAGAAGGAAGAGGGGGAAGGGAAAGAGAAAAGGGGGAAATGCAGCACATAGAAGTGGTGGAGAGGAGAGGAGAGGGGTATTGCTGCTCATGGATGGGAGGCAAAGGAGAGGGGGACATGCTGTACATGCAGGGGAGGGAAGGGAAGAGAGAGGGGGAAAGGAAAAGAAAGAAATGCAGCATATGGATAGAAGGGGATGGAGAGGAGAGGGGATCATGCTGCTCACGGATGGGAGGGAAAGGGAACGGGGACATGTAGCTCATGGATGCTTGCTTTCTTGTAAGTGTATATATTTTCTAATTTTGTATTTAGCAGAGTACAGAAGAAAATGCATTTGTGTTATTTTTACCAGTATTTTCACTGCTTATGGCAGGTCAAGATGAATGTGCGGTAGGCTGCGGTGTGGGGCGAGGGTGGGCTGGGGGCAGGGCAGAATTTTATTTTTTTGTGTCCTCCTTTTTGTCTCCGCAAATATGGTAACTCTAGGATTAAGGTATAGAAAAAGTAGGCATGTGCCTTGGGCCAAAACATTTAGAAGGACCCTTTGAGATATGCTAATCCAAAAACTCCATTGAGTTTGCTTGAGTGTATTATCACAGAGAAGGGAATACATAGAAATAAAACAAACCAAAAATATTTTAAAAAGGAAATTAAGATGATACTTTTTATTGGACTAGCTAAATACATATTTTGACTAGCTGTCAAAGGCCAGAACCTTCCTTCTTGGGTCCTGATCTGAGGGAGAAGGTTCTGGCCTTCAAACGCTAGTCAAAAAAATTGTATGAAGTTAGTCCAATAAAAAAGGTATCATCTCTTCTTTTATAATGTATGCATCTAAAATTTTCAATAAAAAATTATTGAAAAAATAAAAGGTATCATCTTATTTTCTGTTTATGTTTTGTTTAATTTCTATTTATTATGTTTAAAGTGGACTAACATGACAACCACACTACTGTATTACAAAGAAGGGCAGAGGTGGGCTAAAGGCACCTCAACCCATAGAGGTCTGTCTGTCCTCCTGACTGCTGCATGTTGTCATCCAGCCAGCAGGAGGAGTCAGTGAGCAATGCTTCTTATTGCTACTGCTTCCTCTTCTGCTGGCTTTCCTCTACTGTCAGAACTACTTGAGTTCTTCTAGATTTGTGAAATTTCCTGGGCCTAAAAGCAGCAGTGGGCAAGAAGAACACCTGAAGAGACTCACCTTCTGTGCATTTATATCACAGAAGTATATAAATATCAATACTCCTAAGAAATGCTTCTTCACAAAAAGGGTGGTGAATTAGTAGAACGATCTCCTGGTGGAGGCAGTGGAGAGTAACAATGTATCTGAATTCAAGAAAGCTTCAGACAAGTACACAGGATCTCTATGGGAGAGGAAGGACAGTAGATGGCATGGAAGAGCAGATTGGATAGGCCATATGGAGGGGCACAATCGAACGGCGCCGGCCAAATAGCTGGCTGGCCATCTTCGGGGCTGGCGCCATAAGTGGGCGGAGCAACCATATTTTCGAAAAAGATGGCTGGCCATCTTTTTCTTCGCTAATACGGTTGGGCCCGGCCAAATGTCAGAGTTCGCCGGGTTTCAGATGGCCGGCATCGGTTTTCGGCCATAATGGAAAATAATGCCGGTGATCTCAAACCTGGCCAAATCCAAGGCATTTGGTTGTGGGAGGTGCCAGCATTTGTAGTGCACTGGTCCCCCTGACATGCCAGGACACCAACCTGGCACTCTAGGGGGCACTTCTAAAAATTAAAAAAAAAAATAGCTCCCAGGTGAATAGCTCCATTCCCTTGGTTGTTTAGCCCCCCCCAAAAAAAAAACCCACTCTCCACAACTCTACACCATTACCATAGCCCTAAGGGGTGAAGGGGGGCACCTACATGTGGGTACAGTGGGTTTTAGGGGGGGGGGGGTTGGAGGGCTCCCTTTTACCACCACAAGTGTAGCAGGTAGGTGGGGGATGGGCCTGGGTCCACCTGTCTGAATTGCACTGCACCCACTAAAAACTGCTCCAGGGACTTGCATACTGCTCTCAAGGAGCTGGGTATGACATTTGAGGCTGGCATAGAGGCTGGCAAAAAAGTATTTTTTTGGGGTGGGAGGGGTTTGGTGACCACTGGGGAGGTAAAGGGAGGTGATCCCTGATGCCCTCCGGTGGTCATTTGGTCAGTTGGGGCTCCTTTTTGAAGCTTGGTCATGAAAAAAAAGGGACCAAGTAATGCCGGTGAAATGCTCGTCAAGCTTGGCTTTTTTTTTCCATTATCGGGCGAAGACAGCCATCTTGTGAGCACGCCCCCATCCCACCCCCATCCTGCCTTCACTACCCTACCTACATGCCCCCTTGATGTTTCACCGGCTCCACAACGGAAAGCAGTTGAACCCAGCCAAAATCGGCTTTTGATTATACCGATTTGGCTGGGTTCAGGAGATCGCTGGCCATCTCCCGATTTGTATCGGAAGATGGCTGGCGATCACTTTCGAAAATGAGCTGGATGGTCTCTATCTGCCTTAATCTCCTATGTTTCTATTTTAAAATACAATGGATATAGAGCACTTATATGCACTGACCTCAGCTTTGAAGGAGCATAACATTTTGTTTTTCAGATATTACTTTTCACATATGTTGTCAGATATTTATATTGGCAAGTCTCACAGTTCATTGAAAATTTCACCCTGTGCATTTAACATCAAGAACAGCTTGCAAATTATTCAATAAAGACCATTACAAATACACTGCATTATAATTTTTTTTATAAAAGCAATTCATCGTAAGAGTAAAGCATTCCAAGCCAATTCTGCTGGTCGTTCTTTTCTTATCGTGTTTTCTTTCCCATATGGTTTATATTTGATATCAGCTGCTTTGAATGAAGATAAGAGAGCAAAATAGCAGTGGGGATTTAAAGTGTAACAGTTCACTTAGTACGAGATAAAAGACAATGAAGAAGTTTAGTGAAAATGTTGGGTCTGAGATTCAAAGAATTTATACTCCTAACTAGGGGGACCCTTTACAAAGCCACAGCAGGGATACCGCAGCAATGGAGCATGGCAAATCCGCTCTACCGCAGGAGCCTGGCAATAGCTCTGGTGTGTGCCACATGCCATTTCTGGTGCTCCAAAATTGATTATTTTTTTTACCACCAGGGACTTACCTGGTGGTAATCAGCACTGACTGGTTACCGCAGTGGCATTGGGGAGGAGCCAACAGTTATGCAGGTGCAGTTATACAATATTAAGTGCTGGCACCCGCATAGCTAAGTGAGTGAATTTAGGACAGGTCAAAAGCTGTTCTAATTCAGCCTGCTTAGCTATGTGGGTACTGGCACAAATGTTGACCAGCACCTACATAACTTATTTGTAAACCCCCCCCCCCCCCCCCGTGATACCCCTCCCACCACTGATGCAGCCCCCCTCCTTCCTTCCTCCTCCCCCAACCCGCAACAGTCACAACCTCCTCCCCCTGGAATGTACCCCAACCCTCCCTCTGTCTAGCACCTCCCTGACTACCTCATATCCATGGTGATCCAGTGAGAGTAATGGGAGCAGGAGTAAAATCCACTTGCTCATGCTTCTTGCAGCTGCCTGAATAAAATGGCTGCCATGACCTCTTGTGGCAGATCACGGTACTACGTAGACTGGGAGTGTTGGGGGGGGGGGGGTGTTCCAGGGGAGGGGGTTTGTGATTGTGGTTCAGGGGAGGGGGTTTTGTGGCCTGGGGGGGGGAAGAGAAGGGGGCTGCATCGGGGGAGGGGGATCGGGGGATCGAGGGTATAAATAAAGTTATATAGGTCCTGGCTGTTATTCAGCTGGGTCGTGCTTAACTGTCTTATGAGGCCCCCGGCTGAATATTGGCTGGGCCCCCATAAGCTCTGGTGGCCAGCCCCACTTAAATTAGCCCTAGATATTCAGTGCTGTGCCGGACATCTGCTAATTCTGCTTGAAGCTGTATAAAAAAAACTCTGACTGCCATGGGCAGAATATTACCCCCAAATAACTTTTAATCTCCACGCTTCTTGGAAAACCCCACAATAGCTGCTTAAAGCGGCTTAGTGAAAGGGCCCCAAAGTGTATCTCCTCTTGTTACATCAGCCTGAATGATAGGGTTTGCAAATGTCAATTAAAAAGAAATACAGGCTAGAGAGTCTTAGGTTTCCAAAAAGGTTTCCCGTTCTATGCCTATCGTAATTCTTCAGAAAATGAAAGCCAGAAAAGTGAAAAACAGTTTCTGACTAAAGGTGCCTTTACAGAGAAATGGTAAGTTAAATGTGAGGAAAAACCTGCTGTCTGAGACATGGTTTAGAATAGAATGAAATGTAATCATTCTGTAGTAGATTTTGCTGTAGAAAAAGTCCAGACTGATAACCTGAAGGACAGACCATCCATTTCTGATTAGAGAAATTTATGCAGGTGAACTCCTTGTGAAGCCTGCCTTGAAAATATAGCTACCAACTTTTTCTGGCCAGGAGACAGTACAAGAATTTGCAAAATTTCTGCCTCATGCTCCAGATTTTATGGATGCAAAATGGTTTCAGGTGATCAGATAGGCTAAGCCAGTCGTGTCCATTATCTAAGGACAGGTCAGTTCAACCAGATCAGCAAGCACAATGGCTGACCACTTTACTGTAAGATAAGGGTGAATTAACAATCATAGAATGAAAATAAAAAGTCTCAAACACTCATACAACACTGCCCTTAGAAAACTGCAAGTTCACAGAAAGCTTCCTGCCCCCACCTCTGGCAGATATTAAACATGCCTTCAGTCATGAATGAAGTTTGCATTGGCTTTCTTGTGTTTTACTTTTGTAATCACACTTCCTGTGACTCACCTGCTACAATCTTCTATAATCTTCATTTGGGTCTAAACCACAGATTTTAGAACAGCTGTTACAGAGCAATCTAATAAAGACAATGAGGTAGATTGTGAAAAACATTTAACACAAAATATGATGGTTAAGACTGTTCTAAGTCTATTGTAGGAACCAATCTAACATGTCATTTTCACCCAAAATTCTAAAATATTCTTGATTAAATCTTATCAATTGTATCTTTTTTTTCTGTGGGAAATTAAAAAGGTTTGGTTGAGCTTCACCAAAGTTTTTGAAATAGTTGCAATACTGAGGAAATAAGAGATTACTTGAAATATTTTTTGAGAGTATGGGACTCATTTTCTAAAAGAAAAACATTTAAAAAGTGTGATAAAGCAGCATTTGGATGAAAATCTTCTCAAAACATCCAAAGCGATATTATTGAAACCTGTTTTTACAAACATCTGTCTATGCAATTTGTTTGCAGTGCATCCAGATCACAAGGTGGTGTGTCAGGGGTGTTTCAAAAGCAGGATTAGGGCGGGCTTAGGGCGTGCCTAACACTTGGACATTTTACAGCCATAACGGAACATGTGCATGGTTCGGAATAAGGTATCTTTTAAAGATATCACCAAAACAGGGAAGATAGGGCATCCCGATACAAGGTTGCAATAGAGACCATAGTAGACCAGGAGGGGCATTTTCGAAAGAAACGTCTAAATTGGAATGTAGACGTCTTCGTAAAACATCCAAATTCAGAGGTGGGGGAAAAGGTTATTTTCAAAAAAAGATGGACATCCATCTTTCATTTCGGAAGTACCAAAGACATCCTTAGATTTGGACATCCATAGATTTGGACGTCTTTGATTTTTGGCAATTTTTGAAACCAAAGACGTCCAAGTCTAAAATGTCCAAATGCAAGCCATTTGGACATGGGAGGAGCCAGCATTTGTAGTACACTGGTCCCCCTGACATGCCAGGATAGCAATGGGGCACCCTAGGGGGCACTGCAGTAGACTTCATAAAATGCTCCCAGGTACATAGCTCCTTTACCTTGTGTGCTGAGCCCCCCCCCCCAAAACCTACTACCCCCAACTGTACACCACTACCATAGTCCTTACGGGTGAAGGGGGCACCTATATGTGGGTACAGAGAGTTTCTGGTGGGTTTTGGAGGGCTTGCTGTTTCCTCCACAAATGTAACAGGTAGGGGGGTATTGTCCTGGGTCCGCCTGTCTGAAGTGCACTGCACCTACTACGAAACTACTCCAACGACCTGCATGCGCTGTCATGGACCTGAGTATGACATCTGAGGCTGGCATAGAGGCTGGCAATCAATATTTTTAATGATGTTTTTTTGAGGATGAGAGGGGGTCAGTGGCTACTGGGGGAGTAAGGGGAGGTCATCCCCGATTCCCTCCAGTGGTCATCTGGTCATTTTGGGCACCTTTTTGTGCCTTATTCGCAATAAAAACAGGTCCAGGTGAAAACGACCAAGTTTTAGTCTTGGACGTCTCTGCTTTTTTCCATTATAGCTCAAAGATGTCCAAGTCTTAGGAATGCCCACGTCCCACCTTCACCACACCCCCGATATGCCCCCCCTTAGATTTGGATGACCTTGCGACGGACTTTCGCTAGAGACGTCCAAAATCGGGTTTCGATTATACCGATTTGGACGTCTCTGAGAGATGGACGTCCAGGTGCCGATTTATGTTGGAAGATGGACGTCCATCTCTTTCGAAAATGAGCCTGCAGGTGTCATTAAATAAAAAACAGACAGATTTGCAAGATTGCATTATCCCTGTCAACTGCTGAGCTTACCCAGCTGCATAGGCGTAGTTTGACTGTTTCATTTGGGGGGGCAAAGAATGGGCGGAGCATATTAGCATATCATTTGCATATATACATATGCAAATGAATATGCTAATATGGAGGAAGGAATTGAAATTTACAGGCAAAATATCACAGATGCACATTTCAAAAAGCTGACACATTTCAATTAATAAATTATGAATAAAATACTTTTATCTACCTTTGTTGTCTGATCATTTAGTTTTTCTATTCGCTTTGGTCCCAGTGTCTTCTGTTTTATGAGGTGTCTTCTTTCCAGTAGGCTTCCCTCTGCTCCCCACCCTCCCAGTCCCATCCATCTTCTGTTCCTTCCCTCTGCTCACCATCCCTCCGTCCCATCCATCTTCTGCTCCTTCCCTCTGCTGTGCCTGACCTCTCCCAATCCCATCCATCTCCTGGTCCATCCCTCTGCTCCTCACCCCTTGCAGTCCCATCCATCTCTTGCTCCTTCCCTCTGCTCCCCACCCCTCCCAGTCCCAACCATCTCTTGCTCCTTCCCTCTGCTCCCCACCCCTCCCAGTCCCATCCATTTTCTGTTTCTTCCCTCTGCTCACCATCCCTCCGTCCCATCCATCTCTTGCTCCTTCCCTCTGCTCCCCAGCCCTCCCAGTTCCATCCATCTTCCTTCTCCTGCCCCCCCCCCCACGAGGTCCAAGATCGTGACTCCGTTTACCCCCTCTCTTCCTCCCTCCCTCCGGTGCAGGCAACAGTCTTCTTCAGCTTTTTTGTGTTCCTGGCAGCGGTAGCGTTGTACACGCTGCCTTCGGTCTGCCCCGGAAGCCTTCTCTTCAAGTTCCTGTTCCCACCTATGCGGGAACAGGAACTTGAAGAGAAGGCTTTGGGGCAGAGCCGAAGGCAGCGTGTACATCGCTACCGCTGCCAGGAACGCTGAAAAAGACTGCTGCCTGCGCTGGAGGGAGGGAGGAAGAGAGAGGGGTAGACGGACACGCTCCTCTCCGTCCGCTTGGCTTCCCTGCCCTTTCTGTCTGCGTCCTGCCTTCCTCTGACGTCAGAGGAAGGCGGGAGCAGACAGAGAGGGCAGGGAAGCCAAGCGGATGGAGAGGAGCGCGTGCCTGCATGTTTTTTTTTAAACTAATGGCGCGGCGGCGCCTCGTCGTCGTTTGGGGGGGCATTGCCCCCCCTCGCCCCTCCCCTCCCCAGTCTACGCCTATGCCCAGCTGATATAAAATTCTAAAAATAGCCTGGCTGGTGTAACTGTTAAAACATAGCAAGCTAGATTCTGGGATCAGTCTCTCATAAAAACACTGTGATTGTAGTGAAAAAAACAAATTTATATCGGTAAGCCTCTCTGGTTGTTTTATCGTTTTATCTTTGTACATTGTTTTAGCACCTAGACAGGTTTTTTTAGTATAGTGCTGTTATTAAGAGTTCTTCCTTTTGTGTTTTTATAGTTTATTTATTTATTTATAAATAAGCTTTTGTAGGATTTTGCTATTAGATACTGAATAATTTTATTTTCATTTACACTGACCCACTGCCCCTGAAGCAGCCATTTTATTCTGGCGAAACATGATAATGTCGGACATTTTATGTTACATTTCTGAGAGCTTGTAATCTATTAACAAAAACTGTGTTTTTTACAAGGTCTGCCTTGTTGTTTTATTTTGCATTTTTATTAGTCCAGCTTCTGAAGGAAGAAAGGCTGGCTCAAGAAATCTCCACATCTGTGTATATCACCAATAACTGTTGGGTAAACGTTCAAAAGATTTATGCTCGTAAGTGTGAGAGTTACACACCTAAATTGGCCTCTTTGTAAATTAACTAGGGCTAAGATCCTAAATTTATACTCAAAATTTCACTAAACTCCTGAATTTAGGAGCCTAAAGAGTGGGTGGCAACAGATGTGGATTTAGGTCAGGATAATAAATTAAAATCCTGTTTACTAAGTCATGCTTTGTCAGCATTGCTGTGCGGCAGCTGCTAGCACAGCTTAGTACATAGGGGGGGCTAGTGGCTTAGCAATGATTTTCAGCACTATATACCTAGATTAGGTTCCTGAATCTAAACAAATGAATGGCAGGTCTAAGGGCCTCTTGTATGAAGCTGAGCTAGTGACTCCTGGTGTGGTAATGCCGACAAAGCCCATTCTCTTTGAATAGGTTCTGTCAGCATTACCATGTGGGAAGCACTAGCACTGCTTGATAAAAGAAGCTCTAAATGTAGGAGAATAGCTATTAAACTCCTAAATCTAGATGAGTTTTCAGCTGTAAACTTAGAATTCTTAGATGCCTAAATTTAGGAGATCAGCTTTTCCTAAATATTATTTAAGGGAATGTTTACTAGACTGTGCTAAGCAGTTACCCCTGGATTTTATATATGGTGCCGAGATTTCAGCACCAAAATTTGAGTGTGGATCAAAGATGTGCATGCAAATGAATTAGTTTGTGAACCAATTAATTGCAATTAATTGGTGTTAACAATTATTGCAGTTAATTTGGCAATAATTGAAATTTGTGCACACATCTCCCCGCACCTTATTCTATAACCCCATGCACCTAAATCCACTTGCACACAACTCAAAAGGGGGCATGGCCAGGGAAGTGGCAGGGGCATTCCTAAAAGTTGCACACAAGGTTATAGAATAGCTGCATTTTCATGCCAAAATGCTGATTTTTTTCCGGCACTGAAATTTCAGCACCATTTATAGAATGCCCCCCCCCCCTCCTTAGTGTGGGTTTTAGCACATGTTAATCATAGTGTGGGCTTGTGATAATGGTAAATGCATGCTAAAACTAAATAGCACAGTAAAATTCCTGTGCCAATTGTTTAGGTTGGGTTGGGTGAGCATGGGATGGTTTAAGGGTAGAGGTTAAGCATGGACAGTACTTGCAGTTAGATACCCCCCCCCCCCCAAAAAAAAAAAAACATTCCCTTAGTCCCTACTACATATCAGAAGCTCCCTGATGCCTACGTTCTAAAGGTAGGAGCCATCCCCACTTGCTCTTGCCCTCTCTAGTGCTGGGTTCAAAGTAGAGGCTATAACCTCTGGTGGTAGTTTCACAGTACTGTCGCTAGGGGTCAGTGCCAAATAATATATCCTGTAAAGTAGGCACATTACTCCTATGTAGACCATCTTGGTATGACTACAGCAATGTACTACCAATTTATGTAAATGTTGCCACATAATAATTGACATAATTTCCTGCAATTACCACCCTGCACTCCAACTTCTTTAATGGGCTAATTTTCCCAACCACTTATTTCTTTTTTTGTTGCCTAATAAGTGGAGTAGATAGGAGTACACATTCGTACTTTATGAGAAAACTATTAGCCTCACAGTGTACATTACATTTCTAGATCACAAATAATGCCCAATACAGGAGAAGCTCAGATCTCTCATTAGAAATTATTTTCAAGTAATGTGAAAGAATATCCAAGCAGAAGAGAATTTATAGGATTGGTGAAAGAGAAATTGAAGTTAATGCAAAATAACAAAATCAAACAAAAGAATTCCACCAAAAAAACATATATTTTATGAGGTACCATCCATATTTATTTGGGGAATCTCATGTATGACTATATAAGCACATCTAAGGTGAATTAATTTAGGGGCTCATTTACAAAGGCACGGCAAGTCTACTGTGAGCTTGTGGCACGCCAATTTGGCACTACCACCGGGATACCCCAGGATTCCAGCAGTAGTTCCTTCCCCCACTGTGTGCCATTTCTGGCGCTTGAAAATACTTTTATATTTTTAGCACTGGGGGCTTACTTGGTGGTAATCGGACAGTGCCGACCAGTTAGCTGATGGTAAACAGAACATGTTAGCTGGATAGTGTTTCCATGCCCATTTCCTGCCCCTAACATGCCCCCTCCAGAAAATAAATACAAAAAATTAAATACTACACACTTGGCACATGCAAACAAGTTACGTACAGCAAAATGCTTTAACACATTTTGCGGTAAGCATTTTCATGTGTTCTAAGGACACATTTGGGCTTAACACCCTTTAGTAGACATACCCCAAAGTTAGTATTTAGATATTTGAGAAAATGAACCAGCTCATGCATTGAAGAAGCAGACAATTAAAAGTTCCCTATTAGAGAATAATTGAAATTGACAGATTCGATGCTATAGTTGCATGTCAACTCATTGAAAAAAATAGAATGAAATCATTTGATGTGCAAGTGGCCATGATTTTTTGGAGGCGCACCCTTCCCCCTTTGTAGATTGATGCTTAGCATTTGCACCATGACAAGTAGATTTGCTGTTCTATAACTATAGCCCAGCACTTGATACCTCTGTAGGAAATGTTCCCACAGGCTTTCAGTGGAATTTAGCTCCTTTATCGGAGATTTCCTGTGCTTCGTGGGTTAGTCTTATTTCAGCTCAACTAACTCTGCAAACTATGATGTAATTAATTATATTTCTGTATGATCCTTATTAAGTAATGCACTCCACATTTCCTTCATCGGTTTCTTCTCTGAGCTTAAAATTTAAAAACAATATGTGAAATTCATTCTAGAAGAATTTTTACTGATGGACTGAGGGAATTAATTATACTTGAAGGAACTAAAATAAAAAGCAGAGTCCTCTCTTTCATAAAGGAATCATTAGAACCACAGGTATAGAAGTGGTGTACATGCTTGAAGTACCTAGGGCAAACAGCGGGTCTGGAGACGGTCTCGGTTTGACCGGCATGGAGGGCTGAGGTTAGGCCTTGCTGCGGATGGTGAAGGGGCATTTGCTCATGCTGGGTCCCAATCAAGGGCACAGGCTTGCCCTGATTGGGTTATTAACTCTAAATTGCTAGCCAGCGGGAATTGCCCTCCAATAGGGGCAATTTTCAGGGAAAAGAGGGAGAGAACAACAGTGCCAATTTAAGGCCCCTCCCATCCCTGAGGACCAGGATCCTTCTTGCTCCTCAGAGGCAGCTTGCTTGCCTGCCCTCCCCACCCCACTTATTTTCACTGTTGTCTGTATGGCCTTGGGGGGTACCCAAGCTAGAGCCTGTGCAGGAGGTCCTTCTGGGCAGGGACTCACTGTTCACCAGGAGGTGAACATTGTGCCACAGCTCAAAACAGGCATGGAGGTCCACATCTAGAATGTTTAATCTTGCTGCTATGGAGTGTAATAAATGGTATTTTACATGATTTGGCTACAATTCCTTGCTGTGAAATGACACAGGTAGTCAGATTGTTCTTTCTAAACAAGAATGTTACTTGTTTTTCTAGCTCAGGTTTCTAATATTATCACCAGTAAACAAAGTTGCAACCTGTTTTATACCAAGCAAGTTTCTCTCATCTCAATTATTTACATATTAATATTTGAATTCTTCTTGTATATTATTTTTTTGTATTAAGGGAGAAATGGGGGTGATGGGTCTTGTGTTCCCCGTTATCATGACTTAATTAGGCTGAGCTTATTCTGGAATACACTAACTACAATGGAATGGGAATCATACTTATTCCAAGCAAAACCTACCCCATGAAAAGTGAATCAGCTATGATATGCAGCCCCAAACTGTATTCACATGTGAAAAGTCTGGGAATGAATGTCAGGAGGATGAGACAGAGTAAAGTCTGCTCTATACCTCTGCTTAAGGTTGCTTCCAGACCAAGGAGCCCAAGAATACTCTGCTTTGTTTCCAAATTGGAGTAAATCAGCCTTTCAGGATGTATTACGTAAAACGAATCAAAAATATTTCAAATATTACAGTGCTGCAAACACCTTGGGGAACCGAGAAAAAAAGTCATCCAATTTCTAAAAAGTGCCTTAAAATGTACAATTCATTCATTCAGTCACAGTTCATGCAATGTATATCATAGGAGTCAGAAAATAGTTACAAATCTCTTTGTTTTATTTGGAAACTGACCAGAATCATCTGTGCTTGCCTGTCTCCAATCAAAAACTATTTTCTCAACAGTTAACTAAACATCCACCCTGTTATTGTGGGGTAATATTAAATATCACCAAAAAATTTGGAGCCCTATTACAGCGGGAGCGCTGGTGAACGCGGACCAGTCTGTATTTCCAAACAAGGCTCATGGAAATGAAACCAACAAATTCTCTCCTTTAGAATGATGTTGTTTTTGTTTATTTGTATATTTGTTTTTTTGTGTGTGTGAAGCCTTGAGAAGTCTCTCTGATCACCAAATATCCGCTTATACACAGTGAGATTTTCTTCTTACGGTCAAACCATCTGTAAAATGAGTGAAAGGGGGCTTTTAGGAGACTTGTACACAAGTTTGTGGTGTTAATTTGGGGGAAGAGAGAGGAAGAAAAAGCAAATTAAAAACATAACTGGACATTCTTATATGACTAAGAACTGTTAGGAGGATGGCAAAAATGAATTAAAATTGCACGACTGCTAAACAAATATTATCATATCGGTTATTGGTCAATTTATTTCTGAATGCATTTAAAAAACACAATCTGGGCTATTTTTATGTATCATTTTCATTCTGACTAGGCAGATTAGTCACCCATGAATTATGAACTCAACTTAGTAGAGAGGTGTGGTAGCCGTGTTAGTCCACTCTTAAAGGTTATCAACAGAAATCAAACAAAATAAAACATGGAAAAGAAAATAAGATGATACCTTTTTTATTGGACATAACTTAATACATTTCTTGATTAGCTTGATTAATATCTGCTACCACATTTGCTTATTTCCGATCTGAGGAAGAAGGGCAACCTTCGAAAGCTAATCAAGAAATGTATTAAGTTATGTCCAATAAAAAAGGTAACATCTTATTTTCTTTTCCATGTTTTATTTTGTTCGAACTCAACTTGTAAATTACTGCCCCAAAATTGACAAAATACTTAGGGGGTCTTTTACAAAGGCACGGCAGTATTTTTAGTGTGAGCTAATGAATAGTGCATACTAAACACTAGAGACACCCATAGGAATATATAGGCATCTCTAGTGTTTAGCGCACACTTAGTTTTAGCGCATGCTAAAAACACTAGCGTCTACTAGTCCCAGTATCAATATTATATTTAATGGAGGGGGTTCTTCATAGACAATCTTTTATACCCAACTCCAAATGTATCTGAACAATATTATTACATAGATTTCAAAGGGATTTAAGTAATGGATCTGTCAGAAAATCATGTCACCACTATTCAGACTATATATATGAGCCAGGCATTTTTTCTTATGGTGGGCATGTATTCCTCATTGATCCATACTTTTTAATATTTAAACTTATTTCTTATATATTTTATAATATATAAAATGTATTTTAAAATATATAAATATATTTATATATTTTATATATTTACATATTTCTTATATAAATTGAGTTCGGAGACGTTCATTAATGATGAGTGAAAGTTTAAATATTAAAAAGTATGGATCAATGAGGAATACATGCCCACCATTAAAAAAAAAAAAACACTAGCGTGCTTTTGTAAAAGGACCCTTCATTAATTTATATAGTCTGTTCCATTAAATATTTCTTTAGCATTGTTTAACCCAATAGCACTAGATGTTATATAAACAAATATGCTGAAAGTATGTAGAAGCATACTCTGTGTGTGCATGTGTGGGGGCATATATGCATGTGTGTACACACACCTTGATTTATTCTGCAAAAACAGGCTACAGACATGGTATAAATATAGCTCTAATTCAGATTTATTCTATTTATAAATAATGTATTACATATGTTTGCAATACTCTGTGAACTTTTGCTTGCATTAACCATTAGAGTAGGGGTTCTCAACCCAGTCTTCAGGACACACCCAGTCAGTCAAGTTTTCAGGATATCCATGATGAATATGCGTGAGATAAATTTGCATGCACTACCTGCATTGTGCACTTTTCTATCTCATGCCTATTCAGCCAGACCTGACATTTTGGCCGGGCCCAGAGCTAATATTGGTGGGCACTATATATATATATATATATATATATATATAGTGCCCACCAATATATATAATGTTAGACAGAGAGATAGAGGCATGAGTAGTGTTTATGGGATACTACAAAATGACACAATGTTAAAAATGATGTAAAAAAAAAGTACGTAAACGTTTATTACCTGCAGTGCTTGTCTGAGCTCCTGGGCTCGAATGAAGAACCTTCCAGGCTCGCCTCCTCGCACTAGCTAGCTTAATGCTCCTCACCTCCTCAACCTTCCTCCCTGTAACGTGCACTGCATGCGTGCACGTGCAACTATTTTTTTAGCCTGATGATCTGGCAGAGTGAGAACGAGGCTGCTGAGAGCGCCACTGCGTAGCTCAGCTGAGCGGGCACCTCGGCTACGACGGGGTGAGCGTTGTCACTGCCATTCAGGCAGCTTCGCTCCGGAACAAAGGATGTTGGATCATGGATGGGCGGGCCTAGAGGGAAAGTGGCTGGGCCGGGGCCTGCCCGTGGCTACGCCCCTTCATTGTGGGTATCATGAAAATCTGACTGGTGTGTCCTTAGGACTGGGTTGAGAACCCCTGCATTAGAGAAACATCCAAGGACTATGGAAGGCAACATTAGCTCAAAACTTACAATCTTTAGGCTGTGATAACTTTGAAAGAATCAGCTGAAGATGTTGTAGTGCAAGATTGTAAGCTCTTTGAGCAGGGACTGTCTTTCTTCTATGTTTGTGCAGCGCTGCGTACGCCTTGTAGTGCTATAGAAATGCTAAATAGTAGTAGTAATCTTCAGCACCATTGGGACTTCTGCTTCATGATTCAAAATTAGAATGCATTGTGCAACCATTATTAGGAGAGACCAATACATTGTGATCAATGTCAAAAAGTTGGTGGTTCAGAAGATTTTCAGCTCTCTATTCCCTGTACTTGGAGTTAAAAAATATGGAACTCTCTACCTATTGCCATCAGAACAGAAAACAACTACCTTAGCTTCAGGAAGAGGCTAAAACCCTTTTTCTTCCCAAAGACTGTTTCATAACAACCCATTGATTCCTCCTGTCCTAAAATGTTTTTGGTCTCATGCATTACACTAATGGTCTCTAAAAATTGTTCTCATACCTCACACTAACATTATCTACTGTTGTCTCACCTAGAATGTAAACCACACCGAACCCTGGAAAGGGAATATTAGTGGTATATAGCAATTGATTTGATAACAATTTTTCATGTGGTCAGTGGCATAAAGCCAATGTGATATTCATCATGTCTCTTTACTCCTTCATTTCAAGGAATATGATTGCTAATTTCTAAGGATGGACCCTTGACACTGTGGGGAGAAATGGCAACGCTTCATGATCTGTTTATGGTGGTTCCATTTCAGTCTGTAAAAATAAGTCTTTTCCAATCTATAGTTACTTCATCAACAAAGCAACCTATGTGATCTATAGAGCTGTTGCATAACTGATGAAATCAGGATCCAATGACCAGTGATACTGATGTGTGACACTTGTTTACCTGAGATGCAGCTGCTGGGCAAAGAAAACCTGCACCTGAATCCATTACTGCAGCATTTAGTAATAACACTAAACAGCATCTGATCTGTGTGTACTCAACCAGGGGTCCGTTTACAAAGCCGCGGTAGGCTTAATGCACATGCAGTGTGCGCCAAAATGAGACTATCCCCAGTGGCGTAGCAAGGGCGGGGCGGTGGGGGCGGTCCACCCTGGGTGTCAACGGGTGGGGGGGTGCTCTGTTGGCGAGTCCTTACCAGCTCCATCCACCCAGCAGCTGTGTGGTGCGGCGCCTCGCGTCTGCTGTAAGAGAAGAAAATTGCCTCGTCGGCCCTTCCCTCACTCTGTCCCGCCCTCGAGGAAATAGGACGTTACATCAGAGGGGGGGTCACAGTGAGGGAAGGGCCGCCGAGGCGATTTTGTTCTTTTACAGCAGCGCAGAGTTGCGCGAGGCGCCGGGTGGACGGAGCTGGTAGACAGGTGGGGACTGGGTCAGGGGGGATGCTGCCGTGTTACGCCGGGGGGGGGGGGGTGCCATGTTGCCCTGCAGCCGGGGGGGGGGTGCATGCAGCAGCGATCTGCCCCAGGTGGCAGTGAACCACAGAACGCCACTATCACCAGACCAGCATGCCCTCCTGGCAGTAATTTCAGATTTGGCACGCACCCATAACACCTGAATGATTTATTTATTTATTTCTTCCTATGCACACCGGTTCCGGCAGTAATCGGCACTTGGCACGCACCAACCAGTCACTGTGCGTGTAGCGTGTGAGCCTTTACTGCTAGATCAAAGGGTGGCATT
Organism: Microcaecilia unicolor; assembly: GCF_901765095.1. Taxonomy (NCBI): domain Eukaryota; kingdom Metazoa; phylum Chordata; class Amphibia; order Gymnophiona; family Siphonopidae; genus Microcaecilia; species Microcaecilia unicolor. Next base: position 53,219,592 of record NC_044037.1, read on the forward strand.
AAGGGCTCAGGTCAGTTTTGGGCGCGTGCTGGTTTCATTTTTACTGTAGGCCCTTTTCCCGGCCTATTAAAAAAAAAAATCACAAAACATTTTTTGCAGATGCGGTAAAAACTGGCCTGGCGTGCACACAATACATGCACCTACACTACCGCAGGCCACTTTTTACTGCAGCTTAGTAAAAGGATCCCCCAATGTCTTTACTAGACTATGCATGCACAGTTAAGGAGTGGTGTATAAGCACAAATGATTGCCGAACAGGATATATAACAGAAACCCCTGTGCACCCCATCAGTTAGTGCTACACATTCACTGGTAATTCACACACATTAGTTTGACCTCCCCTGTTTTCATTTTCTTTTTCTTTAGATTAAATATGTTCTCACGACAGTTCAAGTTTGTCCTCTTTCATAAGCCTGTTTTCTCACCTAACTGTGCTTCTTAATGGTTTGGGGCATAACTGCTTCTATTGTAATGTCATACTGATTTTGGAAATATATTTGAATAGCATCACATTTCATTATTTTAGTAGCAGATGGTGCATTTATCCAGCGCCAATTTATATTGAACACAGTTTAGCTCAGCTCTAACTACACAGGGTTTCTTTCATTCTTGGGATTTATTAACTACCTTTATGATATACAGCAAGTCCTGCATGACATCAAACCTACAATTTTGTTGCCAGCATAGCAATAGTGAAATATTCAAACAAGCATAAATAGAATCGATGAGAGAAACTTGGAGACGGCGAATTGAATCCTAGAAATTGGACTAACATGATATGGTATCAGAAATATACAGATTAAACAGCACAACAGAACAATCATATAATGGAAATATGATGTCAGAAGAGTACAAATGATACCACAATAGGCAGTATGGAAAGAACATTCATACAACATAGATATGATAATCAAGATGTCAGCACAATGCAAGCAAAATAATTCCAAAGGGAAAATAGATGAATATGATGGGTGTTTCATTGTAGGAATGCAGTGTAGAGGAGACATAATACAAACTTTAAGCTTCAGTACAGTGCAAAAATAAGCTATTTCCATATAAAAATTAACTCAAGGACAAAGGTCATGGTAAAAACTTGGAGGGAGGAAGATTAATAAGAAATATGAACTTCATCACTGAAAGAGAGTAGTAGATGACCAGAATATGCTATCAAGCAGACACTTGCATAATCACTAACAAAAACTAATAAATTACTTCCAACCAAGGGGCAAGATTTGAAGTTCAAGAAAAAAAATGCATTTACTAAGGACCTCAGATAAATGGGGTACTCTGCAGTACATAATCCTGCACCAAGCAGAACTGTTCGAACTGCCTGGTATATCTTCCCCTTACCAATCACCACTCCAAATATATCCACAGCATACTCTTGCAATTTCATGATTTAAAAAAAAATTTCAATTCAGATAAAATAGTATCACACCACAAACAGTTACTTGATGCTGAATATACTTAACTCAAAAACACAACGCTGTCAAAATTTCCTTGTGAGTTTTCTCTCCTGTTTGGAAATAATGTATGAGTTTTTGTTGGTGATTATTAAGTATCTACTTGAAGGGTGTTCAGTTTTGCAGGTTTTAAGTGGGCTGTAAGTGAATTAAAGAAAAACAGTACTCTGTTCTTTGTCTGAGGTGCTTATCATTTGTGATTTAGAATAACTTAACAAAAGAGCTGGTGCAAATCACTATTCCAGCAGAAGTTATGCATGCTCTTCAGACAGATATTGAAGGCAATGTTGAGGGGTGAGAGGCTGAATAAAAGAAATGGAAGGACGAGGATTTAGATATTGATTTAGGAGTGAAAACCCATCTACATATCTGCTCCAATTGGTAGAGGCCCCAAGAGGAGAGGAGAAGAAAGTGAATTAAAATATGGAGCTATATTCTGCAGTCAAGTCTATATGGCTTACATTTGGGAGAGATGCTTAACACAGTGGGCGATTAAAAAGGGTGATGCTCAGTGGTAGAGAAGTATATTCCGTCAAGCTTGTACAGCTAGCAGCTGGGAGATGGAATAGTATATGTTGGGACAGGTGGGTAGACTTGGCTGACAAATGAATCATTCTTTATCTAGGTGCCAGCAGTCAGTGGCATACCAGGGTGACATAGTCCTGGATTCTATATATGGTGGCAAAAACACCTAAGTTTCCAAAAACAGACTACCAGTCACTCCATCTTACTGTACATAAAAGAGGTAAAAGCATTTATCAAAAAGTGGAGAAAAAAGACCTCAGTGAACAGCCCATGCTCCTCACTAATGTATAGAGCCAGAGCTGACAACCATCACTGGTCAAAACAATTCCACAGTCCCAAAAAGCAGTAAGCGGAGTGAAAACTGTAGTCATATAAACAAGAATAGTTCATAAAGCTGCAGAGATAATTAGAATTAAAAAATATCTTATCTGTTCATTCACCACCAAATACTCTGCAATCAGTCAACAGACACCCGACAAGGACACCCTGTTTCGCATAGCTGGATCAGGGGATGATCTCCTGCATTCCAACCTCCACTACTTCTATATATGGTGCCCAGATTTGGGGGCCTAAATTTGTGGGCGATCTTAAAATGTGCATACAACTTAATAGGCTAATGAGCAATTAATGAGCAGTGATTAGCCATTAACAATTAATTATTGATTTAATTGGCACCAATTAGGATTTGTACGCACATCTGGCTGCACGCTATTCTATAACACATGGCATTCAAAACCCCATTGCACACAACTCAAAAGGGGTTCTGATCATGAGAGGGGCATGGATATCTCAGGGGTGTTCCAAAAGTTGTGCATGTTGTTATAGAATACTGGGTCTCCGCACCCAACTTGGGTGCCAGCTTTTATACCAAGTTTCAGCAGGCATATCTGGTACTCTAAGTTAGGACATGGGATTTGGTGCTAAGTGTGATTGTATAAGGAGTTATAGAATCATGCTTAGCGCCAATCTTTTCTGGCGCCCATTTTGAGCAAGGCAAGCTAACAAGAGTCCACACTCTGCAAAAAGCAAACAAGCTGAGAAAAAGCAAAGTTGACGAGATTGGCTGGAAACCTTTAATTAATTTTTCTCTGCTTGTTTCTGAGTGACATATATAGAATCTGACCCATATTGCTCTCTGTCAAAGTTAATGCAACTATAGCAGGTTGTCGAGGAAATCTACAAAGATTCATTCACTGTTGATATCTGTAAGTAGACATATCGGAGATAATTCTATAAGGAGCTGCCTACAGATAGGCAGCAAGTATACATGTAAATGTTGGTATTCTAGTCATGTATGTACATATGTGAACATATACACACATAATAATGATCCAGCTATGCGCTATTCTATAAGTATTTTGCAAGTGGGCATTCATATCGGCAGAATCTGAGGAGAGCATGGGAGGGGTGCACACTTACATATGTAACGTATAAGCATTTTTAGGGGATTATTTTTTTGAATATAAAGATATAGTTTATGAACATTTTTATTAATGTTGGAAGGAAAAAAATTAAGGAGGTTCTTTTTAAAAAAATAAAATAATAATGATTAAAGAGCTAAGCGCCTTGAAAGAACTTCCTTGTTCCTGTTATTGTTCTTTAGAGTCTTTTTCCTCCCGTTCAAATATTTCTCTAAATGTTTTTTTCCTAGGACACTTTGAGGGTAAAACTTAATGTGTGGATCCTTCTGCATTAAAGTAAGTCTTCTCTATGGAGTTTACAAAGTAGTCAACACTCACATACAGGGCAAAAAAAAAAAGGCTTCAGGAAATGTGTTCATTAAAGAAAAATGCTGAAATCAATATGACAAAATTTTTTCTGGACATTCGCCTCAGAAGGGTGGGTTGTTTGAAGGGGTTTGAATATGGCTGGAAAAGGAACAGGAGTTACCAGCTGGAAAAGGCATTTCCAGGCTTGCAGGACCTGCAGTAGAACATAAGGGTCAGAAAAGATTTCTCCACTGCTCAGTACTAACACTGAAAGTGAGAGGTATGTCTTCTTCAGTTAGAGAAAATCGTATTTGTTTATTTGCTATATTTATAATCCATCTACATATGAGCTGAGTACAATAATGCGTACGTAATCATAAATCCAATAAAACAGAATACAGATATGAAATATCAAATGTACATCCTAACAGGTTATCTCATACACTGACTGAGCTTGAGCTATAATAAAAACCATGCAATGAAAGTTTATTTCTGCATTATCTACCCTGTCAGACACAAAAAGAAAAGCTGGGACAATGTATGATTGTCTTGTAAATATTTTACGTGTAATTGTACATATGAAAGAACATTGCTACATTGGTCTTTAGGTAGGTCATTTTCATGTGAAGAACGGAATGGTTGGGAGGCGGGGATAGTGCTGGGCAAACTTATACGATCTGTGCCCTGAAAAAGACAGGTACAAATCAAGGTAAGGTATGCACAAAAAAATGACACATGTGAGTTTATCTTGTTGGGCAGACTGGATGGACCGTGCAGATCTTTTTCTGCCGTCATCTACTATGTGAAAGATATTTCTGCTGCTGGATAATGCACTTTCATCCTTAGGTGGCTCTCTTACCTGTCTCCACAGCCCTTCTTCCAGTGCGTAGAAACGCCTTAATTTATCCCTGATTTGTGAATTCCTGGTGCTGATGAATTGCTAGATGAATAGTTTTGCATAGTCCTGGCTTCCTCGGCCTTGCATGATGCATCGATTTCATGCTTCTCAAAGCACCTCAGGCATCCAGAAATATCTGTAGGTGCGATGGCACATCCTGCCTCGTGTTATTCCATGGATATGCTAGATATACGTTTTCAATGGGAGAGAGAGAGAGAAATGTTTATTCCCAGATGGACCGAGTTAAAGGTAGACATATCGCTTACAGGATATCTAGTTTTTCCCCCCCTCATCACAAATTGCTGGAGCTCTCTTTCAATTACAGTTCTAAGCTCAGCTCATTCCCTGCCAGGCCTCGGGATATGCTCTTCTGCTCATGTATAAAATAGTAATTTAGCTTAAAGATCTCCTACTTAAAATATTTCAGCCGTTTAATACGAAGGGGTAATTGTTACCACACTGCCTGTCCGTCTTAGAAGAGCGCACAGTGTTGAGTTTTAAGAAATCTGACTCATTTAATCCTTGCGTAACCATTTCCAATTTGCTATTATTGTACAAAATTCAGCTGCACAACTGGGAAAGGTAGATGGTGAAATGATTGCAGATTTTAATACATATGAACGTTTGTAGCACTCAATTTGGATAACTATACGCCTATATTGTTTCGCTTCCCACACTTTATGGGGCTTTTAAATTATTACTTCAAGGTATGATAAAAATATGAGTCTACTGCTTGCATTAAACAAAACTAACAAATACCTCACGATCTGCTTTTTTGTCCGTTATTGATTTTCACCTGTAGACCATTAGATTGCAATATTAAATCTCTTTTCATGGTAAGGAAATCGTGTTCTGTGTTACTGAGCAGCGGTCTAGAGTCATTAGGGAAGCGGTATAGCAAATGTGAATAAAGAATTAGATCAATATTCCCCTTTATCTTGAGGTGACGATAAGCAGCAAAGGCGGCATTGTCTTTCAAATCTGATTTTGCATTAAAATCTCGGGCACAGAGCCATACAAAGCGACAAACGTGCTAAGTCAGTACAGTAAAAGGTGTTGATTTGTATTTGAAACCAGCACGAAATGAGTGAATTTTTGGAAGCGCAGATGAGCACATTCTATTTATTTATTTATTAAGAACATCAGTGGTGGCTGATGGCCGAAAAGCAGGTGGGATAGCAAGTGCTGTACCCCTCCCGTCACATGCTTTCTCTCCCCATTATCATCCAGCCTTACTCTTCCATTTTAACCTTCTACCCTGACATCCTTCACCAGTCTTGGCACGCACATTCCTAAATCTTCACTTCCCCAGTTGTAAAGGTCTAAAATATAGATTAACACATGCATCTAGCTTCTCATACTTGAGTTCACAAATGTGGAATGCTCTACCATTGGACCTGAAAATAATCCACAACCTAATTAATTTCCGTAAGGCACTAAAGACCTCTTCAATGTTGCTTTCGGCACCTAACCTTTATACCTTTCAGGAAATCCTGACTGCCCCAATCTGACGACCCCTACTTGACTGTTTGTACGTTTGTCCATTAGATTGTAAGCTCTTTGAGCAGGGACTGTCCTTCTATGTTAAATTGTACAGCGCTGCGTAACCCTAGTAGCGCTTTAGAAATGTCAAATAGTAGTAGTAGTAAAGACACATCTCTTTGACAAGGCATACCTTAATAACTTATAATTGGAACTGTATTTCACCATCACTTACTTAACAATACGTCTACTCTCTTCCTACACTGTATTGTTTAATTTTAATATGCAATCCATGTTCAATATATGATTCCATTTGTTTCCTATGTTTATTATATACCGATGAAACCAACCGGAGGTCTCGAAGTACCTCTTCATTCAGATTCACCTTTAGATGTCTCTGCAATTTTAGAGTGTTCGGATTCTGAAATAATTAACTCTGCGACTTTGAAAGCCTCGGTGGTTTTATCTCCAGACAAAATATGGCTGCTGAAACTGTTCTTCAAAAATAAAGATAAAGAATTTTGGGGATTAAAAATTAGGATCTTCCCAGATGTGTCAAGAGAGACCCAAAAACGTAGAAGACAGTTCTTATTAAGTAAACCAGGGGTACTTCAGTTGGAAGCTACCTTTTTCCTTCGCTATCCTTGTAAATGCATAGTTCGGTACCAGTCTATGAAATATGTATTTTATGAGCCATTGCAACTTACTGAATTTTTAGTTTCTAGGAGATCTGAAGCGACAGATTAATAAAACATCAATGTTAATCTTTTGATTAATATACCCTTAATAATGTAGACCCTTGTTAGTACTAGTCTGATCAGGTTTATTATTTCCTGTAATATCTCGTATAATAGTTTCCACTTGGTAATCTTGAATTCGCAATTGTGGACTTCAGTAAGATAGTACTAATTTTTCTTTTTTGCCTTAAATTTGTTTTCCTATGTACATATATTGTAATAACTTTCTTTTCTGTACAAGCTTTGCTTGATATTTAATTGAAATGAATAAATAAATAAATAAAAATATGATACCATTTGGATATTTTTATACCATTTGGATATTTTTTTTCCTTTTTATTTGAATGTTATTTAGCACTCGTGTTCTATATATATATTACCAATTGTATATGTATTCTGAAATGACATATGTCATGACAGAAAAATTGTAAGCCACATTGAGCCTGCAAATAGGTGGGGAAATGTGGGATACAAATGCAACAAATAAATAAATCTCTCCATGCCATCAGCCTCCTGTTACCTTTTAACCTCCCTTTTGTTTTTCATTATCCTATCACACTTTTGCACCTACACAAGACATGTATAGCCACTTGAATATATGAAGAAATCTATTATTTGTTTCAGATTGGAAGGCTGAATGCAGATGGTGTAAAAAGAACAGCAAGCAGATCCCTGGTTTGAAATGAAAGCATTTACAATGACATGTATGCTTGGCAGCAAATTTTTTTTCATGCTGTTTTTAGTTTTTTTGGGTTTTTTTTTTTTTTGCTCTTCCAGTTTGTAGTCTGACTTTCAAACAGCATTTATCAATAGGTGTTCTTGTAGCCAAAATAAACAGAGGCTAGACTGTATCTTGGCTTATAAAATATTACTTATATTGACAAAAATCTTTTTGTCAAAAGTACATCCTGGCGTCCTTCTTCCTCGAGGGAGTTTTAGTCCCTCAAGCAGTTACGTGTAATTTTTAAATCACTTTATTGAAAAAGACAGGAGGATGGGACTGCTGGTGAAAGAAAACTGTGTGGTACAGTTCATCCCGGTTATGAATTTGAAGTGAAACCGAGTTTCTCTCCTTTCTGACTGAAGATATTCAGGCAGATATTGAAACATCTCTTGAATGGTTTCTTTTCATTTCGTATCGCAAAGAATGATGAATGGTCCGATGTGTGTTTACCCCGGAGACCATTTTATTTCAAATCTTTTTTTTTCTGCATCATAGTGTTGAATTTTAGATTTCTCTTTGTGTCCCTCCTGACGATCTATAAGAAATATTAGGTGTCTTGTGTGTGGACTGTCTATTTTTTTTATTCATCTTCACTTCTGTCAAGATATCTCGGCTCTATTTTTGCACTTCCATCTTGTTTTAGAAATCTCAAGATTTGCTTTGGTTTTAATTAACTATCCACACTAAACTATATTTCTTCCAAACACTATCATTGTACGTTCTGGGATTTGTAATATAGTTCTTATAATGGAGACCTGTCGTTTAGCATGATGAACTAGGTTAGAACAAAGTCACATACTTTTATGCCTTGTGCCATTCAAGACAAGGTTAAATGACAGGCTGAGGGGCTCATTTACAAATTCTGACACTAAGAATGCCTGGCTTGGTAGGTGCCAAATTTCTTGACCGGAGCAGCAAGTCCGTCCTATGCCGTACAATTCCTGCTCGGTGCCGACCTCATAAAATTTAACATTGATCGGTCTCAGTCTCACAGGTAAGGTAGGGATTAGAGGAAAAGCAGGTGTTTCCCCCCCTCCCCCCACTGATCTGTAACTTGATAGGATTCCTTAAAACTTTGTGGTGGTAAGTTTGAAACGCAAGCATCTTCATTTAATTACTTGGGGAGATTCGCCCTCTCTTTTCCATGCATGCTGAAACCCGTTGAATTTCATGCACCTTCAGTTTCATATGAAAATGAGAAAATGCAAGCAATTCAGGTACTAAGTAATGAAATCACGCTCAGCTTGAATACTATGAACTCATGGGCAAATGCATTCCAATTAAAACTCAAAACAGAAAAAACACACTGCCTCATCCTCTCATCCATCCCAACACAACACGAACAAACCCACAAATTTGAACACCCCAGATTACACCCTCCCTATCTCAGATAGACTGAAAATCCTCGGGGTCACAATCGACTGTAACCTTACACTTGGGAGCCAAGTGAACTCTACAACCAAGAAAATGTTCCACTCTATGTTGAAACTCAAACGCGTGAAACAATTCTTTCCGAGGGAAACTTTTTGCAACCTGATACAATCAATGGTACTAAGCCACGCTGACTACTGTAACGGAATCTATGCGGGTTGCAAAGAACAACTCATAAAAAAAACTTCAGACCACTCAAAACACAGCAGCCAGACTTATATTTGGAAAAACACGATTCGAAAGCGCCAAACCCCTCCGAGAAAAACTGCACTGGCTTCCAATCAAAGAACGCACAGCTTTCAAAATCTGCACCCTGGTCCATAAAATTATCTATGGCGAAGCCCCGGGATACATGACCGACCTCATAGACCTACCAACCAGAAACGCAGTCAGATCAACACGAACATACTTAAATCTCCACTACCCAAGCTGTAAAGGACTCAAATATAAATCAATTTGTGCATCCAGCTTCTCCTACATAAGTACACAATTGTGGAATGCATTACCAAAATCCGTGAAAACAACGTACGACCATCTTAACTTTCAGAAATCACTAAAGACCAACCTGTTTGAAAAGGCATACCCTACCGACCCAACTTAAGTGCCTGAACCCTGCAATACAATGTAACCAAAGCTCGTAATGAACACTATATAACTCTCCTTCTCTACTATTCCCAATGTGTCTGTAACTTAAGAACCTTATTAGACTACAACACCACTTGTATCTATTTCTCTACCAGAGTTGGCGAATGCCTTCACGGTACTATGTAAGCCACATTAAGCCTGCAAATAGGTGGGAAAATGTGGGATACAAATGTAATAAATAAATAAAATTATTATTATTATTATTGTTGTTGTTGTTGTTGTTAAATTTCAGCTGTATGTTCAGGGCTGATGACTAGCTTTGCACCTCTTAGAGTGACAACACCAGTTGTAAAGCAGGGGTTCCCAAACTTTGCAGTAGAAGGAGCATATACAACATTTCAAGTCACAGAGAGCTGGACAAAGAGAGGAACTTGCTGAGCAGGGATGTGGGATTTTACCCTAGTTTCCCTCCAGATAATTTCAAATGCTGACCATAAGTGAAGGAAGGGTGCAAGGTTCAGGGTTATCGGGGGGTGGCAGATACAGAGTCAGCAGTAATATTCCAGATGAGCTGTAAGCCATAAAACATTTGTGGTGGATTTTTTTTTAGGGATGACTATTCACTGGCAATTTAATGACATATCCTATGTTGTTATATGTCATTATGAAATAAAAATGATAAAAATTCACTAACTTTGGAGCTGGGAACCAATCACCTTTGCTATCCCCCTTCCTCCCCTCCCCCAACCCCAGCCCATTAACAATAACAAACCACAATTTACACACAGATTGTTGGTGAAATATTTATAGGCCGCAGCTTGTTTATTATCACTAAACAATAATTGTAACAATTAAACAAAACTTCACTGGAGCTAGAGTAATATGCTTAGTTAATATATCTTACACCACACTGCCCTGCCAGCTAGGGCAATGTTATTGGCATGGTCCTCCATGCCCAACCTTTTCCAGGTCACCTGACCCTCCAGACCTCCAGCTCGTAGAGCCACAGTGTACTGCTCATCACCCAATGAGCTGTGGTCAGTAGCTCGGGTATCCACCCACTGTGACATTCCACCCATCACCAGAACGCCAACCCATCCAATGGCCTGTCCCATTTATATGAAAAAACACAGGGTGGGCAGGCGGGAAAGCCGCATCTGAGGAGCAGACTGAAGGCCCCGTGCCCCCAGTGTTGCCCTCTTTTAAACCTTCTGCTAAACCCATCCCTTTCCAATCTCCAATTGGAGCTTTGGCAGGAAGCAGCTTTTTAAATGTCCCTGAAGCCCCTATCTCCATCCTCCCTCCAACTACCCTTCCTTTTTTCCAGATCCTTCCCCCTACCTTTAACCTGGGCTGCAGATTGAAACTCCCAGCCCAAAGTTAAACGCACCCTTCGAGACCTAGCTCTTGGGCTTAAACATTCTATCATTCGCCTATAATATGGGGGCACTCTTTTAAGGGAGTGTGCACTATTTGCAATGAGGTCACACATACGCAATAGTGTGCCTTCTTTCAGAAAGAGTGTGTGCTCAATGACTGCTCCTGTGATGAAAATATAGCCGAACAAAAACTAATAAAACAAACATTCCTGGAAAGGACAGGGAAAATGACACAAAACACAAATTTTCTGGCAGTCTATCTCTAGAATTTATATGTCTCTGGCCTGCACCCCTTGTGTCTGACTAGTCGTGCATGCCTTGTTCTTGTCTTATTGCTTGGATGCATGCCCGGTTCAAGTACTGTGTGCCTTTTTGCAGCATTGTGTGGTTTAGTGGACACCTAGTTCCCATATTGTGCACATGTTGTGGCATTGTGTGCCAGGGTGTGCATCTGGTTCCAGCGATGTGCACCTTGCTCCTGTGTGTGCTTGGATACACAGCTCATTCTGGCAGCGTGCATCCTTATCTGACATCGTGCAGAGTCTGCTGCGTGTACTTGTGTTTCTATCCAGACAATATTCAGCGCTATTTAACTGGCCAGGAATGGCTCCTAGCTGGTTAAATAGCACTTAGCCAGCTAAGCACTAATATTCAGTGTGGGATAGCTGGTAAATTCTGCTGCATATTAGCACATAGCAGCTAACTGACGATATAACCAGCTAGCTGTGAATATTCAGTGCTTCACTGGCTAAGTTTAGTGGTCAAATAAATAGCAGGCCTATCTTTGGCTACTATAAACTTAACCAGCCAGTGCTGAATATTAATCTGTAGAACAAGACTCCCCCCCCCCCCCTCATGGCCAGACGTAGGGCTCGTGATTGCAGATAAGAAATGCTGCTGAGTGACTTTTCACTGAAGGTTTGCTGCAGTGATTGGACTGAGTATGAGAAGGTAATACAAACTAGGGGGAAAAGCACTCACCAGTCAATATTTTAAATGATTTAACCAGCCAGAAATGGCCACTGACCGGTTAAAATGCTTTTTTGTGGCTATCCACTAATTTTCAGTGGTGGTTAACCGGTCATCATCGCTGAAAATGAGCAGTTAGCACCTAAGTGAAAGCCAGCTATTTTGGGAACTTTCAGGGGATGAAGTCGTCACTTGGCCAGTTAAGTCCATAGTCAGCACTTAACTGGCCAGGGTAACCACATGAAACACAGTCCTACCTTTATGCAGCAACTCATGGCCAGTTAAGTTCTAACTATGGAGTGGAGGAGTGGCCTAGTGGTTAGAGCACCAGTCTTGCAATCCAGAGGTGACCAGTTCAAATCCCACTGCTGCTCCTTGTGGTCTTGGGCAAGTCATTTAACCCTCCATTGTCTCAGGTACAAACTTAGATTGTGAGCCTTCCTGGGACAGAGAAGTATCCAGTGTACCTGAATGTAACTCACCTTGAGCTACTACAGAAAAAGGTGTGAGCAAAATCTATAATAAATAATAAACCTGGGTGTGTAAGTGCTGGCCATGCTCCTGACCCACCCATGCCCCTCCCAGTTCCATACATATGCCTTTTAGATTTTACATGCACAGTTTATAGAATACCAATTCAGCGCTGTTACACATGTAACTGCTAATTAGTGCCAATTGGCACCAATGAACACTAATTATAGCCAGAGTACCTGATTGTAACTCACCTTCAGCTACTACTGAAAAAGGTGTGAGCAAAATTTAATTAAATAAAATGTAAATAAATAAAAAATATCGATTTAATCTGCCATGTGTTAGCCAGCACTGCATAAACTGGATATTCAATGCCAAAGCCTGTACATAGCCAACATTGAGTATCCAGGAATCGCACAAGCGGCAATCAGCAAAACACTCAGTGCCACCAGCAGAATATTGACCTTCAATAGTTATGACAGAAGGCTCATAGTTTCCAAGCCACTGAAGGCTGGATCCAACTGAACAGGACATCCAAAGCAAAAATCACGTCTGTCTACTTCTCTTTATGCTCTAAGTTTACTGCAGTGAACAGAAGGGGCACATTTGGTTGCAAAGGTTTAACAAATGTCTTCCACTTTGTTGTTGTTTATTTGTTTGCTTATTTAGTGTGAGGTTTGCCCACAAAGCTCCCACTGGGGATAATTTTCTAGGTTTTCTATATATTTAAGAAAAACTATTTTCCCACCAAACACAAATGAGCCTTCAACACTAATTTAGATTAGAATTTAAAGGATGTAAACACCATTAAAAATTAGATATATGCGATCTTGGCAGACCTACGTCCTCATATGAATTGCAATAATTTTCTCTTCTTTAATATCCCTTTAATGTACTATGGGCCATGTTTATAAAGGTGTGCTAGTGTTTATTAGCGCACACTAAAAAATAGCACCTACACAGTTAGCACGCACTAATTTTTAGCGTGCACTAATGAACGCTAGCGCACCTTTGTAAACAGGGCCCCAAGTCTTTTTTTTTCATGATTGGCCTGGTAAGTTTTAATTCATGGGGAAGTTATGGACATGGGCCACCATTAAGACGGGTTATTTTAGCACAAGGTCTCATTGGATAAAATGGGCCCATGTGTTAAGATAGTACAACTTGTGGTAAAGTAACCCGACTTAATGGTAGCCCACATTGATAACATCCTCCCTCAGTCATAAAGAGTCCTAGAAAAAAACAAAAAGTGGGGGTGGGAATTTAAATGAGATTGTTTTTCTAAATATCAGAGAGTCAATATTCATAGGGCAGCTTACATTGCATAGCTAGAGTGACTTCCCTTTATGAGATGGAGGAATGACTGCTGCTTAATGGAATAGTGGAAACTAAAACAGTAATAGAATTCATGAAATCCTGGGATAAGCTCATGGAGAGTAATTTTATATGGAGAACCAAAGTGCAGAGATAGCCAAAAAGTGGAGACGCAAGCACAGGTCAAAATGCAAACTCTTCATTAATAAATTGACCCAACACGGCCTTTTTTCGGCACTATGTCAGGACCCCTGATGCAGGCATAATGCCAAAACATGGCCGAGTTGGATCAGTTTATTAAGAAAGACTTCACATTTTGACCTGTAGTTGCGTTTCTGCTTTTTGGCCATCTTCGCTCTTGAGTTCTCCTTCTGTGTTCTGGTAAGTTTGTTCTTCCTGGCTTTGTCGTCGACTAATTTTACAAACCTTTTTATAAATGAAACGCTAATTTATGCATGTAAATAGGTTCTTATAAAATACTGATGCGTAAAAATACTTGCCGTGACATGATGGTGCGTACTTTGCCAGTAGACGCATATAGGGGTGGAGTTTGGGTAGAGCGTGAATGGAGTTTGCAAGTGTGCACTTTGATTATAAAATACGTTGTACTTTGTGTGTACTTGCACAATCCAGGTATGGACATTTACCCCCGCTCAGGAGCAGATGGAAATGTCTGTGCCTGCAATGTAGGTGTTTGTGTCTTTATATTAAAAATAGCATCAAAGTAGGCGCTGTTGCATAGGCAGAAGAATGAGGAGGGCCACTGGGGCCATAGCCTCACCAATATTTTTCACAGCACAGCATCAGCAACTAGAGAACTTTGGAGCAGGACTAGAAATTGGTATGTATAGCCTTTCCATCCCAAAAGGTGATTCATTGCCCTTGCCTTGTCCTATTAAACCAGGCACTCCCTTATAAAATTACCCTCTTTATGCCTAGTCTTTCTCTTTCCTGCTCCTTGATTAATTTCTCTGACCATTTTATAATGTCAACCACTTTGGTGCATAAGGCCAAAAACATTCAGTCACATTTATTAAATCCAGCTCATCTCTACTCTACTCTACTAAATAAGGGCAGAGAATCATTAGATCAAAGGACATTCAGGGAAAGTCAGATTCCATTTGGGGTCTATGGCACTGCATGAGAAATTAAATTAGGCATATTAGGTGGGCCTTATCATCCTCATCTGCTGCCATGTTTTTGTCTACAGTAAGTCTAAAGCAACAGATCTCTTCCTTGAAAAATGTTAGGATTTGCCATCTACCCAAGAGGAAATGAATCTCCCAGGTGCCCTCATGCTCTTCTGCAACATTAGGAGCTCTATCAATTCATATCGTTCATATGTGTAACCTTGAAAATATAGTCATGCAGTGCTAACTTTGTGAATGTTCTAACTGGAGAAAAGAGCATCCCATTGTGTTTCATTTAATATTGTATTCATTGTTTTCTAAATGCTTCTATCATGCTTTTTCTCTAAGGGTCTATGCACCAACCAGTGGGCAGTTTTAATGCCACTGGTATACTGGGCTTTAATTACCAACGTATGAAACTAATATACTACTACGACTTATCATTTCTATAGTGCTACTAGATGTACGCAGCGCTGTACACTGAACATAAAGAGACAGCTTGCGCAACATGAGGGGAAAGCAGCCGCAGGGCAGGCAATGTGGTGGAGAACAGCGCTGGAGGAAGGCTTCTACTGGCAGGGATCAGTCAAACCAGAGGCCCCAAAGTCCTGTGTCTGCTCCTTCATGGCCTCGAAGGGGGGGCCCAGTGCTGGAGTTTTCTGTTTCCTGCTCCTGTCAGGACGTGATCACCCGGGTCTCGTCAGGAGCAGAAGAGAGACAGACCCCGGCACCGGGCACTCCCTTAGATGCGGAGCCTGGAGAAATCTTTCCCATGCCTCCCCCCCCTCTCGGTGGCCCTGCAGAAGGGGAATGCATACACATGATCACTGTGATCAATGCTGGGATTTATAGCTGCTCCTGGGTATGTATAAGTTTCGTGAAAGTACTCATCTTGGGTACTGCTATACATGCAAAATTAGGAAAGGTTGGTCTCTTAATCCATCAGTGTTACCCCTATCCACAAATTGATTTTGCCAAATAGGGAGCATTTAGGTGTGTAAGTTTCCAAAGTGGCACACATACCTGTCTATGCGTCTGCACGTACGTATCTAGGTTCTGAAATATTAACGTATTAAGTGTCAGCGCTTAGACATGTATTTTGCCTAGTTGCCTCCATTAATGTTTTAGACATTGGCAGTTGTACAATGATTATTCCCATGTAGCCAGTGCGCACATGTGCATGCCTACGTGTATTTTAAAAAAGGCCCTCTGGCAGCACATCCTTTTTCTCTTGCGCCGCTGTCTCTTCCTCCTTCTCCTGCGGCGAGCTGGGCGCCTCTTCCGCTCCACTGTCTCGGGTGGGACACTCGTTTGCGACATCCGATTCCCTTGCCGCTTCCATCCTGCGCGAGGGAGTGGAGGGTGGTGTGTAGATTAGCAAGGATCTATGGATCGCCTCTTTGCTGATCCGGGGATGCGAGAGCAGCAGGGGGATATGCACCAGCCACCTCTGGACTCTGGATCGAGGCTAGCAGCGCACACAGGTAAGGGGTTAATCCCGTCCGCTGCACACAGCTGGCCGTGGCGACCGGAAGAGGTCGACCCGGCTCTCTGCATGGGCTTTTAAGCCCCTCCGTGGCTCCTCCTGTTGCCCAGCGGGGGATCCTCTGGCGATGGGGGCTTGTCCCTTCCTTCGCTTCGCTCGCCCCCCCCCCCCCCCGCTGGGCTTGGTGCGCATGCCTGTCGGGGCACGGCGCCACGTTATTTTTGGCTCCGTGCACCCTATGGGGCACTGCGCCTTGCATTTCTAAAATACTATCAAAACTTGACATGTCCTGACCGAGATGTCTCAATTCAGCACACAAAAGCTAAGTCAAAGGAAATTTTCTTTTTGTGAAAAGTAATTTGAATAAAATTGAAGGAGGTTCTTTTAGGTCGATGATGAGTTCAGCCTAAGATATGCCTTATGATATACTCATGTATACGGGCAAACTGGTATTTTGAGACCTTTTTCCTACATAATCAAGTGAACCTCCCAACACATAATATATATAATTGCAGTCACTCCATTTGCGTTACATACAAGTAATTTCTGCAATTCGGGTTGTTTAATTTGAAGTAATCTTTGGTTCAATTCTGATTTCTACATTCTATCTGTCATTAATAGAAATAAATCAAAACATAGAAAAGTAAATAAGATGATACCTTTTTTTTTTATCGGACTAACTTAATTAAAATGGAGCTGGATATGTGTGCAATCAGAAGGAAATGGAACTGTGGAGCCAGGAACAGGGGCAGATCAACCAGTGCAGGACCAACAGGAGAAGCGGGGTTGGAATTAAGGAGCAAAGGGCCCCTATTACAAAGCGGTGGTAAGCCCAACGTGGGCTTACTGCTCACTAGAAAGGAAGTCCTGCCAGGCTACTGCAGCAGCCTGGCAGTAGCTCCCATCCCCAGTGTGCCATCATATCTGATGCTAGAAAAAATATTTATTTTGTAGCGCTGGTGTGTACCCGGCAGTAATCGGGCAGTATCGCGCGCTGCCCGGTTATTGCTGGGTTAGCGCGGAAGCCCTTACCGTCACCTCAATGGGTGACAGTAAGGGCTCCCCTGAAATGGCCGCGAGGCAAGTGCTTCACTTGCCGCATGGCCATTTCCTCAAAAAAAGAAAGACTTACCTTTTAACCCGCTGCGGTAAAAGAGGGCCTCGCAGACCCGCTTTTGCTGCAGCTTGGTAAAAGGGGCCCAAAATGACTGTTTTCTGCTCTGCTTCAGACTCTCTCTTCCACTTCTCTTCTGTGCAGGCTGCCTAGAAAAGGAAGGGCTGGAGCAAAGCGCTTCTGTTGCTTCTGAAAAGTGGCAGAACTGCGTTGCAGGCTGTTTCCCCAGAAATGAAGCCCTGCATGCAATAAACCTGGCACAGAAGGAAACGTGGAAGCAAAGGTTCAGAGAATGCAGTCAATAAGCAGAAACAACCCAGCCATTAGGTAGGACTAGGCAGTTACCTAGGGCAGGGGGGGGGCGCCAAAGAGCAGCTGCCATCAAAACACATCGAGTTCTGACAACTTTACAAAGAAATAAAAGGGGGTCTTTTACCTACTGCCCATCTACCCGGCTTATTCTGGAAAGGGTGGTGCTGGGATGATCCATGATTGTTCAAACTTCTCTTACTGACCTTTAAATGCATCCCCCCCCCCCCCCCCCCCACCCATTACCTCTCCACTCTCATCTCTCCCTACATTCCTCCCCGTGACCTCCGCTCACTGGACAAATCTCTCTTGTCGCCCCCCTTCTCCTCCACTGTTAACTCCAGGCTTTGTTCCTTTTCTCTCGTGGCATGCCTGGAATAGACTTCCTGAGCCTGTACGTCTAGCTCCATCTCTACCTGTTTTCAAATCTATGCTGCCTTTTCACTGCTGCTTTTGGCTCATTTGCCCTCCCCCTTGTTCCTTCTCACCCAGTATTTCCCTCGCCCTTAATTGTCTTGTCTGTCTGTATTATTTTAGATTGTAAGCTCTATTGAACAGGGACTGTCTCTCTGTGTCAGGTGTTCAGCGCTGCGTGCATCTGGTAGTGCTATATAAATGCTAATGATAATAATAATTGTTGGGAGGGACCCCAAGGGGCCTGAAGGTTAACAGGGAGCACAAATCTGAAAGTTTGCTAGGGCCCCTAATATCCTTGTACCAGCCCTGGTGACAGAGCAGCACATCCAGCCTTCACTTTAAAAAGCAGCACTACATTCAGTGTTAAAAGCTGTGGAGCAGTGTTCTGCATGGGATTTGAGTGTTATGTTCAACATCAGCCCCTTGCTTTAGCTTTCATGAGACAAAGCATATTAAAGATGGATCTTCCTTTCTATTAAGAATAATCATTTGGCAGCTCTGGCATTGCTAATATACCCATCACATGAAACTAAAACCAGCTGTTCTGTCCTCTCTCATGTACCGGAATTTACATCTTTTTCTGCGTTTCTTGTGTTTAGCTGCTAATGAGACAGAGAAACCTCCCCACAGCATGTTCTACTCTCCAACTCAGTGAAATGTTTTCAAAAGAGTGAAACTAAAAAACAAAAACAGGAATTTGCTCTGGACCAAATTCGTACTCGGCAAATCAACAAATATATGCACCAGAAAAGGGTGAACTGGTCAATCAGACTGGTTGATTCATGGGTTTCCAGTGGCTAAATCCTCTTTATGTGGGAAATGTATGCTGCTCCTCAGTTATAGCTACGTCATGCAAGGTTCCACGTTAGGAGTTACGGACCAAGAAAGGCATCTGGGTGTCGTCGTCGATAACACACTGAAACCTTCTGCTCAGTGTGCTGCTGCGGCTAGGAAAGCGAATAGAATGTTGGGTATTATTAGGAAAGGTATGGAAAACAGGTGTGAGGATGTTATAATGCCGTTGTATCGCTCCATGGTGCGACCGCACCTTGAGTATTGTGTTCAATTCTGGTCGCCGCATCTCAAGAAAGATATAGTAGAATTGGAAAAGGTGCAGCGAAGGGCGACTAAAATGATAGCGGGGATGGGACGACTTCCCTATGAAGAAAGATTAAGGAGGTTAGGGCTATTCAGCTTGGAGAAGAGACGGCTGAGGGGAGACATGATAGAGGTATATAAAATAATGAGTGGAGTGGAACAGGTGGATGTGAAGCGTCTTTTCACGCTTTCCAAAAATACTAGGACTAGGGGGCATGCGATTAAACTACAGTGTAGTAAATTTAAAACAAATCGGAGAAAATGTTTCTTCACCCAACGTGTAATTAAACTGTGGAATTCATTGCCGGAAAATGTGGTGAAGGCGGTTAGCTTAGCAGAGTTTAAAAAGGGGTTGGACGGTTTCCTAAAGGACAAGTCCATAAACCGCTACTAAACGGACTTGGAAAAATCCAAAATCCCAGGAATAACATGTATAGAATGTTTGTACGTTTGGGAAGCTTGCCAGGTGCCCTTGGCCTGGATTGGCCACTGTCGTGGACAAGATGCTGGACTCGATGGACCCTTGGTCTTTTCCCAGTATGGCATTACTTATGTACTTAAGAATCAGGCTTCCTAATGCCAGCGCAGACAAAATGCAAAAAGACATACACTTTAGTCCTACTGTCAAAAGACAGACTATTAGAAGGGTGGGGAATAGACTAATATTGTTAGGTCTTCGTTCTGAACAAGGAACATTTTAAGATTCACTGTGCCAATGGGTTTGAGCCATTCTAGATTTGCTATGTACATGAGTTATATATGGTAAGATTTCTTATTCTCACATCCAAAAGCAAGGACTTCCTGTCTGGTCAAAGATGGGATGGGCTTATTTCTTACTTTACTCATTTCTATTTTCCTGTTGGTTCCATATAGGAATGGGCAGCCAGATAATTTTCATTTCATGTTGTTTCCTGTGTTGTTTATGAGAATTTCTGTTTTTTTGTTTTTCATTTTGTTTGGCCATGTTGTCAGTTGCCGATGATAGTGCATACTCTTTGGAAACAGGGTGTCCTTTTTCCACACAGTGTGCGCTATTTCAGAAAGAGGGCACACTCTTTTCCTGATAAGATGTGCATGTGTGCACAGGTTTGCACGTGTTCACTAGTTTATAAATACACAATAGTTTATGCATGCGTGATGGTTCCACTATAGAGAAAGTGTGCCCTCTGTTCACAAGGGAGGAAATTCTATAAAGGTTGGCTAAATTCAGGTGCTAGGATGATTCATGCTAAGCATGAATCCTATATCAGCAGTTATTTATTTTATTTGGATTTTTGCTCACACCTTTTTCAGTAGTAGCTCAAGGTGAGTTACATTCAGGTGCACTGGATATTTCTCTGTCCCAGGAGGGCTCACAATCAAAGTTTG
This sequence comes from Microcaecilia unicolor, assembly GCF_901765095.1. Lineage (NCBI taxonomy): Eukaryota > Metazoa > Chordata > Amphibia > Gymnophiona > Siphonopidae > Microcaecilia > Microcaecilia unicolor. Next base: position 53,240,201 of record NC_044037.1, read on the forward strand.
TACCTGAAGCAATGGAGGGTTAAGTGACTTGCCCAAGATCACAAGGAGCAGCAGTGAGATTTGAACCAACCTCTGGATTTCAAGACCGGTGCTCTAACCACTAGGCCACTCCTCAGTTATGCACATGCCAGAATGCCAGAATTTACATGTTTAACTTTGGCACAACCACTTATGCTATGTCAAAGGCTTCTATAAATGCTTGCACCTAAATGAATTATGTACATAATAGTATTTGAAAAGGTTAGCACATAAGTGCTTGGCATGCTCCTCTCACATCTATGCCCCTCCCATAGTTACGTGCTGTAGAATTGAGGTGTTAACATTATAGAAGAGCACATAAGTTTGCAGTTACAGTTGTAACTGCAAATTAGTGCCAATTAGCACCTTATTAATCAATTAATTTATGTGCAGAATTGCTATTATTCTATAACCTATGTATGCAATTTTGTGCACTAAGGGATGAATTCTATATATGCAACCAAAACAACTGATGCCAAAAAAACCTGTGCTTCCTTTTTTTCTTTAAATCTCGCCTAAATTTAGGTGCAGTTTATAGAATATGCATAGTGCCTGTTCCTGTGACTACAATTTAGGCACGGCCATGTACACCAACTAAAACCTGGTGTAAATGCCCACACCTAACTTTGGCGCAGATCAGGCATAATTTATATCAGTGCATGTAATTTATTTTTGAAACGCCCATATCCCCACCCATGCCCTTCCCATGGCCATGCCCCCTTTTGAGATCCATGTGTTAGAATTTACGTGCACCACTTTATAGAATATGCTTAGAAAGTTGTGCATATAAATTCTAATTAATACCAATTAGAGCCAATAATTGCTTGTTAGTGGCCAATTATCTGCGCCGATTGGCATGTTAACCAATTAAGTTGCATGTGCAATTTTTTCTGCACTGCCAAATTTGCACACACAACTTTAAGCACCATATATAAAGCTGTGAAAATGATCCACCACCACTTGAACTTCAGGAAATCACTAAAAAACAACCTCTTCAAAAAGGCCTACCCCAATGACCCCACGTAACCCTCTTCACCTACCAACACAGCATGACTATGATCGAACAGGACAACATGCAATCTTCATCCATTCCGATCCTCCACTTATACCTCATATGATCACTATACAACTTTGTATTTGTTATCCACCGACTGGGCAAACGCCTTTGACGGTACTATGCCAGCCACATTGAGCCTGCAAATAGGTGGGAAAATGTGGGGTACAAATGCAACAGCGAAACCACACAAAGGTAAAACTGAGTTTTAGATGGCCTAATTTGGCCACTTAACTTAGGGCCCCTTTTATTAAGCTGTGGTAAAAGGGGGCCTACGCTGAGGTCAGCACAAGTTATTGACCTGCTCTTAGGCCTCCTTTTACTGCAGCGGGTAAAAGGCTGTCTTTTTTTTTTAATGAAATGGCTATACAGTAAGTGAACCACTTGCTGCGCAGCCATTTGGGGGGGGGGGGAGCATGCACCGCCACCCATTCAGATGGCGGTAAGGGCTTCCATGCTAACCTGGCAGTAACTGGGTAGCACGTGGCTCTGCCCTATTACTACCAGGTAAACACCAGCATTACAAATATAAAAAAAGTATATTTTTATAGTGCTGGAAATGATGCGCACTGGGAGTGGGAACTATCATTGGGACTACATAAGCAGATTAAATAGTGAAGGAGAGAGAAGGGAACCTTATGTTTTTTGGTAACGGCCACACACTAATTTCCCCATTAGCACGTGGCCATTAGTGTCAGACGCCCTTACCACTACCTAGTTAGGAGGCAGTAGAGGCTCCCCTGCTAATGTGCACATTTTGGAGGCCATATCTTGCTAAAGATGTAAAAAGACTGGAAGAAGTGCAAAGAAAAGCTACAAAGATTATATGGGATTTACGTTGCAAACCGTATGAGGAGAGGCGGTAGAACTAGAGGACATTAATTGAGGATGAAGGGGGACAGACTCAGGAGTAATGTCAGGAAGTATTTTTTCACGGAAAGGGTAGCGGATACGTGGAATGCCCTTTCGGGGGAGGTGGTGGAGATGAAAACGGTAATGGAATTCAAACGTTTGTAGGATAAACACAAATGAATCCTGTTTAGAAAGAATGAATCCACGGAATCTTAGCGGAGATTAGGTGGTGATGCTGATAATTGGGAAGCAAAACCGGTGCTGGGCAGACTTCTACAGTCTACACCCTGATTGTGACTGAATAGAAATGGATGGGTTGAAGTGTAAATTTTAAGGGGCTTCGACGTTAGCTTCAGAAATTTTTAGTACAAGAACAGTGCTGGGCAGACTTTTGTGCCCTGAAAATGGCAAGGACAAATCTAACTTGGGTATACATATAAAGTATTGCATACCGTGTATAATGAGTTTACCTTGTTGGGCAGACTGGATGGACCTTACAGGTCTTTATCTGCCGTCATTTACTCTGTCTATGTCTTATGGAGCACCACTAAGAGTTCTCCACTTTTTTGAACAAGGCTCTTTTACTAAGGCATGCTCACGTTTTTGGCACACGCTAAAACTGTAGGTGCGCTAAATGTTAGAGATGCCAATGCATTCCTATGATACTCTTAATTGATTACCACCAGCTCAGCACACTGTGGGGACTAGTATTCAAAATAATGCTAAATGTCCCAAACATCAAGTTAGTAGGTAGGATATTCGAGCACACCGTCTGGTGCTAGGGGATAATCAGACTAGTTGCCTCACACAACCATACGAACAGTATTGTTCTCTCGCTACAAGCGAAATGGTGTGGTGCAAATCCTCATTTAATCCCCTTATTCCTTTTTTATTTATTCTCACATTTTTTATAACCCAAAACTGTGCAAATTCACAAAAATAAATAAATATATTGCTTTTAAATATGTTGCTTTTAAACATTAACTTATCTTTAAAAGGCAGCAACACAGGGGAACCCCCGCCGACATGGCCAAGTTTCGCATAGTGCTTTATCAAGGAAGAGGCTCTCTGAAACATAAAACATATCGAAATTAATCTCCATCCTTATAAGAAAGCAAACATTCACTTACTAGAGCTCCAATGACATCCTACCATTTCATCCTGCATAAATTCCTGCATATCAAAAAATGGCCGCAGCATTTCTGCGCGAGCCTTGCATTTAAATGAGCTACAGCTGATCAAAGAGAGCCAATCTGATTGGTTACTCAATCTAAACTATGTCAGCCAATGGGTCTGCAGTAGGTCTGATTACATCAGCGATCACCAATCTATTTCCGAATTAAGCCCATCAGGAAATAGAGTTTTTAATTTAAATATCCATCTTTGCTCCCTAAAGTTAAGGCATTGGGCAATATTACCACCCTCCCATCCCACACTAATATGATCAATAATTCTCCATCTGAGATCAGAAAGTAAGTGCCCCTTCTCCAGCCAATGCTGTACCAGAGGCATCTCTAACGTTTAGCGCACCCACAATTTTAGCGCACGCTAAAAACATGAGCGCGCCTTAGTAAAAGACACCCTTAATTTTTTTTTTTACTATGTAATATAGGTCAGTCAGAAAACTCTGAGCCAAGATAATACCTGTCCCTGAATTTCTAAAATGGCTAAAGATATCTGTCATCAGGTCTAAATCTACCAGGTCAAAAGTACTAGTAAGTTCAAACTGAATCACAATTGTGCATTTATCTTTACATGGTCATTCCTTACCATATGCTCTCAGAGCTGACACTACAGTCTCCGTACTGTGGTTCCTTCTAAAACCTGATTGTGAAAAATGGAAAAAATATTATTATTGTAACAGCGTTTATATCCCACAATTATCCAAACTGAATTGGCTCAATGTGGCTAACAAAAGCTTAACGGAGTAACATATTCTGTGGAAATGTTTATCTTACGTATGGAGGGTGGGTTGCTTCTAGTACATAGAGCTGGTGCTTTTTGGTTTTGCCTATTCAGACTTGATTTAATTGTTGAAGCTAAGAATCCAGTTGTTCTGTGATGTAAACATTCTTCACCTTTACAAACAGTAGAATAGATGCAACCGGTCAGTAATTACTTCCTTCAGATAAACTTGATTTGGGATTTTTAGGTATAGTCGTGAGAACAATATCTCCTCCTGAAGAAGGAAATATGCCAGATGCAAGATGGTAATTGAGACATTAAATAAAGATAGCTGGGAATGTCAGAGATGACATCTTTTATTAAATAAAGGTGACAGATATCCATGCAACAACAGGATTTATCATATTTTAAAAGTAGACATTTACCATCAGTGAGCTGGATCTTGTGAAACTGCAACCAAATGTTGTCCGAGGAGCACATCAAAAACTAAAAGGAATTAACTGGTTTTGTCTGAATCTTAGTTGTGAACCAAATAGCTAACTCGGAGGCAGAGGGTAAAATAGACCCCATAGTATTAAGTAATCCAAATTCATTAGATGGTCCAATAGTGAAAATAACTTTTTAATATCTGATCTATCATTACTGACTAATTTAGAATAGTAATCTCTCTTTTTTTTTTTACTAGCTAATACACATGTGACCTGTTACTGTTTAAAAAAAGATGAATGGCTTTGGAAAAGGAGTCTTCTTAATATTCCTGCTGCATAACAAAGCCAGGTTATACACTTGTTATAAATGTGTTTTTTTTTGTAATATATAGTAGCTGAACAGTAAAGGAACACTCCACTAGAGCTGAATGGACTTTGGAACAATAAAACTCTGGATTTTTTTTAAAGGTTTGATCCTTATTAGATCACAAAATTATCCTGAAGTTTTAGTATATCAGCTTTCTGGCCACATATGCACATTACCATTTTTATTGAATCACTTGAATAGTAATAACTTTAAAAAAAAGGTCAATAAAACGTTTTTCTAAATTTAAAAACACTGGAGAACTTATTCTCTCACTAGTCCTCAGCAAGATGCATTTCAAAATAATATAGCTAAATTTGATTTATTCTACATAATCACATGCTTCTAAGATTTGCATATTTAGATCTGATTGTATGGAACAGCTAATGATTTTAAAAATTGATTGTTTAAACTACAGGCAAACTATATATTAGCTCATAGTGTTAAACCTAAAGTCTATAAAATGTTCCACCCAGAACTAATGGAGTCGGAGCCTACCTTCCAGGGATGTATACACATAAATGTTCACATTAATGTACGTTAATGGATGGGGAAAGGGAATGTCTTGTCAGCATCCTCATGTCTCCCTGTTGTGTCCCGATAATGTGGGTGATAGAAAAGAAATGTGGGGGGAATATACACACTAGGGAAAGGCAGCCAGAAAATGTTCATGGTTTTTTTTTCCCACGTTTCCACGTTTTCTTTTTGTTCTGGAACAAGTGTCATTATGAGTGCACTTTCTCTCAACAGAATGCACATTCACGAGCCATCATGTGTGTTTGTGTGCATCATTGTGCATGCATGAACATACTATCAGATAAAACTGTGCCCTCTTTGCACATAGGGTGCACTTTTTAAGAAGACAGAGCAATCTCATAGACCTTATTTCCTTTTGGAAAATAGGTTTAGAAGTTATGGAGGAGGGGGAGGGGGCTTAATACACTGGAGGCAAAAAGTTATAGGTACAAAAGGGAAGAAAGTGTTTTGAAAGCATGCTCATTCGCAGCTGCATATAACAGTTTCTGTGCATGTATCATTTTTCAACGCAAGGTCCGATGCCACAGATCACAAGTATGAGAATGAAAAACCTGAGAACAATTTTCCTAGAAATCTGTTCTAGATCTGAAGACAGAATACACAATGAGCAGGCAAGAGTTTCACTCCTACTAAGAGGCCTCTCTCCTCCCACTGAGCTGGGCATCAGCAATTTCTGCCCGGTACAAGTTATGTTTTGCTATTTAATGTCTTAATAAAAATGAAAGGGCAAGTTATGCTATCATATCCTCAAGTGACTTTTGTCTGGGTGCATGGGGTCGACAGATAAAAAAGTACAGGCAGGCTTTGTCTCATGAATACTTAAGTTTTACAATGAGTAGAATACTGTTCCAGGAATTTTTTCACACACAAAAAAATATATATTGAAAACCAGGCATTGAGATTATTTGTACTGTTATATCAGGTCTTTAATACAAACAGTAAAGCCACTTTGACAATAGAGCTTTAGGGGCCTTACTCGTGCATAACTATTTTTGTTTTGTTTTGTTTTTTTTCCTTATTGGGTTAAAACTCATGCACCAGTTTTAATCTGGTGAAAAAAAAAATGTTAAAAGTATCATTTTGTGTCTGTGTTTACCTCGAATATAATAGGGATATTTTCCTCTAACAAATCCTGCGAAATTTTCACAAAAGAGCAACACAGAACTGGATAGTACTTAGCAATTAGAGGGTTTGCTCACCCGTAGCATCCAAAAGACGATCCTCGGATTTCTGTAACTTACTCTGTTACCTCCCAAAAGGCATGTCCATTTAAAATTTGCCGTTTTAAGGGTAATTTGAAATAAACATTTCGACTTCTGTACAGTTTGGTACTACTGTACTTTTCCTGTCATTCCTTGAAGTCAGATTTTTGTACTCAAATGCATGATCTGGACGATCTAAACCGCTGGCTTTTTTTTTTTTTAATTGCTTCAAAACGTCTAAAAGAAAAATCACGGAGGCTACCTGATGGCTAAACCTCCATCACTCTTTTTGCTCGTCCTTGCGAACTGAAAAAAAATTAGTCTTTTCAGCTGGTTTCCATGTGGTGCCAAGTGTTGTTGACTAATTGTATTTATTTATTTATTTATTTATTTATTTATTTATTTATTTATTTATTTATTTGTTGCATTTGTATCCCACATTTTCCCACCTATTTGCAGGCTCAATGTGGCTTACAGAGTTTTGTTATGACATAGTCATTCCAGGATGTCAAATACAATTAGTAATGTAAAAAGATTAAGTAAGGGAAGAGAGAAGGAAGGTGTTAAGCAGGATTGTATAGAAGGTGGACTTTAATAACCGGGTGGGTTAGTGAGGTAGTTTTGTAAGGCTATGGCATGTGTTCTCTCTGTATGCCTTGTTGAAGAGATGTTTATTAATTCCTATTTAAATTCCTCTGCAAATTAGGACAGTGTGTAAGAACGTTTGAACTATTATTCCCCCTCTTGCAAAAGTAAAACTTTGTTTTTTTTTCTTTAATTGGGCAAAAAGGTAGGTCTATCTATGCATTTTGGGTTCAGTTTGCACTATTGTTGAGAAAGTGTCCTCAGGGGTTTACATCCGGTCTCTTTCACTTTAAAGATTTAATAAATAATGGTGCCATTTTTATCCACCCCTCTCTCCTTCGATTTCTCTCCCTTGTGAAGTGTCAGTCTGTGTGCTCCTATATATATATATATATTTTTTTTTTTTTTTAAACCATTCCCAATACAGTTTGCAGTGCAGACCGGAGTCTTGCATTAACTTAGTTGGATTCACCAGCATCAATCTCACTCCAGCTCCCTATTGGAGGAGCGCAGTTTGCCATTGAGGGCAGGACTTTCCCCTCAAAATCCTCCCCTTGCCCAATCTTGCAGAACCAGTAGGAAAATGCATCGAGGGATTTAGCTGATTATACACATAATGTACATTAACTAAGCGTTCTTCAAAGAAAGGAACGTTCATGATGAGGATTTGTACTTTTTGCTGTTAATTTTGTTTTTTTCCAGAAAAGGAAATAAAAATTGTTTTACTTTTTTTTTTTTCTTTCGGAAGCTATTTTCTTGCACATTGAAGGAACTGGTTTGAAGTTTTTTTTTCCCCTGGCCAGGGTTACGCCCGTTCCGTTATGGCCTTAAGTTCCAGAGCCCATGCTTTCTCCGTGGAGGCTTTAGTGGGGAAATCTGCAAAAAGAAAACTTCAGGAACGTGCGACTGACAAGCAACAGGGTCAGCCGGATAAAGGACAAGAAGATCAGGCATGCAAGACATCTAGGAAAAAAGACGAAGCCGGTTAGTATTAAACTTTTTTTCTCATTGCAACCGTTTGGTAAAGCGTGATCCATTCTTCAAGGAGACGTGTGCTTTTTCTACAACATGTTCTCTCCCACCACAGAAAACGGGACGAGGGCGCAAATAAAAGTGACAACCATCATAATAAAAGATCTGCGTTGTATTGTGTTTAAACTTAACAGTGGCAAAATACGTGCATAGAAGAACGTCTATTGAAAGTGTTCTGCATTCATTTCAGACCTGCTGCTTTCTCTGGCACCAGTACCGAGTTAAGCAGCACAGATGTATTCCGAGAATTTGGTGGCCAGATGCCCTGAGAAGCGCTGCTACCTCCGAATGGGCCCGGTCTGCCTTTATCTCTCAGTAACTATTTTCCATTTTATTGTTTCCGACAGAAAAGCGACAGAGACCCGAGAATTCCTCTTCTGTTTCGGCGACTGATCGTGAGATCCCGGAAGCCAAAGACAGTGTTCAAGTGGAGCTACAGGGATCCGAACTCTGGAAGAGATTTCACGAGATCGGAACCGAAATGATCATCACCAAAGCCGGGAGGTATAATGTAACTTTCTGACTGCATTGCTCTGACTCAGTCTCCCCAGCTCAGAATTCTATAAATGTAATAATAATTAGTGACTGAAATGTTGTAAATTCTACATGTTTGGAGCTCGATCTTTCGAATATTTGGATGAGTTCATACAAATGTCGAATGTGCATGTATTATGCAGTCAGGCTGGCAATATAATAATACACCCACCTTAAGTTAAGCTTGTTTGAGAAATAGCTTTAGTAAGTCGGGCCCCCTTGCAAGATCTTGCCTACATGGCGATACAATTTCTGCATTATTTTGTTTGTACAATGCACATAAAAACGGAATTTAGAAAGTCCGTGGATAATTCAGTGGTTTGATTTTATTGCTCAGAGCATTCCTAACCAACAAGATAAAATTTAGCCATTCTTTTAATGTTGTCATGCAAAGATTGTGTTTCTCTCTCGGCTAGTTTACACTAAATGTCATCATGATCTGATGCTTAAAGTTCCGTTAAACTCCGGTTTCTGCCATTTATGATTGGAGATATTGAAAGAGCCCCCAGGGCACTGTGCAGGACGTTGAAGTGCTCCTTCTGAACCTGTCTCGCGTCTACAATGGGGACTTCACTTTTCATTCCTTCCAGCACCCTAAACACTGTTAGAAAAATCACCTAAATGAAACGGAAATAGCATTTTAGGCAACTGCTTTCAACCCTAAAAGTCCGTAACGCAATATCTAATGTATTTTTTAAAAAAAATCTTTTGATGTAGGAGAATGTTTCCTTCCGTCCGAGTGAAAGTAAAAGGTCTGGATTCAATGAAGCAATATTATATTGCGATGGACGTGGTTCCTGTGGATTCCAAGAGATACAGGTAAAAACGAACTAAGAGGCCTATTTTCAAAAGTTTTCTCCCAGGTGCATATAGGGAAATATCGGTGGGGGGGGGGGGGGGAGGACACGGAAGCACCCAGGACAGTAATTTAAATATGATTCAAAAGAACATTCTTTAAAAATAAATACACACAACCAAAGAATCAAACGAACTAGGATTCTAAATACGACTTTTATTTGCATAACAAAACCAAATGTATCTCTTCTGACTTTTTACCTTAATGGTAGCAGGAACTTCATACATTTCTTTCTCTCTCTCTCGCTTATAAAATCGAAATCTATGCCTTTAAAATGTGTTTCCTAAATAAAACTGCATGATTCTTATTTTCCCCTATATTTACTCATATATTTATGATTTATGTGTAATATATAATTTGTATATTTTCCCCTATAGACAGATCAGTTCATACATTTCATGGACGATTGGGTATATAGATGATTACTTCTGTGTACCTTTAAAAAAAAAAAAGCAGCTCCAATTTTCTTTCAAATCACAACATTTTTTGTGTTCTTTTAATATAAACATCTCCGTTTGCTTCCTGTCAGCCAGCTAGATAAATAAACGTGGCCAGTGGAAATATGTTTACAAGGTAACAACGTAGGTTCTAAAACAAAAAAAGCATAATACCTTAACTACAGGGGAAAATAAGAACCGTAAGGTTTTATTTGGGAAACATATTTTAAACACATATATTTCAAATTTATACGTAGTTGGGATACTGGGCGGAGTGATCTAAATCGTGGGCGAGGATTACCGGTTTAGAGAAGCTGCTAACACAGGCTGTGATGCTCGGAAACATTGTTCTGTACTCACTACAGGATCTGTACAATGCTGTTATTCAGCTCTGCATTAAAAACAAAAAATCCCTGGCCTATTTTCACCAGAAATTAAATAGAATGGCCTAAGATTTGGTGTCGTTCAGAAAGAAAAAAAATCTCTTAAAGCAGGTTTTTCTAACTAGTTCTGTTTCCTCTGTGGTTGTGTTAGGAAATCCAAAACAGATTATTTGACTCCCCAGACGCTTCATTCTCTCTGGCATTTCATCACTTTCTGAAGACAATTTAGATATTTTGTTTCTAACTCTCAAAGGACAGTGAATTGACGTTATATTTAAACAGACGCTGCTTTCTATTAAACGCTTTAACCCATTCCATTTTCTGGAGATAGTCTAATATTCCTACGGGGCAATACGTTTATTTTTAAGAGTTATTTTTTTCCCCCCTTGAAGGTACGTCTATCATAGTTCTCAATGGATGGTTGCTGGAAACACGGATCACTCGTGCATAACGCCCAGACTCTGCATCCACCCGGACTCGCCCTGTTCTGGGGAAACCTGGATGAGGCAGATCATCAGCTTTGACAGGGTGAAACTCACCAATAATGAAATGGACGACAAAGGGCATGTAGGTGTGCATTCTGCCAACCACTACACGTAACAGTCGCGGCCTTGTAAATATACATTCTGTCAGCTACTAACTTAACAAATACGGACATGTAGCTAATCTATCATTTTCTGTGGACGTGTAAGTGGCCACTGCATTACAGCACTCGAGATATCTACATAATGATGATGGGAGTTATAACGTTTGCCAAATACTGCCTGGCGTGCAATAGACCTGTACAATTAGGTAACTTCCTAATATATCGTGATAATCAGGAGAGGTTTCTTTCTAGCACTGAAATGGGATAGACTTAGGCTGTGAGATTGCTGGGCAATCATTTCCCCTCCCCCCCCCCCCCCCCCAGGTCGTTTTAAAGACATCTCCCAGGCGTGGCGGTGGTAACTGATGGCTATGCAGTGATTAAACTGCTGCTAAGTGTCCTCCAGATTAACAATCACTTCAGTTTTATAATTTAGTTTGCTCAGCATACAGTTATACAGCCCGGGCTGCAATCGCTTCAGTTTCTTAGGTGGACGTGAAGGGTACAGTTGTTTTGGAAAGGGAAAGTTCAATGGAGTAGTCAAACTGTTTTTGCTGTAGTGCGATATTCCCCTTTTGCTTACAAATCCATCACCGTACCACTTCGATAAGGGTTAAACTCTGCAGTCTATCGGAGAAACTACTTCTGTGAGACCCAGACTCTGATTACAGGAGATCTTAACCATGAGATAGTTCCCTTCAGTCCTGTCAAAAATACACAAAGTCGAAGCAGGTTAAGTTTGGAAATCTTCCCCCAAATAATCATATATTAATGATATAATTTTTTTTTTTATTACTTAATTCATGTCGTTTTGATTTGGAATCTTGTTCTTGGGGTAGTTCCCTTCAGTCCCGTCAAACAGACAAAAGTCGAAGCGGGTTAAGTATGGAAATCTTACCCAAAATAATCGTATGTTAATGTAATTCATGTCGTTTTCATTCGGAATCCTAACGACTGAACGATGCTGCTTTATCTCCCCCTCTCCTTTTTCCTCTTACAGATTATCCTGCAGTCTATGCACAAGTATAAACCCAGGATCCACCTTATCCTTCACGATCCTAGATTTGATCTGTCTCAGATTCAGTCTCTGCCTGCAGAAGGGGTTAAAACCTTCGTCTTTAGAGAAACGGAATTCACGACAGTGACGGCTTATCAAAACCAGCAGGTGAGCAGAGCCAGAGGCCCCGGGACAGAGCTAACACGCCACAGAGATGAGGAAGAAACGGCAGCGCAAATAGGTCTATCTCAGCAAGGATTTTGATTTATATTGATGATGAGGTTCCACCTTTTTTTTTTCTTTGTAGATTACTAAACTGAAAATTGACAGAAATCCGTTTGCTAAAGGATTTAGAGACCCTGGAAGAAACAGGTATTGTAGATTACAAGCTTGAAATAGTTGTTTAAAATAGCTACCTTAATAACTAGAATTCTTTAAAATATTTTACGGTGGAAATATATGAGCCTACGATTGATCTGGATTTTGTTCAGGCCTTTTCCTGGCAGTTCAAGAAAGTTTCATGTATAGTAATATCCTCCTGTCCCCAGGGGGCTGCCACCATTTGCCTTAGAAATAACTAGCACCTTACTTAACTGGACACCTTAATAACTACCAGACATAGCTGATTCCTGAAGCAAAAGAACTTGAGGTGGGTTGCCCAAGGTCCAAGGAGCATCAGTAGAGTTTGAACACTGGTTTTATCACCAGTTCTTGGCCTGCTGCTTTAAAACATTTGCCTGATCCACTGGCTCCTCCATTCAATGCTTTAAAAATATTAGCGTAAAAGCATGTATGAAATGTCTGCGTTACCACTATTAACATGGATTTTAATAATTGAAATGATTACATTTCAATTATTAAAATGCACAATTATGTGTTAAAATGCACAATTATGCTAATTAACTCGTTTAAAATGAAAAGTAGATTAGATTAAGACAAAAATCAGCACTGATGTCATCATAAATGCAAACTTCACAATTCTAGAGGTGTATGTGAAATTTCTGCATTATGCATGTGTAAACATATTACTTTTAAAATAGCAACAGGTTTAAAAGGGTACATAAACATTTAATTTAGGCATTTTAGAAACAGACCTTTATTTTTCTGGAAGCTGTCACACAGCCTATCCCTTGCCAGTTTCACTTTCTGGGAGGGGGGGGGGGATTAAGGGGGTGAAGTCCTCTAATCCTTCCAGGAGAGCACTGCTGCTCAATATGAACATTTTCCTGAAATCTAGATTTCTCAGGTAGCAGGTGTAAACCTGGGATTTGATCTTTCTGGACATAAATATTCATTCCCCATCTGAAATGGCGAATAAATATTTATTTTTTTACGCCTGCCCTAATTCTACCCAAAAGATGTCCAGATCATACCCCCTTGCTATGAGCTTTCTTTTCAGTTTTAGGCATGTATATCCCAGCTTGGTAAAATCGGGATCTCAATGTTTACAATATAAAGTCTACCCCCTCCCCCACATTTACTAAGCTACACTAGTGGCTGCTGTGCGCTAACACCGACACACTTTGAATAGGCTGTGTCAGCTTTGTCACGCGGCTTAGTAAGTGGGGGGGGAGGGGAAATTGTCTGTTTATGCACTGTCTAAACCCTAAATAGTGCTTCCTTAGTGAAGGACAAATGAAATACACTACACTATCACTGCGTGTTAAAAATGCGTGGTAGCAACTGTTTATTGCATTTTAGTAAAGCATGATGATCATTCCACTGTAATTCTGTATATTTAGCTTTAGGGACATAAGGGGTTTGGATAAGTTTCTGAAGGAAAATTCTATTTAAAAAAATTATTATCCAGAAACTCATCTCGTATCCCTGGAAATGAGCTATGAGAAATTTTATCTACATTTTGGGATCTGTCAGGCACTTGTAACCTAGACTGGCCACTGTTTGGGGAGATGGACTGTGGACTGACTCAGCGCATGGCTTATCTTATGTTGTGATGCAAAATTTTCTTACGGTCAAATATGCTAAGATCTGTACTTTTAATTTTCAGAGGCGCATTAGATGGACTTCTAGAAACATATCCCTGGAGGTCACCTCTCACTCTAGATTTTAAGACCTTTGGGACTGATACATCTGGTAAGTGAAACTATTACAGCATATCTGTAAGATACTGATGAAAAACAACCTCAGACTTAAAAAAAATTACCCATGTAATACCAATGAACGAAACTACATTCTAAAATTGTTAAGGCAGCTTACTGTATAATCATTCCCTTGTCTATAGGACTTCAGCACTGTGAATTTTTGAAAGATCATCAACCCCCATTTAGAAATGACCATTATTAGTTCAAATTGGTAGTGACTAAAAGTTGCTGTTGCTTTTGGAAAATATTTTCTTTTGTCTACTGAAATGAGTAGTCCATCTGATTCAATCATCCCTCTCACTCAAAATCACTATTCCAGGGGGTCTTAGTATTCCTCAGCAGAAAGGCCAAGGATTGTCTTACTTTAGAGGTGAGCTCTCTAAGGAGGACTGAAGTATAGTACATGCAAAGATCTGGATATGTGTCTCTATTCTGTGGGTTGTTAGGGATGGGGGATAAGAGGAAGTTAGTATACACAAGTAATATTTGGTTGGATTCACACATTTCTGTGAATTCTGGCTGCTGGTCTTCAAAGGATGTCTTCATTTTTCGCTACTGTTAATCTGGCACTTTTCTCAAGGAATGCAATGCACTAAAATGAAAGAAGAACAAAGCATAAAGGGGTCCTTTTACAAAGCCACGGTAAAAAGTAGCCTGCGGTAGTGTAGGCGCATCTTTTAGGCACGCACAGGGCCATTTTTTACCATGACTGGGAAAAAGGCAATTATTTAATAGGTTAGGAAATGGGCCTGCGCTAATATTAAAACTAGTGAGTGCCTATTTACGGCCTGAGCACTTACCACCACCACCCATTGACCTCGTGGTAAGGGCTCACATGCTACCCATGCAGTAACTATGCAGCGAGAGCCAACATGGGCACACTGTTGATTACCACCGGGAATGCCTCCTTGGTGGAAAATATTTTCTATCACAGGATTCAGCACATGCCAAAATCGAAATTACCGCCGGGCACACGTTAGCCCTCCCGTACCTTTGTAAAAGGACCCCAAAACGATCTTTTCAAGTAGAATTATAGTAAGTTGTGAAAGCTTTAAGGGTCCAGCCAGAAATGTGTCATCCTATTTGTGCTTTTCAAACTTCACTATCTTCAAACATTCGCAAAATCCTACGACCACAAACTGTATGGGAACGGGATGACCCTTGTTTTAAAAGATCTACACTGGCGGCTGGCTCTTTAAAGAATTTAGTGCAAATTTTTATGCTTATTGCTTGGATTGTAAATTGCTTAGATTGAGCTTGCTTTTGTAAATTGTGTAGATTGTATGTGGAGGGAGCAGGATATTTACTTAATCCCATAACTCCTTCTGGCCCTAAGCCTAATTATAGCCATCCCAAGCCACTCTACTGAAGGGGAAGGGAAGGGATTTTTAGATACAGCTCATGACTTTTTCAGTAGTAGCTCACCATGAGTTACGTTCCCTGTCCTGGAGGCACTGTTCCTTCTAAGCTGAGCAGGATTCCTCCACCTATACTCCTGCCAGTGGGAGGTGCTGTCTCATTATCACATTTTGAATAGTGAGGGACAGGCAAACTCTGCAGGACACCCTGCCTGTCCCTGGCAATTGAAAGCACAATATTGAAGCACCACCAGCTCCCAAAACTTCCCTACTGATGCATAACCATTCCACCTCCTCCCCTTGCCTTCCCCAACCCCCTATTTATTGTGGCTTCTTATTGCTTATCCAATGTTATACTCTCTACTTCATAGTGGAGGGTCTTTTAATTTTTGTGCTGAAATAACTCTTACATTTAGGTGCTAAAGGTTATAGAATAAGGAGTGGAGTGACTTACCCAGTATCACAAGAATCATCAGTGTGATTTGGTTTCCTTGGTTCTCAGCTCTAAACAATAGGCTCCATATTTTTTCACTGAAACCCCCCCCCCCCCCCCCCATACTTTATGAACAGGCATTTAACAATGTAGCCCCGTCTTTAGCCATTTTCAAGTCCAAACTCAAAACCCACCTCTTTACAACTGCTTTTGACTCCTAACTCACTTACCCTGTCCTTTCTCCTCACCTCTTTATTCCCTTACCCTTAATTGTTCTGTCTGCTTACTGTCTTATCTAGATTGTAAGCTCTTTGAGCAGGGACTGTCTTCTGTGTGTGGTGTACAGCGCTGTGTATGCCTTGTAGCGCTATAGAAATGATAAGAAGATAGATAGATAGATAGATAGATAGATAGATAGATAGATAGATAGATAGATAGATAGCAGCCCATTCAGGAATACAGGATTATTTAAGATTCTGGAAAACAGTGAAAGTGTGTCTTTTTAGGAAAGATTTCACCTCTCTGGTTATTTTAATATAGTCAGTAGTCTGAGGACATTTAAATGACTAGGCAGTGGTTCCCAAACCAGGTCCTGGAGGCACCCCAGCCAGGGCCGCCGAGAGGGGGGGACAGGGGGGACAAAAGTCCCCGGGCCCGGGCCTCTGGAGGGGGCCCGGTGACACCGCAGTCTGACCCGCCCTCCCTCTGTCGCTCCCAGCACTAACCTTAAATGCCTCCTTTCACCACATTCGCAGCAAGCAGCAGCAGGGCAGGCCACACCTTCCTTCCGTGTCCTGCCCTCGCCTGACGTAACGTCCGTGAGGGCGGGGCACGGAAGGAAGGAGAGGTCTGCCCTGCTGCTGCTTGCTGCAAACGTGCTGAAAGGAGGCATTTAAGGTTAGTGCAGGGCCCGGCCTGGTAGTGGGTGGAGGGGGGGCGGTGACCTCGGGTGGTGGGGCCCGGCAGCGACAACCTCGGGTGGTGGGGGGCCCCGGGGGCGGCCTTGTCCTGGGCCTGGCTCTGGCTCTCGGCGGCCCTGACCCCAGCCAGTCAGGTTTCCAGGATATCCACAGTGAATATTCATGAGAGAGATTTGAGTACAGTGGCAGCAGTGCATGCAAATCTCTTTCATGGATATTCATTGTGAATATCCTGAAAACCTGCCTGGCTGGGGTGCCTCCAGGACCAGGTTTGGGAACCACTGGACTAAGGTGCTCATTTACAACCACTGTTCATATCAGGAGCAGTGGCATAGCTAGGTGGGGCCACAGGGGCCTGGCCCCCCCCCCCCAAATTTCATCCGGGCCCCTGGTTTTGCTGGCGGGGGTCCCTAACCCCACCAGCCGAAGCTTTCTTCAGTGCTGGTCTCCTGCACGCCATGTTCCCTGCCCTACTACTACTACAAATCATTTCTACAGTGCTACCAGTTGTATGCAGTGCTTCACAATTGAACATGAAGAAAGACAGTCCCTACCCAAAAGAGCTTACAATCTAAATCAAGACAGACAGACAGGACAAATAAGGGATAAGGGTAGGGCAGTCAGATAGGAGCCCTATGCTCTTTCTTCCTCCTGACATCCTGCACGTTCCTTTAAGTGAAACTGAGCATGCTGAAGAAGGCTTCGATTGGCGGGGGTTGGGGACCCCTTGCAGCAAAGGTATTTGCTGCTGTGGGGTGTGGTGGGGGGAGTGGCAAGGCGGGGGGTGGGAGGCGGCAGGGTGGCAGACTAAAATGTGCGCCCCTACCTCGGGCTCTGGCCCCCTCCCACCGCGAGGTCTGGCTATGCCCCTGATCAGGAGTACAGCTCAGCTGCCGGATACCATGCTTGGGGCACAAATCTTAGCACCTCTAAGGTACTCAGTCACACTGCAGTCCAGATCCTGTTTAAAGAGAGCTGTTAGGATATATGGGTGTCTCTAGCATTTAGCACGTGCTAAAACTTAGCATGCATTAAAAACACCAGCACACCTTTGCAAAAGACCCCCTAAGTGAGCAGAGGTGTTTGTGCTTGTAGTACAGGGCTAGATTCTATATGTGGTACCAAAAAAAATAAAAATTGATATATTGCCTTTCTGTGATTACAAAGTGGTCCATATATTATGTGGAGGTATTTATTTTGTACTTGGGGTAATGGAGGGTTAAGTGACTTGCCCAGAGTCATAAGGAGCTACAGTGGGAATCAAAGCAAACATATTTTATTTTGTTCTGTTTTTTTTTTTTTAACACAGTGAAAAATGCTACTAATTATGAACACTTTTATTGTAATTTAAATCTCTTTCACATGACAGGTCTCTTAGCTTGGAATTTTGACAGTTGTTAAAGAAGCAGCACAAAAATACTGTCAGTGCCAGTTCTCCCATTAGACAAACCTAGGTAGTTGATTAGGTTTTTTCAGGGTTCTTTATCTGTGTAAGCTGGTCTTATTCAATCCACCTTCAATGAGTTTTGGCCAGGTTTAACGCAATTAGAAAAAGGTCCGAGGATTGTAAAGCTGTGAACTCGGGAAAGTAGAATTTAAGACATGACAGGAAATATTTTATCAAATTTTCAATTCTGACCAAGACACTGTGTGGGTTAAACTACACAACAAAGTTCACTCCCCATCTTGTGTTCAGGAGCACCACAGAAAGGGTGGTGGCTTCCTGGAATGCCCTCCTGTGGTAGGTAGTGAAGACAGAAATAGGGATGGAATGCAAGAATGCACGAGATAAAGACAGAGGAGCACTATATAGAAAAAGGATGGAATCCAATTAAAGCAAAACTCAAATGATCTCATAACTGGAGTGAGCTTTGATGGCAGCTTCAGAGGTTGAGAAGTAGGACCAATGCAGGGCAGACTTCTACAGTCTGGATCCCGCAAATGGCAAAAACAGAACAGGATCAAGGCTGCAGTGGACCTTGGCAATTCCAGTAGTTGGGAAGTAGGCCCGGTGCCGAGCAGGCTTCTAGGGACTATTCCCCAAGATTGGACAGGAGAGATGGAGTATTTAACCATGAAGTAGTGGAACCTGTGCAGAGTGTCACATTTAATTCTGTCCACCTTGATGACAGACTGGAAGAACCGTGCAGGTCTTTGTGTGGACATTTACTATGTTACGCAGTTACCTAGGCAGAAAGTGCAAACATGGAAGTATATGCACCCAGGCACTCACTGAACATATTGATTATAACTGAAATGTGCTCTGATTAATTAAAATGCACATAAGTACATAAGTATTGCCATACTGGGAAAGACCAAAGGTCCATCAAGCCCAGCATTCTGTTTCTAACAGTGGCCAATCCAGATCACAAATACCTGGCAAGATCCCAAAAATGTACAAAACATTTTATACTGCTTATCCCAGAAATAGTGGATTTCCCCCAAGTCCATTTAATAACGGTCTATGGACTTTTCCTTTAGGAAGCCGTCCAAACCTATTTTAAACTCTGCTAAGCTAACCGCCTTTACCACATTCTCTGGCAACGAATTCCAGAGTTTAATTACACCAAAATCAATTGTTCTCCATTGAAAGCCCCAGAAGCTCTCATCTAACTCAGGGGCATGCTGGGAAAAGAGTTTTATTTCTTTCTTTAGTTTCATATCATTTTGTTTCAGTGTTGCTTTGCTTTCTTTCACTTTAGCCTGCATAATTTTGGAGTCCACACATAATGAAGTAGCATGCAGTAAACATATTTGTGAGTACTGTTTCATTTTAGTGCATGCTAAGATGTTTGTTGCACACTAAAATGAAGCAATGCAAAAATGTACCTCCTAATATGCACTCTTCCCTCACTTTCTTACATAGTAGATGATGGCAGATAAAGACCTGTACAGTCCATCCAGTCTGCCCAGCAAGATAAACTCATTACGTATGGTATGTGATACTTTATATAAAATACCCAATCTTGATTTGTCCTTGCCATTTTCGGGGCATAGACTGTAGAAGTCTACCCAGTACTGTCCTTGTTCTAAAATTTCTGAAGCTTTCGTCAAAGCCCCTGAATAGCTCTACTCCAGCCCATCCAAATCTATTTAGCCACGATGAGAGCACAGACCATAGAAGTCTGTCCAGTACTGGCTTTGTTTTCCATTACAGGTGTTACTACCTAATCTTCGCTAAGTTTCTTTGGATCTATTCCTTCTAAACAGGATTCTTCTGTGTTTATCCCATTCATTTTTTAAATTAGTTACCATTTACATCTCCACCACCTCCTGCAAGAGGGCATTCCAGGTATCTACAACCCTCTCGGTGAAAAAATACATCTTGACATTATTCCTGAGTCAGCTCCCTTTCAACCTTAGTTTATGTCCTCTAGGTCTACCACCTTCCTGTCTCTGGAAAATGTTTGCTTGTGGATTTCAAATATTTGACTGTCTGTATCATATCACCCCTCTTTCTCCTTTCCTCCAAGTTATACATGCTCAGGTCAGAAAGTCTCTCTTCGTATATCTTGCTATGCAAACCCCATACCATTTTTGTCACTTTTTTCTTGAACTACTTCAAGACTAAATCTGTGGCCAAATTTCGCCATGCGGTTTCACCCGAAGATGAAGCAAAAACCAAAAATGGCACCGAGGGGCCTACAGGAGGGGGCCTGTTTTGTTCAGGGGACCGAGAAAGGCCCCTTTGTTCAGGGGTGAAGTGGGGCCCATTTTTGCTCAGGGAGGCAGAGTGAGGCTGGAGTGTGGCCTGCTTTTGGTCGGGGGAGGGAGAGCTTTGGTTCCAGCCAAAAATTCTTGAAAAGCTTGCTGCCAGTACATGGTGCCCAATTCCCACACTGTTCTTACAAGACGAGAACAGCACAGGGCTTTGAACACCACTTGGCTCAGACTCACTGAGAGCTGTTGTAGTGCCAGAAGAAAACAGAACAAATGTTTCAAGCAAGCCTCCAGAAAAAAAAAAAGAGATACATTAGCAAATGGATTAGGGGGAGATCCTGCTTAGAGAGGATGAGAATGGAAGCAGAATGGTGGAGGTTTACTGGTGGAAAGTGGGTGGGGTTCTAAACTGCCTAGGATGGGGGTTGGTGGAGAATGTGTGCTGTGGAAAAAAAAAGCCTGGATGGGGAAGATGAAATCTGGAGGGAGAATGTTGGGGGAAGGAAGATGGGAGGAGAAAGAGTGGGATGTCAGAGAGAGTCTGTGTCAGAGAGAAAGATGGTGATTGTGCCTTGGAGAGTTTGTGTATAATGTGGGTGGTGGTGGGGGTGGTGGGGAGGGTGGCAGAGTTTGTGTATAATGTGGGGGGGGGGGTGAAGAGGGTAGCGGTGTCTGTTGGAGAGGGTAGCGGTGTGTGTCTGAGAGTGTGTGGAGGGGGGACAATTGTTGGCGTGCGGGGTGGCGAGCTGCAGGTCTACTCGCGCTGCTGTTGCTTGGGCTCTCTGGATGACATCATCCGAGGCTTCAGGGAGGAGAAAGAGTGGAATGTTTATGTTTTTTTGTATCCCACTTTATATGCAAGGCGGGTAACAACACAACATACACAATAACAATAAAAACACAATACAGACTATTAATACAATAACAGCGATTCAGCATACATTCAGCAGCAGCAGAGTACTCAAAGCATCATTAATCAACAAGATGGTTTGGCAAATGACATTTTAACATTTTCTTAAATGATTCAGTGTTCTGTTGAATTTTCAAAGAAAAAGGCAATTTATTCCATGGGAGAGAGATGGACTGTTGGGGGGGGGGGGGGGGGGATTGCATGCATGGGGGAGACAGATTAGTGGGAAGGGAATGGGCTGAGGGGGAGAGATTATGCAGCTGAACTGGTGGAGGGTTTGAGTCTGGAGGGGAAAGATAAATTGACACTAGCTGGGGGGGGGGGGGTAGGAAAGGATGAGAGAGTAATAGAAAGTGAGTGGACATGTAAGAGAGAGTGTGTGTGAGAAAGTGCAAGTGTATATGAACGAGAGAGTGAGAATATGGATGGAGAAAGATAGTTGAACCCTCTCTCAACGAAATACCCCACCCCCTCCCCATGATCCATGTCCATTGGAGGAGGGGGGAAGAGAAATTTCACATTACTGCCAATCCCACCTTCTTATTCATTTCATTCCAAGCTAAGGCAAACTATTCCTACAAGTCTATGGTAGATCTTTGCATCAAGTGCACAAAGCTGACTTAACTATTAGTCAGACGAGGCAGTAACCTCTAGGGGGACAGAAAAGAGCAACTACAGTGAAAGCAAAACAATATGTCCTGACAATCACAAAACCAAACAAACCAGAAAAGGGGGGAAGGGTGCAATTTTACTTAATTTATTTTATATTTAGTTCACACCTTTTCAGTAGTATCTCTGTATGCATTTCCCTATTCCCATAAGGCTTACAATATAAGAGACCCTTTGACTAAAATACAGTACGTTTTGCACTTACTTTATGTTAAAAGCAAAACTTAATGTGCAGTGAGTGCAAAGCCTTTGTGATAAATGCAAGGAGTGGGCCTTGAATCTGCCCTGCATTTAGCATACAGGGGACATAGTTAATGCATGGCCAGCACATTACATTCCTGGGCCAACAACACAAGCCTTTGTGATATCGGCCCAGACTTGTAATCCAGTGGCTGTGTGTTAAGGCAGAATATGAGAGCTAACTATGGCAGCGCTACCCATTCCCACTTCTTTCCTCAAGCATAACTCCAACCCCCTCCCCAATCAGATCACCGGCTCCCCCCAAGCACAATTCCAACCCCTTGATCAGATTCCCAACCACCTCCCACAAGACACAACTCCTGACTTTCCTATCAGATTCCTAGCTTCCTCCCCTAGCACAACTGAGCCCCCCAGCAAGATCAGACCCCTAATTCCCCCAAGCACACAACCCCGACCCCTTCCTTATATGGAATATGACCCCTAGCGATAGGGGCCATTCGTGCCATATTGGATTAAAGCACCAACCGAGGTAGCAGCAGAAGAAGCTCACTGCCACCCAGGACCACTGCCCCACCAATGGAGACCCCAGGGTACATACCAGAGGGGGTTGGGGGGTTGGATAGGGCTCAGGGGCAGGGTTTTCTGTCAGAGGCAGGGATTCTGGAAGAAGGGTTGGATCGGAGGGTTGTGTTTGTGTTGGGGGAGGGAGTGGGAGTGGGAGTGTTGAGGTACTGTCTGAGGGATCTGAAGATCTGATCACGGGGTTGGGATTGTACTTGGAGGGGGGTTGGGGATCTAATCGAGGGGGATTGGGAAGCACTACCACATTTCCAGTGACAGCATGATATGCTACCAGGCTCAGAGCCGTAGCGAGGAGAGCTGACACCCGGGGCGGGTCGCTGCTGCACACCCCCCCCCCCCCCGGGTGCAGCACGGCACACCCTCCTCCCGCTAGAGCGCACCCCCCCCCCGGAGCGCATACCTCCCCTCCCCCCGGAGCGCATACCTGCGGCGAGGGGCGGGCAGGAGGGCCGATCCACCCCGACTGCACGTTGCTGGGGTGTGTCGGCTCCGCGCTGATTCACTGCTCTCTCTGTCCCGGAACAGGAAGTAACCTGTTCCGGGGCAGAGAGGGCAGTGCACCAGCGTGGAGCCGACATCCCCCAGCGGCGTGCACCTGGGGCGGACCGCCCCCCCGCCCCCCTTCCTACGCCACTGACCAGACTGCCGATAGTTTGACTGCATATACTGTCTATTCCTGTGCTATTGGTAGTTGTGACAGCTATTGTGTACTACCAAACTGGTCACACGTCTGCCTGCCAACTCCCACCCTTTCCTGCTTTAAGTATCTAATGCAGCATTTTTACTGTTTGCAGCTCTTTTTAATGAGGTAGACAATAGTGCCGACCTATGCTACCTTCTACCGTGAGGAAAAAGCTGCATTATCTGCGTAGGAAAAGGGCCTCTAAGTTTGTACTAGAAGCGATGGAGGGTTATGTGACTTGCATAACATCACAAGGAGTTGGATTTCAACCCTGGCTTCCTTCATTCTCAACCCATTGCTCTAACTACAAGCAGTGGTGTAGCCATGGGTGGGCCTGAGTGGACCAGGACCCACCCAATTTCGGCTCAGGCCCACACAAAATTTCACCTCCTGCAGACCCCCCCCCCCCCCCCCCCCCCCCCCACTGTGTATGCTCAGTTTTCACACATGTACAAAACTGAGTATATGCGGAGACCAGCAGTTGGCTGCAGCGGGGTCAGGGACAGTTTCCATTGCCACCCAAGATGTAAACTCGTTTGGTGGGCAAGAGGTCTTTGGCTGGCGGGGCTTGGGGATCCCCACAAGCACAGGTATTTCATTTACTTTGGGGGAGCGCTGGGAAGGGAGGCAGAAATTAAATTTGGGTTTTGTTTTAGTTAGGGAGGGTAGACATGAAATTTGTGGCCCATCCACTTTGGTCTCGGGCCTGCCATAAATCGACTATCTGGCTACTCTACTGACTACAAAGCTATACCTGAACTCTAGGCTATGTGTCCTCCCACCTAATGTTTAACTTCTGGTTATTAAAAAAAAAATTATTGAGGGAAATGGCTGTTGGAGATTGCTGCTTTTAATACCCAACCGGCCAGGTTTGGCAGCCATATTTGGCCACCACAATAGGTGGAATAACTTTGGCCAGTCTCACTTTAAGCGGACAGCGCTGAATATCAGCATGGCTGGTTAAAATTGGACCGGTCAAAGTTAAAACGGATATTTAGTGGTGGTCACTGGAAACGGACCGGCATTGTATATCCGGGTTTAGCACTGACCGCGGGAAACAGTCCAGCTATCTCTCGTGGTCTGAATATATTTTATATGTATATAGATGTAGATACATACCGGCCAATATTCAGCGCTATTTTACCAGCCAGGAATGGCTCTTGGCTGGTTAAATTGCACTTATCTGGCAATCCATGAATATTCAGCAGGAAATAGTTATTCGCAGTCAGCACGATATAACCAGCTATCTATTCAGTGCTTCGCCGGCCAAGTTAAGTGGCCAAATTGGGCTGCTGAAATAGCAGGCCTATCTTTGACTGCTATAAACTTAACCAGCCAGTGCTGAATATTAATGCTGGTTCAGTTTATAGCAGCCAACCCTGCCTCACCCCCACCCCCAGATATTCAATGATGGTCATCAGAATCGGTCTGGTATTGAATATCCGGGCTCAGCACTGACTGCGAGACTTAGCCGACCTGCCTCCTACTGGCTGAATATCAGCCCTATAATCTGCAAATACATATACTTGATGTACATACACACACATTAGGATTTTTGCAAGGTCATTCTATGAGGGCGGGATGGTTTAGGAGTTATCCTAATTGTCGATTTTAATTATCAACGTCTTGGGGGAAGATAGCTAAGGACCTGAATGTTAACTGCAAGACTGAAAGTTTACTTAGTGGCTCATACTTTTACACAGTCCCGTCTCCGCAATGCTGCTGACAAAACTTATTGAACAGAACTGGCTCCAGGCACTCTACTAATCACTCCTTTGCTCTGTTGCCCTCATAAACAGGTAGTGACAGTAGGTGGAATTTATTTGGTTATTGCTTTACTGTAAGCGGACTTTGGCCTTTAAACACTCACCAATGACCTTGCCAGATTTGTTCTGTAGGCCCAGCACATGATGGGGAACTGTTCCTTCCAAAACACTATGGAGTTACTTCATTTTAATTTCAAAAATACAAATGGAAACAGGCTAAATCAGCAGATTGAAATACTGTTTGTATTTGAAATAGCCATGCTACACTGCTATTATTGTTCTGTCCTCTCTTCACTCTGGCTTATTTCCAGCATTAAGAAAAGTTGCACACAGCAGCATAAAATAATTTACATAGGGGCCCTTTTACTAAGCCTCGTAAGCGTCTACGCGTGCCCAATGTGCTCCAAAATGGAGTTACCGCCTGGCTAACGCCTGGCTCGTGCTGTAATTTCATTTTTGGTGCACATCCAATATGTGTGTCTGAAAAATAATTTTTATTTTTGGATTTGTGTATCGGACACACACTGAGTGGCATTTGATGTGCGTAGGTCATTACCTCCCGGTTACTGCGTGAGGCTTTACTGCTAGGTCAATGGCTGGCGGTAAGGTCTCAGACCCAAAATGGATGCACGCCAAGTTTGATTTTGCTGCACATCCATTTTCGGCAAAAATGTTTAAAAAGGTTTTTTTTTGCAGGCGCACTGAAAAATGGATCTTTGTGTGCCCAAAACACATACCTACCCTACCGCAGGCCATTTTTCAGCGCACCTTAGTAAAAGGACCCATAAAATGTTATTAATATATTATAGTGGTTATTTTAAAAACATCTCTTTGAAGGAATAGCAGCATTTAACATATGAAATGGCGATTTCAGAAAGCTGCAATTTGCAA
This sequence comes from Microcaecilia unicolor, assembly GCF_901765095.1. Lineage (NCBI taxonomy): Eukaryota > Metazoa > Chordata > Amphibia > Gymnophiona > Siphonopidae > Microcaecilia > Microcaecilia unicolor. The sequence goes on from NC_044037.1 coordinate 53,266,145, forward strand.
GTGGTAATCCACACCATGCAGTGATAGCAAGTGGGCTCGGGCGGGCTGTAAATTTTATTTATTTATTTATTTATTTTTTGCATTTGTATCCCACATTCCCCCACCTATTTGCAGGCTCAATGTGGCTTACATAGATTTGTTGACATTGTCATATCAGGATATCAGATACAGTTAGTAGTGTGTAGCGATCAAGAAAGGGAAGAGGGAAGAAGGGAGGGAGTGAATTGGATAGCTGTATAAGGTAAGCTTTCGTAGTTGAGAGGGTTGGTGAGGTGACATAATGAGGTTGTGGGTGCTCATTGTAGGCCTTGTTGAAGAGGAATCTACTCATGTATGAGTAAACATTTATGCAAAACAAATTTTCCCATTGGATTTTCCACCAGCTCAGAGGCATGCACAGAGTTTTAAAGATGCTAATTTTGTTCAAGGGTTTACACAAGGAGGTTAAAGGAATAATTCTCCTTAATCCCCTGTTTATTTCTGCCTCCTTAATGAAAAAGAAATTGTGGCCTCACTACTTAATTGGCAGCACTTATACATATAGGTTTGTCAAATGAGATGGCTACATGTGGAAGCAGCGCCACTTAGATGCTGAAGTTATGAAATAACCACTTCAATGTGGAAGGGCCAGCACTTCTGCTTGGAAGCTGCCAGTTTCATTATGCTTAATTTTTCCATGTGCATATTTGTAAAATGGCTGCTCCCACTGTGCATATCAGCAAATACACGTGCACTCCTGTATGTCCTTGTATTTATTTTATAAAAAGCTCCTCGTTTGGCAGAGTCTTTTGTAAAATACTACTGGAATTGAGCATGTCTTGACCTGGACATCTCAATTCCAGTCTCAACATTCTATACAAAATGGGCCTTCACACTTTCTGGCCACGTCACACACATACATTTTCAGTAATATTGCAGTTTGAAACAATGCACAGGGTTATCTAGGATATTTAGGAAATAGGGATGTGCATTCAGTTCATATGGGGATTTTTTTGTGTGCACAAGTCACCTGTGCACATGTATACTTATGAATCAGTGTGCATGCAACTGATTTGTGCATACAAAAATGCTCTTGTTTGCATACAGTGTGCACAAAAATCATGAATGTGTGGGGAAACACAAATAAAAAGACTAAGCAAATGTTTTGGTCCTGTGCCTCTGTGACTTTATGCGGAGAAGTCTTGATTTCTGAATTACATGAAACATGACTTATGCAAGTATTATAAATTGTACTGTATTATGGGTGTACTTGTTTTGTCATCTTTCAGATGGAAGCTCAGGTTCCTCACCTGTGACCTGCGGTGGTGGAACTCCTTCTCCAATGAACGCCTTGCTTTCACCATCTTGCTCACCTCCAACGTTTCACTTGTCTGCAAGCCACATTGGAATTGCATGCCCAGAAGCTTACTTACACAGTCTCAGTTTACCCATCTGCTACAAGATTTGTCCCACGAGTATTTTGCGACAACAACCTCTTGTTTTTCCAAGCCATGAAAAATTGGGAACTGCCAGTCCTCAGGTTTTGCCACCAATCACGGTGGATGTGCCCATGCTGTCTTCTCTTGGCATAACAAATTTCAAACATGGAAAATCTGAAGACTTGAGCAGCCATTGTGTACAAGCACCAGACTCTGCCAGTCAAGTGTTGTATGGGTTACACACATCTGGAAACATTTGTCCTGCAAGTCCCATCACTAGGGAAGCACTTAATTGTTCCTTACATCCTCCTTACAGCTTTTATGGTTATAACTTTCCAGTGCCATCAAGACTGATAAATGCTGCAAACTCTTATAAGGTGGCGGACAACATTCCATCGTCTTTTAGAGACGGAAGATGTAATCTTTCCCATTGGCATTCAACAACCAATCGCTGTCTTTAAAGAAAGATATGATATCTTTTCTAAAGCAGTCACATGTAAGCAACTATCATTTATTTATCTCAAAATATATAGGAATCAATAACTAGTCACCATGCTCTTTAAGGTAGATGCAATTCTACCTTAAAGAGCATGGTGACTGGTTACTGATTCCTATATCCTGTTTCCAAATATTAAGGGAGTCATTTTAAAAAATGGGTGCTACACTTATATGCATAAATAATTAGAATAATGGTATATACCGTGTATACTAAACCACAACTATAAATCCATACACTAAACACCTGAGAAGCGTTATAATCTGGTAAACATTAGGAGGAAAAAGCCTCAGTAGACTCAAACCTGCTTCAGGAGCTACGGTCTATATAAGTACTGCATCTCAATCATCGGCATAAAACAACCTATGTTTCAGAGAAGCGAGAGCAGCAGCATGTCTGAGCTCTTCTAGTTATTGGAATTTATAGCTCCTATACTGAGCACCGCTAGTCCCTGATGCAGGTATCGAAACACTGTCCACCGTCGGACAAGTTGCGGTGGCGATAGATTTCAAAAGGTAAGTACATAAGTAATGCCATACTGGGAAAAGACCAAGGGTCCATCGAGCCCAGCATCCTGTCCACGACAGCGGCCAATCCAGGCCAAGGGCACCTGGCAAGCTTCCCAAACATACAAACATTCTATACATGTTATTCCTGGAATTTTGGATTTTTCCCAAGTCCATTTAGTAGCAGTTTATGGACTTGTCCTTTAGGAAACCGACCAATCCCTTTTTAAACTCTGCTAAGCTAACCGCCTTCACCACTTTCTCCGGCAACGAATTCCAGAGTTTAATTATACGTTGGGTGAAGAAACATTTTCTCCAATTTGTTTTAAATTTACTACACTGTAGTTTCATCGCATGCCCCCTAGTCCTAGTATTTTCGGAAAGCGTGAACAGACGCTTCACATCCACCTGTTCCACTCCACTCATTATTTTATATACCTCTATCATGTCTCCCCTCAGCCGTCTCTTCTCCAAGCTGAATAGCCCTAGCCTCCTTAATCTTTCTTCATAGGGAAGTCGTCCCATCCCCGCTATCATTTTAGTCGCCCTTCACTGCACCTTTTCCAATTCTACTATATCTTTCTTGAGATACGGCGACCAGAATTGAACACAATACTCAAGGTGCGGTCGCACCATGGAGCGATACAACGGCATTATAACATCCTCACACCTGTTTTCCATACCTTTCCTAATAACACCTAACATTCTAAGTACTCTCATATTGGAGATTTTTCAGGAGCTTCTTTAAACTTTATAAATAAAAACATAGGAGGTTTTTTTATGCCGATGATTGAAATACGGTACCTATATTGACCGTAGCTGTTGAAGGAGCTCTGGGTCTACTGAGGCTTTTTCCTCCTAATGTTTACCAGATTATAACGCTTCTCATGTGTTTGGTGTGAGGATTTATAGATGTGGTTTAGTATATTTTGAATGCCACTTTCTTATTTTTGTGAGTAATATATACTTGTATGCCTGCACACATAAATGGGAGTGGAGGAGTAGCCTAGTGGTTAGAGCAGCCACCTCAGAACCTGGGGAATTGGGTTTGATTCCCATGGCAGCTCTCCTGTGCGGCCACATTGGTGATCTGCAAGGGCCAACTTCCTTCTACATGGGGAACTGAGTTTGATTCCCACTTCAGGCACAGGCAGCTCCTTGTGACTCTGGGCAAGTCACTTAACCCTCCATTGCCCTGTGTAAGCTGCATTGAGCCTGCCATGAGTGGGAAAGCACAGGGTACAAATGTAACAAAACAAAAACCATATATAAGGGGGTAGTGAGATGTGTATCTGGGACCTTTTATGTGAAGTCCACTGCAGCGCCCCCTAGGGTACTGCTCTGCTGGGATGTCTGTGTCACCAGTCTACTAAGAATGCTGGCTCCTTCTACATCCTAATTGTTTGATTTTGTGCATTTTATTTTCTTTTTTCAAAAATGGTCCAAAAAGATAGATGCACTAAGCACAAAACATCTAGATAAATGTCTAGGAAAATGGTCATTTTCAAAACGAAAAGAGAGACTTTTTCAGGTTCAAAATGGCCATGTTCACCACTTGAGTTTTGGATGTTTTCAGCAAAACATCCAAAAGTCGGATTTAGACATCATATCAAGTAGAGGAGTGTGGTAGCCGTGTTAGTCCACTCTTAAGGTTATCAATAGAAATCAAACAAAATAAAACATGGAAAAGAAAATAAGATGATACCTTTTTTATTGGACATAACTTAATACATTTCTTGATTAGCTTTCAAAGGTTGCCCTTCTTCGTCAGATCGGAAATAAGCAAATGTGCTAGCTGACAGTGTATATAAGTGAAAACATTCAAGCATTACTATGATAGTCTGACAGGGTGGGAGGATGGGGGTGGGTCAGAGGTATGCATGGGGACATCAAAGCATATCATTGATATTCTAACAGGATGGGTGTGGGTAGGTGAGGGGAGGGTGAACAATACAGCCAGTAGGGCCCCCACCCCGGTGGGACAGCACTTCACAGAACCAGGACACTGTATCAGTGATTTCACAGTGAGAATACTGAAAGGTAACTTTAAAACCATACAAGAACGTAAGACCTTTGAAGTCAGAATGATTGAATATTTTAACACCCAACAGAAAGGACTTAACAAGGACCTGGGGTTCCTAGCCCATTATAAACCATAAAACTGTATGTCTCTGTTGATCACCCTCCCCTCACCTACCCACACCCATCCTGTTAGAATATCAATGATATGCTTTGATGTCCCCATGCATACCTCCTACCCACCCCCATCCTCCCACCCTGTCAGACTGTCATAGTAATGCTTGAATGTTTTCACTTATATACACTGTCAGCTAGCACATTTGCTTATTTCCGATCTGACGAAGAAGGGCAACCTTCGAAAGCTAATCAAGAAATGTATTAAGTTATGTCCAATAAAAAAGGTATCATCTTATTTTCTTTTCCATGTTTTATTTTGTTTGATTTCTATTGATGACATCATATCAAAAATGCCTTTCCACATGTTTAAACAATTGAACAGTATTTTGAAACTAGGTAAGGGGGTCCCAATTTTTCTGGACACCATATTAGAATGCTAGTGTAAATTGGCATCTCCATGCCAACATTTAGGCATGCCCACTTATGCCATGTCAATAGCAAGCATGAATGCATATGCCTAAATATGCTTCTCCTACATAAGCGCACAACTATGGAATGAACTCCCATATGCAGTGAAAACAATACATGACCACCTAAACTTCAGGAAATCATTAAAACCCCACCTCTTCAAAAAAGCTTATCCCACCGATCCAACATAAATCCTCACACCCAGCAACACAACATAATCAATGTTCATACCGGTCAATTTACTTTCCTCTTTCCCCTCGACCCCATGACGCCTGATTCACTTCTACCTCATCTGACCTCAACACAATCTTGTATTTGTTATCAACTGAAATGGCAAACGCCTTTACAGTACTTTGTAAGCCACATTGAGCCTACAAATAGGTGGGAAGTTGTGGGATATAAATGTAACAAATAAATAAATGGGGCACTTTAGCGCATAACTTAAAGTAGTCTGTAAATGTTGGCCCTGCCTATACTCACCTATGCTCCTCTCCTGTGACCACCCCTTACATTTACATGCTAAGAGACTTGCGTACTTCGTTTATAAAGTAGTAGCGCTGAGCATTCACCAAGCTCTTACACATGTAAGTATACACTTACCCATTTTAAGTGCTAGCATTATATAATACATGCAAATAGCACTTAAATGTAAGCACCAAGTTACAGAATGAGGGGATAACTTATAAGTTATGGGCCAGATTCTATATATGGCACCCAGGCTTGTGCAAATTAATTCTTAACAAACTCAATGACATCAATAACTGGGTACTAAGAACCAATTATTGATATTAATTGACATTCATTAATATTAACACGCACATCTGGCTGTGCGCTATTTTATAAGGCAGCTCCCATCATACATTTCTCAAAAGGGGGTGTGGCCACGGGAGGAGCCTAGGCTTGTCAAGGCATTCCAAAAATTTGTGCAAATAGGTATAGAATACTGGGTCAGTGCGCTTAACTTGAGTGCCAGCATTTACACCAGGATTCAGCAGGCGTAATTCCTGGCACACAAGGTTAGGCACAAGATTTGCACTTAAGCACTGTTCTGCAAAGGGTAAATGCCGCCGGCATCTAATTGTGAGCACCATTTATACAATGTGGCCCTATATGCATATGACTGGAATTTAGGTGCAAGCACTTACACAAGCTCTATGTCTGGCATTATGTTTGTGTGTATTTTACCTATTACGCTAGTATGCTATAAAGTAAATTTGGCTTTTTTTTTAAATAGATTAGGCATCTAAATATAGACAGACAGTTATAGAACCTACCCTTCTAGTGTCCAAGTCTAATGTGTACACAAGTAATTTAAAGTAAGTGGTCAGAAGGTCATCTTCAGATAATACTGTAGAAAGGTCATTTTATAAAGGATTTCATATGTAAAAATACCCACCATATACTACTAAACTCTGATATTTTTCCACTTCAATCATTCTGCTTTTATTATTACTCTTTCATCATTTGTTTTCTTATGGGGGAAAAGACCTCAGTGGCTTTAACGACCCTAAAACAGACACATTAAAAAGCTTCACAAAAGACCACCATCATAGGTCAACAGAAAACCCCTTTATTTTATATACATTTTGTAACATAAGTACATAAGTACATAAGTAGTGCCATACTGGGAAAGACCAAAGGTCCATCTAGCCCAGCATCCTGTCACCGACAGTGGCCAATCCAGGTCAAGGGCACCTGGCACGCTCCCCAAACGTAAAAACATTCCAGACAAGTTATACCTAAAAATGAGGAATTTTTCCAGTCCATTTAATAGCGGTCTATGGACTTGTCCTTTAGGAATCTATCTAACCCCTTTTTAAACTCCGTCAAGCTAACCGCCCGTACCACGTTCTCCGGCAATGAATTCCAGAGTCTAATTACACGTTGGGTGAAGAAAAATTTTCTCTGATTCGTTTTAAATTTACCACACTGTAGCTTCAACTCATGCCCTCTAGTCCTAGTATTTTTGGATAGCGTGAACAGTCGCTTCACATCCACCCGATCCATTCCACTCATTATTTTATACACTTCTATCATATCTCCCCTCAGCCGTCTCTTCTCCAAGCTGAAAAGCCCTAGCCTTCTCAGCCTCTCTTCATAGGAAAGTCGTCCCATCCCCACTATCATTTTCGTCGCCCTTCGCTGTACCTTTTCCAATTCTACTATATCTTTTTTGAGATACGGAGACCAGTACTGAACACAATACTCCAGGTGCGGTCGCACCATGGAGCGATACAACGGCATTATAACATCCGCACACCTGGACTCCATACCCTTCTTAATAACACCCAACATTCTATTCGCTTTCCTAGCCGCAGCAGCACACTGAGCAGAAGGTTTCAGCGTATCATCGACGACGACACCCAGATCCCTTTCTTGATCCGTAACTCCTAACGCGGAACCTTGCAAGACGTAGCTATAATTCGGGTTCCTCTTACCCACATGCATCACTTTGCACTTGTCAAGATTGAACTTCATCTGCCACTTGCACGCCCATTCTCCCAGTCTCGCAAGGTCCTCCTGTAATCGTTCACATTCCTCCTGCGACTTGACGACCCTGAATAATTTTGTGTCATCGGCGAATTTAATTACCTCACTAGTTATTCCCATCTCTAGGTCATTTATAAATACATTAAAAAGCAACGGACCCAGCACAGACCCCTGCGGGACCCCACTAACTACCCTCCTCCACTGAGAATACTGGCCACGCAATCCTACTCTCTGCTTCCTATCTTTCAACCAGTTCTTAATCCATAATAATACCCTACCTCCGATTCCATGACTCTGCAATTTCTTCAGGAGTCTTTCGTGCGGCACTTTGTCAAACGCCTTCTGAAAATCCAGATATACAATATCAACCGGCTCCCCATTGTCCACATGTTTGCTTACCCCCTCAAAAACCTCTTGAAATATTTTTTTCTTTTTCTTTCTTTCTTTTTTTTAAATCTTATTGTGTCTAAAATTCTTTTTTTCAGCTGCTAGCACTTTGAATTCTGTAATTTGAAAAGTCAATTATTTTATCGCACTTTTCAGTCCAGGCTTTCAGGCTCAAAGGAGCCATCCGTTTCACTGAACGTAGCTTCTTCCGGAGCCTAATATCAGGCTTCCTGAAAAGTAATGCCTCATAGCAGAGGTTTTTCTTACCGCATCAGTCTTTCCACTTATTTTTTTCAAGCATTGAAAGTAAAATGGCTCCTAGGCCCATGGGTTATGTACGTAATAGTGCAGGTGGTGAAAAGAAGACAGATGCTTTTATGTGACCTCCGTGTAGGTGTGTTCAGGGCTATAGTTTGGGTGTAGTGTGGGTGAAGTCAGGAATTACACACATAAAGGGTTATTTTAGAAATCGTATTTGTGATTTACAAGTATAAATATTGGCCTTTGCATGTGTATATCAAATACACATGTAAGACCTGATTTTAGAAAGCCAGTATGTATCTGCATAACTGCACTGTATGTAGATGGAAGGGTGTGGGGTTTGGGTATGGCTTGGGCAGAATAAAAAATTACACATCTACTCCCCATTTCAGAAAGGGAATGGATGTGTATATCTGGATATTTCAACATCGGGATATTGATCTGCTCCTTTGCAGGTACATGTTTTTAAAAACTGCTCGTTTGAGCCAGCCCTTTAAAGGAAGGATTAGGAGAGCTCTCCTCTTAGTCCCCCATTATATATTTCCTCCTCCAAAATAAAATAAAGATTGCAGCCCCTCTTTGGCAGATAGAATTATGTAAACGTGTAGGTTTGCAAAATGGCAGTCATTCGCATGAAAGTTGTGCAATACCAACTTAGAAATGCTAGTGTTGACTTGTTAAGCCAATTAAGTTATATGTGTTGTTATAGAATATGCCTGGATTTTGACGTGGCGCTCTAGGTGTGCTATACAGTAGTATGTGTGTAATTTATGGGGTTTCATCTATTTGATATTTCACTGTATAGTTTTGTGAAATGGTTGCTCCCACTGCACGTGCAGACAAATATGTTTGCACTCCTGGATGTGCTGCAGAAAAGGATCTGCAGTTCCTTCTCAAACTGTTCATGTCCCATACTGGATGTGTCACTTCTGATTTCTACATTTTATCTGAAATGTGACGGCCCAGTTATAACAGTCACACCTATGTGTGTACTTTACTGTCTTACATTTAAGTGGAGGAGTGGTCTAGTGGTTAGGGTAGTGGACTTTGGTCCTGAGGAACTGAGTTCAATTCCCACTTCAGGCACAGGCAGCTCCTTGTGACTCTGGGCAAGTTACTTAACCCTCCATTGCCCCATGTAAGCTGCATTGAGCCTGCCATGAGTGGGAAAGTGTGGGCTACAAATGTAACAAAAAAAAAAAAAAACCCTGTTCCCAAGCACTTTACATATAGTGACACAGTAACATAGTAAATGACCACAGATAAAGACCTGTACGGTCCATCCAGTCTACCCAACAAGATAAACTCATTTTACATGGTATGTGATACTTTATATGTATACCCGAGTTTGATTTGTCCTTGCCATTCTCAGGGCACAGACCGTAGAAGTCTGCCCAGCACTGTTCTTGTACGAAAAGTTCTGCAGCTAACATCCAAGCTCCTTAAATTTACACTCCAGCCCATCCGTATCTATTCAGTTACGATCAGGGCATAGACCGTAGAAGTCTGCTGAGCACTGGGTTTGCTTCCCAATTACCAGTGTTGCCACCCAATCTCCACTAAGATTCCGTGAATCCATTCCTTCTAAACAGGATTCCTTTGTGTTTATCCCACGCCTGGTTTAGCAACAATTGTGCAGATTTTGTGAAACTATGTTATAAAGACACATATCCAACGTTGTATGTTTAGCAAACAGCTGTGGCCAGTTTAACCATTAAGCAAGACTAGGTGGTTGCCTAGGGCTTGTGAGGGGCAGCCAAGAGCAGCTGCAGTCAAAGTAAAACAGTTGGTCCTCATAGTGACACAAAATCAAAGAACCATCAGCACTTTCATTAACCTGCAAGGAGAGTTGGTAATGTCCAAATATTTAAAAGTATGATTTCCAATTATGCCTTCTTATAGGATTTTAATGGGATAATCATGATTGTTGAGTTTAATTATCAAAATCTCAGTAGGGGAGAGGGCAGGTAATTGAGGGGAGGCTCAAGGTCTGAAGGTTCACCTAGGGCAGTGTTTCCCAAAACGGTCCTGGAGTACCCCCTTGCCAGTAAGGTTTTCAGGATATTCACAATGAATATGTATGAAAAAGATTTGCCTACAATAGAGGCAGTGTATGCAAATCATTTTCATGCATATTCATTGTGGATATCCTGAAAACCTGACTGGCAAGAGCAGTACTCCAGGACTAACTTGGGAAACACTGACCTAAGGCACCCAGTGCCATTGTATCAGCCCTAAAAAAATAGCCTCTAAATAAGCATCTACTTGAATTTCCTACTTAGGTGGCCTGCTATGGCTGGTGTAAGTATTTGCACCTAAAATATACACACGTATATACCTTGTTATGCTAGTATTCTAAGAAGCGAAGCACCTTCTATTTTCCTTTGTAGAATAGATACCCCTGAGTCTAAATATAGGTGCACTGTTATAGAAGTGCCCCTCCCCCCACATGTCTATACAATAATTTTGTAATTGGGTTCTATTTAAACTCGTCTTTCACACAGTACACTTTTTTCAACAAAGAGAAATGGAAAGGATATCAGTCTAATTCCCAGGACCAGTTTCTGTTCCCCAAGGCAGAAGGGGTGGACAGGTTGCACAAGCAGCAATCATATCTTTTGTTGAAAGAAGTTCCGGGTCATCACACAGTGGTGACACCAGATTCAGGGTTGATATGTATCAAGTTTTGGAGGTAGCCATGTTCTGTGGCTCCTAGTCAAAGAGTGATGCTGTGATGGCTTATACCAGATGAAAGAGGGTTAAAAATTGAGAAAAACGTTGAGAGGAGTTGCAGTGAAGGCTTATAGTGCCAGAACCCCAGTACAGTTCAGTTTCAGTTGAGCCAGAACCTCAGTAGAGCAGTATCAGTTGAGCCACAAGCCTCAAAAGAAGCAGGAGGAAAGAACCAGGCTGAAAAAATGAACAGTACTCCAGCGTTTAACATCTTGAAAAACCTAAAAAGGCATGAAAGAATAGCTTTGGTGAATTAGATATATTTTATTTTCAACATTTTATTATGAAGACAGTTTATATATTAATTTAACTAGATGCATGAAAATATACTTTTAAAGAGGAAAATGATTTTAAAAATAAAGTAGAACACCACTTTTAATCTTCATGACTAGAAAAATAATGTACACATTAGCCCCCAAATTCTATAAATGGTGCCTTAAGCTGTTCATACTAATTTGGCTGCTTGACCAAATTGCGCACACAACTTAATTCATTTACAAGCTAATCAGCTTTGATAAATTGGTACTTAATAACCAGTTAGCAGCACTAATTGGCTTTAATTAGAATTTACATGCACAGCTTTCTAGGCGTTTTCTGTAATGTAGTATGCGTAAATTCTAATGCGTGCAACCAAAAAGGGAGTGTGGCCATGGGTTTGGAATGGGTGAGTCATGGGCATTTCAAAAAACTATGCGCACTATTATAGAATACACCTGACCTATGCCTGTTAGGCACACGTATTTAGGCCTGGTTTTAGGTGGCCTAATTTCATGCTAAGCATATTTTATAAACTATGCCTAACTTTAGGTGTAGTTTATAGAATCACGCTAAGCGTGTGTTTTTTGGTGCTGATTTTTAAGGTGCCATTTATAGAATTTGGCCCTTAGTAGTTAGTAAATTTAAGTCACAAAACTATTTTGAATACTTGATCAAATACCTATTTTATTCATGGCAAAATAGTCTATAGCAAACAAACGATCATCTAAACTGGTAAAAAAAAATCAATTTGTGTAGTTTTTGCTCTTTCTTTATTTTTCCTAAAACATTTTTGTTTTTGAGTACTTCTCCCCTGGTGGTGGCATTGTTAAAAGACTTTTTCTTAAAGTTATTTATTTATTTATGCTTTACATTGTTATAAGAAAACTCTTAGGCACCCTTTCCTTTATGCATGTAAGAAAAATCGAGTTTGAAAGAGAGATAGGAAGACCGAGGACAAAGAGTTCTTAGCAAGACTATTTTCTAGCCTACCAATAAGTCACCAAATTGAGAGGTAATTTTACTAAGCTGTGGGAAAAAGGGCCAGTAAATACCCCCAAAAATGGCCACGCAGTAAGATCACTCTTACCACGTGGCCATGCAGTGGACAGCACTTACCACCACCCACTGAGGTGATGGTAAGGGCTCCTGAGATAACCTGGCAGTAACCAGGCAGTGCGTGGCGATGCCTGATTACTGCCGGGTTAGCACCACACTAGGGAAAAAATTCCTGGAGCGCCGGAAATGGCATGCGCTCCAGCTGAAACTGCCGCTAGTGGCAACGTTGAGCTGGCAGTAGTTCTGCTTTTGTGTGCGGTAAGCCTGCATTGGGCTTACCGCCTCTTTGTAAAAGACTCATTGAAATTGCTTTTATGTTAGGGTGTTTCTACTATCTACATATTGCTCTGTTGATATGATGAGCAGATGTTAAGGAACTTGAACATTAGAGTTTTATGGGATTAATGAACTATAAGATGGAAGGTGACCCTTATTGGCAATTAGATGACAATTTAGGTGCTAGGATATGTTTGATCTGAAGGAGAGAGAAATGGACTGAATATTGCTCGCCTGCCATATGCCTTTGTAGTTGTATTTTTTACAAAAGCAAGAAATTTTGCAAGAATTATTTTTAGCAAGTAACTCAAGAAATTACGATCTGACTAGAAAGTTCATTAAATTTCAGGTTGGCAAATGTAGGTCACATTAACACTTTCTTCTGGGTCTCAAAAGAAATTGAACACTAAATTCAAATGTTGCTTGCCAGTTGTTTGAAGCATATCATATCATATTATCTTTATCAAGCAAGACTAGTTGGTAATGAAGTCTAAACAGGAAACCTGTGAAAACACCACTCCCCTCCTACATATATATAAATATTTTCAAATCCAGGTGAATAAAACTGTTCTAATTATTAAGTACAATGTCTGCATTGATAAAACATTAAAATAAAATGATGCTCATTTATTCAGTTTACAAAAAAAAAGTTTGATAATTCTTTCATGATGGGAGAAGGGAGAGATACCAGCTGATTTGCTTTCACTGAGATTATTAGAGTGATGGCAGCTTTCTTGATATCACTTAACAGTTCTTTGGAAATATATTCCAGCTTGGAATGATGCATAAAAATTTAGACCAAAACCAGAGCAAACAATAATTATTAGTCTCATTAGTTAGAAATGTTTATAATAGTCACAGAGGGCAATGAGTCATTTATTCAGTGAAAAAGTAGATTTGAGAAGCTTCAGTTTCTGCCATAGTCTCACAAAGACCCCAATTTGCTAACAACTTTTTCAAACTGGCATGAGAGAGTGCTTTGGGGCGATGCTCTCAAATAAGCACCTGGCTCTATAGGCAGATATAAGCCCTCATTTGTGCCTATCACCTTCTGATTCCAATTGAGCTAATTTTCAATTTCAGGCATTAGGGATAAAAAAACGAAGAAGCCCACCTGCAGCACCCTGCACTCTATCAAAAAATGAAAAAAGCCAAATGGATTCCAGGAAACCCAACACCCAGGAGAGGTGATGAGGACGTTTGCACCTGGGCTATTTACCTTGGTCTGAAGCACTGATAAATAACTGGCGCATTTTAAAAGATAAAAGTAGTGATTTTATACTCAGTACGATCACAGACCTTTTAGCCTTTTAGACATATGTTTGTCACAATAGGGGAGATTCTACATATGGCACCTAAAAAGTCAGCACTGAAATCAATGCCAACTAAGCGTATTCTATAATCGGTGCCTAAATCTAAGCGCCGATTATAGAATATGCTTAGTTGATATCTCCGTGCCTAAATCTATGCGCATGCATTTACACCAATGAAAATGTGGCGTAAATCCCAGCATGTAGATTTAGGCACACTGGGCCATATTCTATAACTAAGCATGTAAATTTTGGAATGCCCATGAAACGCTCATTTCCCCACCCATAACTATGCCCCAGCATGCATCATTACAGAATATGCTTAGCGAGTTGTGCGCCTAAATTCTATTGAGTGCCGATCAGTGCTTGTTAAGTGCTGTTATAAGCGCTCATTAGCTTGTTAAGCTAGTTAAATTATGTGCATTGTTATAGAATCTGTGCTGATTTTGGCGCCAATCTCTAGGTGTGCAATATGGAATCGGGGGAATATGATAGATGCCATTACGGGAATGGAGGAGTAGCCTAGTGGTTAGGGTGGTGGACTTTGGTCCTGGGGAACTGAGGAACTGAGTTTGATTCCCACTTCAGGCACAGGCAGCGCCTTGTGACTCTGGGCAAGTCACTTAACCCTCCATTGCCCCATGTAAGCCGCATTGAGCCTGCCATGAGTAGGAAAGCGCGGGGTACAAATGTAACAAAAATAAATAAATAAATGTATAAGAACAGAAGGAAAAAACATATTACACAAACAAAAAGAAAAAAAACACAAAAAAATCCCTCTTCAGGAGCTCAAACTGCACTCAAAAAATAGCAGAGAAAAAAAACCCTCAGTGAATTATAATAGCTCCAACCCATGAAAATCTTCACCTAATTATATCAGTGTCAATAGCAATATTAATAATTTAGGGGCTGTTTTACGAAGAGGCAGTAAGCCCTACGCTGGGAAATACCCACCCGGCTACCACAGCAGCACGGCAGTAGTTCCCTCCCCAAATGCACACCATTTCTGGTGCTGCAAACATATTTCAATTTTTGTAGCGCTGGTGTGTACCTGGCGTTTATTTTATCAGTGCCGTGCACTGCCTGGTTACTGCTGGGTTAGCGTGGGAACCCTTACCGCCACCTCAATGGGTGGTGGTAAGTGCTCCCCCTTCAAAATGGCCATGCGGCAAGTGCTTCACTTCCCACATGCCCATTTCTTGAAAAAAAATCAAAGACCTTCCTTTTACCTGCTGCGGTAAAAGGGGTCCTTGGCAGGCATCAAAAACTCGCAGGCCCCCTTTTGCCACAGCTTCATGAAAGGACCCCTCAAAAGTCAAACAATGAAGCACTTAGCTTTCAGATTCAAAACACATATTTTAAAGCTTGTCTGAGGCAGCAGGGGTATTCAGTACATCAGTACTGCCATTCTGCCAGTTAATGCCAAATTACTACTTTTATTATCAAGCATAAAACTTAATCCATTGTGGGCATGGACAACTGAAGCACTGTTATATTGTGATGTAAATCAACTTGTAAAATGCAGCCACCCATCCTCAAAGAGCCCAATTTCTTGTTTTTTATGCAGTTCAGTAAAAGTTCCCCGGTACCTCAAGCCTCCTTGTGTTAAACTAAAAGTTTGGAGTAACATTCCATGATGCTTTTTACTCCAGATTCACTTACGCAACATTTGTGAAGAATCTTTTTTTTTTCCTTTTCAAAAGTTCCTGGAAATTAAACCCCTCAAAGGAACTCTGCTATTTATATTTTTTTTGAAATGGAAACTGATTTGTAGTTATCGTCCCTTTCTTTTTACTTTAAACTAAAATCTCTGACTTGCCTACACTAGGAAGAACAATATCCCTGGTTGAATTTTTTACTCATATTTTTCAAAGTAAAATGGAAAATACTAATCAACTGTGGTGAAATTTCACATATTGTACCACTGAACTCATAACCTCGATTATTTTGCTAAATTATGCTAGAGGTTGGGTAGAGCAGGGTTAGATGCAGTGAGAATGTCACAGATTTATGAGTGAGGCTAAAGTTAACAACAAAATTGTATTTTTATTAGACTAACTTAGAGCCCTGTTTACTGAGCCGCACCATAGATGCGCTACTGTTTTTAGCACAAGCTAAACATTTGCGTGTGCTAATATATGAGTGTCTCTAGCATTAAAAATGCTAGCACACCTTAGTAAACAAGGCCCTAAATATGGGTCCTTTTATAAAGGCACGGTAAAAAGTGGCCTGCGTTAGTACGGGTGCTTCTTTTTGGCATGCGCTGGGCCATTTTTTACCGCAGCTGGGAAAAGGGCAATTTTTTTAATGGGCCTGCGCTAATATTAAAACTAGTGAATGCCTATTTACGGCCTGAGCCCTTACTGCCACCCATTGACGTAGCAGAAACGGCCCACACCCTACCCATGTGGTAACCATGCAATGTGCGCCAGTGTGGGCGTGCTGCTGGTTACCGCCAGGAACACCCCCACGCTAAAAAACAGAAAATGATTTTCTACAGTGGATTTGGTGCATGCCAAAATCAGAATTACTGCCAGGCGCACATGCTACCTCCATGTTAGCCCTCCCGTGCCTTTGTAAAAGGGTCCCTATGTTTCTTAGTCGGGTTTTAGGAGCTACACTTCCTTCATCAGGTCTGAAAAACATTACTTCCGTAAAAAAAAGACTTTGCCAATTTTACAATCTAAAGGGTATGTTTACTAAGGTGTGTTAGCGTTTCTAACGCACATTTAAATTTAAGATGCATTAAAAGCTAACGCACCTATACATTACTATGGGCGTGTTAGCGTTTAACGCATGTAAACCATTTACCTTAGTAAACGTAGGCGTAAGCAGATGATAATGCTTCAAGTAATGGTAAAATAAAACAATAAACAAATTTAAATGACAAATTAAACATACAGAATTTGAAAACCAAAATAAACAAAATACATTTAACAAAATACAAACCTAACAAGCTAGCATAGCTTTATTATTAAAAAAAAAGTTTAAAATTATATTTATCCTTCTAGTACACCAAAAGCCTGCTGAAATAACCACATCTCAATACATTAAAAAAAACAACCCCCCCCCCCCCCCCCCCCCCCTAACTTCAGACATTCTAACTAATTCAACCGGTAATGAATTCCAGATTGTAGGTAAGTACCAGGAAAAAGTCTGTTTCTGTGCATGTACCAAACCAGTCCCTTTTGGGGAAGGGGTCACAAACAGAGCACAATCAATTGACCTCTAATTACGAGAGACAACATACCATTGGAATCACCTTATTACCCAGCGGTATAGGCACATAAAAATAGGTACTCAGAAACATTTATGCAATATACATGTAGGCATACCCAGGTCTGGAGAATAGTTGGAGCAGAGGCAGGTATTTAAAAAAATATGCACATATGCATAGATTCTTAAAGGTACATGCCAAGTACAACATTGATTGCTCTTGCCTTGGCACAGATGTAACTTATGTAGCTCCTATTTTATAAAGACAACTATCCACTGTTCTGCCTTAAGAAAATTGTCTACCTAAAAAATTCCTGCACAAAGTTACCTGTGCACCTTCACAGCCTCATAAATTTGTCTTCCTTAAATGTACTGAGATTTCTGCTGTCTGACATTCTAGTGCAGTGTTTCCCAAGTCCAGTCCTGGAGTATCTCTTGCCAGTCAGGTTTTCAGGCTATCCACAATGAATATGCATGAACTTGATTTGCATTCACTGCCTCCATGATATACAAATCTCTTTCATGTATATTCATTGTGGATATCCTGAAAACCTGACTGGCAAGGGGTATTCCAGGACTGGACTTGGGAAATACTGTTCTAGTGCATATAAAGGAAGACAGAAAGATACAGGTATGTAGTGCACTAAGGGCTCCTTTTACTAAGGTGCGCTGGTGTAGATGCATGTATTGTGCATGCACAGGTCCATTTCTCAGCGCATCCACAAAAAAGGCCTTTTTTGCCAAAAATGAATGTGCGGTAAAATAAAAATCAGCGTGCATCCATTTTGGGCCTGAGACTTTGCCACCACCCATTGACTTAGCGGTAAAGTCTCACGTGTTAACCAGGTGGTAATCATCAGTGTGCACACTGCCGATTACTGCCTGGTAAGAGCCACACAGTAGAAAATAAAAAATATTTTCTGCAGTGTGTAAAATATGGAATTACCACCCAGAGATGCACATTGGATGCGTGTAGGTGCCTACCAAGCTTAATTTCAAAAGAGTAGGGCACCCATCTTACGACACAAATCGGGAGATGGGTGTCCTTCTCCCAGGGTCACCCAAATCGGCATAATTGAAAGCTGATTTTGGGCGTCCTCAACTGCTTTCCGTTGCGGGGACGACCAAAGTTCATGGGGGCGTGTTGGAAGTGTAGCGAAGGCGGGACTGGGGCGTGCCTAACACATAGGCGTCCTCTACCCATAATGGAAAAAAGAAGGGTGTTCCTGACGAGCACTTGGGCGACTTTACTTGGTCCAGTTTTTGTTACGACCAAGCCTCAAAAAGGTGCCCGAACTGACCAGATGACCACCGGAGGGAATCGGAGATGACCTCCCCTTACTCTTCCAGTGGTCACCAACCCCCTCCCACCCTAAAAAAACTTTTTAAATATTTTTTGCCAGCCTCAAATGTCATACTCAGCGCCATGACAGCAGTATGCAGGTCCCTGGAGCAGTTTTAGTGGGTGCAGTGCACTTCAGACAGGCGGACCCAGGCCCATCCCTCCCTACCTGTTACACTTGTGGTGGTAAATGTGAGCCCTTCAAAACCCACCATAAACCCACTGTACCCACATGTAGGTGCTCCCTTCACCCCTTAGGTAGTGGTGTACAGTTGTGGGGAGTTGGTTTTTGGGGGTGTTTGGGGGGCTCAGCACACAAGGTAAGGGAGCTATGCACCTGGGAGCAATTTCTGAAGTCCACTGCAGTGCCCCCTAGGGTGCCCAGTTGGTGTCCTGGCATGTGAGGGGGACCAGTGCACTACGAATGCTGGCTTCTCCCACGACCAAATGGCTTGCATTTGGTCGTTTCTGAGATGGGCGTCCTCAGTTTCCATTATTGCCGAAAATCAGGGATGACCATCTCTAAGGACGACCATCTCTAAAGTCGACCTAGATTTCCAGATTTGGGCGTCCCCGACCGTATTATCAAAATGAAAGATGGACGCCCATCTTGTTTTGATAATACGGGTTTCCCCGCTCCTTCGCCGGGACGTCCTGCAAGGATGTCCTCAGGAAAACTTGGGCACCCCTTTTGATTATGCCCCTCTACGTGTCTTAGTAGAAAGGGCCCCTCAGGGACCCTTTTACTAAGCCACAGTACGGCTACCACATGGGTAGTGTGCGCCAAATCAGCCCTACCACTGGGGTAGCGCAGAAGCCGGGTGGTAGTTCTGAACTTGGTGTGTGCAGTTTTCCACAGTAGAAAATAAGTTTCTATTTTCTAATGTGGGGAACATTCCCAGTGGTAATCGGCAGCCACAATGCTCCATTACCGCACAAGTAGTGCGTGAGCCCTTATCACCTTCTAAATAGGTGGTAGTAAGGGCCTAGGCAGTAAATAGCCATGCACTTATTTTGATATTAGCGCCCGGCCTTTACTACCCCATTTTAAAAAGGCCTTTTTTCCACCGTGGTAAAACGTGGCCCAGCATGCGCCGATTTTATACGCCAAAACTAACGCAGGCTACTTTTTACCACGGCTTAGTAAAAGGGCCCCTCAACAAAGTAAAGCTGAATGCACATAGCGTCAAGAAGATTGGCGTTTTAAATGGGTTATTGCTCCGAGAGATCAGAAGGTATGAATGCCTAGGTCAAATATTCCCATGAGTTCCTGTATTGTTTTCAAGAGTTAACAGCTGTATATAATTTCCTCTGCTTTAGAAGGACAGTTCTCACAAAACTTAAAACTTTTCTAACATGGGAAATTGAAAGCATTGCTGAAACTACAGAGGTAGAATGCGGCTTAGAGAGATATGCTTGTATTCTGTATTACTTTCTCATAAATATTTTGCATTCTGCCATCTGGATACAGTAATGTCTGCCTTTTCTAGATTTGAGAAGTATTAAGAGGTTGTGTGTGTGTTTAGAGCATTTTCTCTGCCGTCTAGATGCTCTTGTGAAAAAAAATTCTAATCTCTAGTACCACAAAATAATCCACAGAAAAATCCATGCGATACAGATGAATTGTTCTAGCATGTGATGCCAACTTACCCCTCGCCATTGTTCACAATCATAATAATCTAACCACATTTCCTGTTCCTCTCTGTGAACTTTGTAAACGTTCCTTGGACTACAACAAAAAAGTAACAGAAAAAAAAAATCTTATACACAAAACAACTACTTGCCACATGTGTTGGAACTGAAGTGCATTTATTTGTTCTTATAAAACTGCCTTAGTTTTTGTAGAGAAATCAACATTTTTCCCTGCTTAAACTATTAATTTTATGCTGGCCATGCATGCATTGGAAAATAAATGTGAAAAAAATTTAGAAGTGTATGATTACATGACCTTGGAAAATTAATCTGACAGGAGAGAAGCACTGTATTTTGTACTTGAATTTAGAAATATGCTATCACTTTGTGGAGAAACCACTTTGACTATGAAGCAAAGTAAGAAAAGAAAAACCCATATGGGTCCTTTTACCGAGCTGTGGGAAAAAGGGCCCTGCGGCAATGGTGGGGACCATTTTTCCTATGCACCAGGGCCCTTTCTACCACGGCGGGTAAAAATCCCCTAAAAAAATGACTATGTGTTAAGATAACACTTACTGCGTAGCCATGCGGTAGGGAGTACTTAATGCCACCCACTGAAGTGGCAGTAAGGGCTCCCGCGGTAACTGGGAAACATGCAGCGATGCCTGATTATCGTCGGGTTACTGCTGCGCTAACCATTTTTAGGGTACTCGTCTGTCCCCTTCTCCTCTACTGCTAATTCCAGACTCCGTTCCTTTTAGCTCGCTGCACCTCACGCCTGGAATAAACTTCCTGAGCCTGTACGTCTAGCCCCGTCTTTGGCCGTTTTCAAATCCTGGCTAAAAGCCCACCTCTTTAACGCTGCTTTTGACTCCTAACCACTACTCACTCGCCCTGTACCCTTTTATCCCCACCTCTTTAATTCCCTTACTGCTTAGTTGTTCTGTCTGTCTGTCCTATTTAGATTATGAGCTCTTTGAGCAGGGACTGTCTTTTCATGTATGGTGTACAGCACTGCGTATGCCTTGTAGCGCTATAGAAGTTATAAGTAGTAGTAGTAGTGGTAGTTTTTATTTTTCCCTGGAAATGGTGCACGCTCGACCCAGAACTACCGCCTGCAGCCACTTTGGACTGGCAATCGTCCCGGAATAGAGTGCGGTAGGCCCGCGTTGGACTTACCGCCACTTTGTAAAAGGGCTCCATAGTTTTGTATACGGCAACAGTCAGTTTCATCCAAATTTAAAGCCTATTAGAGCAGTTTAAAACAACCCAAAATACCTAGCTTAAGCTTTGTCGATAGGTGCTTTGATGTATGCATCTTAGTATATATTTAATCTTCTGAAGTTTGGTCTGCAATTAAATGATCATTTGTATCAGAATTACAGATTGGATGAAGATATGAAACAGAGCAAATAGGTACATAGAACATTTGAAACCAATCCAGTATTAAAACTATTTACGTGTGGTACTTGCCAGTTTGAACATGCTGTTTCAATAGACTTGTGAAGGGAGGGGGGGGGGGGGATAGGCTTGTATCATTTCCTCAGTAAGTTTCCAATGTTCAGGTTTACAAATTTGTTCTGAACATTAATATGTAAACAAACATTATTGTGAACAGATGTATATGGAACCTTTATATGTTTCCTCTTGGTATATTTTCATATATGTTGGTCTTGTCTTTTAAAGCACCTGAAAGATGTATTAACTTTTTTTTTTCTAAAGCGTACATGTAAATATATCCAAAACATAAGATTAAATGTTATATTTTAAAACAGAACTGTTGGGGGCATAACTGTCATGTAACTGTCAATGATCATGACTTTATTAAAAATGTTAATTTGTCCATTGGGTGCTCCAGAGATGGGGATTCATTTGGGTCCTGGAGAGAGTGGTGAAAGTGATGCCAGATGCCTACTCGTGAGCAACTTTAAGAGGGTGTCTCAGAAAAATTACCTCTTTCAGCTGTCTGCCTGGCTAAGGTCCCATGAGCCTCAAGTGTGGCCTCTAGGGCAGCAGAGACCACGGGTGGGAGATAGTGGAGAGAACAACAAAAAAGTATAGTACTTTGAATTTAAACTGTTGTCTTTTAGTGTAGAATGCAAACTGTTAGGACAGAATTCACCAAAGCATGGCCCAAGGTCCGGGTAGTGTCCACGGAGCTCATTTTATCAGCCCCCCCATACTTTTCCTGCTATCAGCTGAACTTGTCCAATAGAGTAAGTTTGACTTTCCTTTTTCATGCGTGGCAAAGGAGCTGGCAGGGGTTCACAGACTCCACCAGCCAAGAAGACAATGGTAGTATGCCACGTTGACAAATTCAACAAACTCCAATGCTCCCACCCCCCCCCCCCCCCCCCCCCCACCCCCAGACATTTTGGTGATTTGAATGTTTTAGGTAGCCTTTCTTTTGAAAGTTTGGGACTCCCTGTGTTATCTTGGGACAAATACATAGCAACTTCTCTTATGCAGTCTGAATATGAATTTGCATGATAGTGTAAAGCACATTTCTTACAATGCAGGGTTGCCAACTCAATCCATTTGTTTTTTAAATGTGAGCTAAGCAAATGTGCAAGCAATTGGCTAAATTTCACGCTTCTCTTGGCCATCTGGGCGCTTATTTTTGTTGTGATCAGAGACATGAAGTAGAGTATATACATCCGAAATGAATTAACCACTCCATATACGTCCAACATTCTTATCAAAGTATTATGCTCTGCTATGTCTCTGGAACAAGTCCACCAGTGACCTTCTCCTGACTCCATATGCCCATGATTAGGGCAGGGTGAGGCAAAACATGAAATTGCACTTATTGTTTGATAAGTGCACAGTTCTGTAATTCAGACTAGCACCAGTGTTCGCAAAACTCTATGCTTAGCAAAGATAAATGCACAGAAAACGAATGTGGGTCATTTGTTTAAGTTTCTATTTCACTCTCCTTTGAAAATAGTTGCCAAATATGTAGAACTGAATGTGGTTAATAATTTGTCAATCTGCACAAAACTCAGAAAACTGTACAGTATTACACACATGTTAGAAATCTGGTTACCAATAAACTGTGGCCTATTTCTAAACATCTGGATTAACAAATCAACCATGTTGGATTGAGTGACAATTTATTTATTATTAGTTTATATATGTGATTCAGCTTTTACTCATTTGATTGATAAAACACAGCAAGCGAGAATAGCTTAAAAACATTTTACCTTATCAATAACACAAACCGTACCTAAATAATTCAAGGAATATAACTAGTATGAGCTCAGTGGTGATCTGATAAGCACCAAGTTGTATCTAAGAAAGAACTTGTGAAGCAGAAATTTTAACAACTTTTCAACTATAATAAGAAATTGTCACTGTTGCTCACATTTCAACATGGGCAGGAAACTTACAGTCTACGTGGATACCAATCTGTACTGGTTGTCAGGTAGCTCTAATGATGATGCATGAAACAGATTTACCTACAACCAAATCTGTGTGCATGTAACTCTGTTCCATGTGTATTTACTAGAGATACTGTGTTTTGAAAATGTGAGTGGATTGTTGTCTGTGGGTACTGGAGGTTGCCTACCCCTGCCTTTAAGTTACCTACAAATTTGAGGGTTCAATCATATTTTTATTGCATTTTCTTTCAGAGTTCTAGAGTGACTCTGCATTCACCTAATTCCTATACTGATGTGACTGGAGACACCTACTAGACAGGGCTGGCATGAGGGAATTAGTGTGCTTGGCAAAACTTCTTGCCTTGCATCCCTCTCCCCCATAAACCTAACATTTAAAAACGAGTATTGTGAATTAATATGAATACAAATTCTATGGGGTGGTGGTGGTAGAGAGGTAGATTTATTTAGGAACACTCCCTCACTGATGCTGCTAATGAGCCATCTTAGGGTAGGTGGAGTTTTACCTGCTGCATCTGAAGGGTGAGGCTCAGGCAGGGAGGAGGTTAAATGTCTTACAGCAAAAGAGATCAACGAGACCCTGAGTGAAGAATTTTCTAATAAGGAGGCCCCAGTCAAAAAATCTCCAAGGGAGCAGCCCTGAGGAAGGACCTCCCAGCATATGCAGAGAGAAAGCCAGGGCCACTGAGAGACAGAACCGGGCCCAGGGAAGGGTCGCTGCAACAGCTGCTGCTGCCCCACTCAGGCTGCCATCACCCCCACCCCACCCCCACCCCCACACTCGGGCCATCCCCATTCTCCCCAACTCAGGCAGCCACCGCCCCCTTCCCTCCTTATCTTCCTGCATCTGCTCCTCCCTCGATCTGTCACTCTCCTGCTCCTGTGTGCTGGGACCCAGGTTATTGTGTTAATGCAGGAGCAGGAGAGAGACCAACCCCCCCCCCCCCCCACGCCAGGCCCATCTTACCCCCCTGCCCTTCTCTCTGGGTGGCCCATGAGAAAGCCACAATACCCGAGAGAAGTACCAGTGAAGAGGAGTAGCCTGAATCTGTTTCCCTGGGATGGGAAAGTATGTGTGTTCAACTCAGCCTCTAGGAGTTAATTATACATGTAAGAAAGACTGCCAAGGTAGGAGATAACCTTGAAGTATACCAGAAAGTACCTGGATATTAGCAGCCAGTCCACTGAGCACGATTTAAGAGGGCAGGAGCCTCTCCTGTCTGCTTAAATTCCTTTGAATATCAGGTGGCTAGTGCCTTGATTTGGTTGAAAATTGAATGAAATTAAACATAACATGAATCAAAAACACACAAAAATGCAAGCACTGATGCAAGAAGCAAATGAGAGGAAAAGGCTTCATACACCCGTTGCTCTACTCGGTATTCGCACCGGAATCAATGTAATGAATTAGAGCAGTGCGGTAAAAAGTAATCATGAGCTTGAAAAAAACCTCTCACAATATTAGCCTCAAAAAGGTATGAACAAAGCTAAACAGTACAATTTGATTCAAAAAATGACTTATCTGTGCTGTCAGCTATGGACTGTTACGCTGCTGTTTTTTACGGGGTGAGGTCCCGACGGACCCGTTTTGCGTAGGGTTTATCAAGAGTCCTCACAATCAACCCCAGAAAAACAACGTCCTATGGCATATCAAGCCGGCAGCCATATGAAACATATGAAAATTTGCCTGCCTAGGGAGCCCTTTTACTAAGCCACGTAGGTGCGTACGCATGTCCTATGCGCATCAATTTTGAACTACTGCCCGGCTACTGCATGGCCTGGGGGGGGGGGGATAATTTCATTTTTTACGCAAGTCAGAAAATTTTCCGACATGCGGCGCTAACCAGGTAGTAATCGGCATTGTACGCGTGCTGACGATTACTGCCTGGTTAAGGAGTAAGACCTTACCGCTAAGTCAATGGATGGCGGTAAGGTCTCAGGCCCAAAATGGATGCGCATCAATATTCATTTTGCCGCATGTCCATTTTCGGGCCTCCCCCCCCCCCCCCCCCAAAAGGCCTTTTTTGCAGGTGTGCTGATAAATGGACCTGCGCGCGTCCAATACATGTGTCTACACCAGCGCAGGCCATTTTTCAGTGCACCTTAGTAAAAAGACCCCTAGATTAGGTGTTCAGCCTTGGCTGAAAATTGTACATAAATCCATAAGAAGGAAAAGTTCTGCACTGGAAAGCAACATCTTTACTAATATTTCTAAAATTGAGTAATCCTTCTGCAGCCGAGCTTCTTGGAGAAGTAAATCCCAGAAAGCCGGAACTTCTTGAGAAAGCGCTCTGATTGAAGTGACAGCAAGACTCATTACTTTCACCGCTGGGACAGATGTGTTTGTTTCCTGTGGAGATCTCAGAAATTGCCTAGATACACAGTAATGAAGGGACTTTACTAAATATCCCAGACCTTTCTCACGTCGGGCCTTGAAAGTCAAAATTAAAATTTTAAACGTAACCAACCAAATAATAGGGAGTCAATGGGGTTTCATTTAAATAGGCCTAATACGCTCCCTAAAATCACAACCTGAAATTCTAGCAAGGATATTAAAAGCAGATTTAAATTTGATACAAAAATAACAGTTCACAAGTTAATTCTGTGATGCTCAGAGGAAGCTGTACTATCCCTCCCTCTTGATACTGGGCATTTTTTCCCCCCAGTTTCTCTTTAAGAATTCAGAAAAAGGAATTTGCAGAACAACTGAGGGTTTTTTCCTGTGTTCAGCCCAAATCTCCTGGTAGTGAGTTCCATATCTAACAGTTTCCTCAGTGACTAACTAAGCAGCTGTTAACACTTAGCAGCTAATCAGTTCAACTCTGCTCACCTGTGAGAGCCATGCCTGACAGATTCATCTGCTCTGAGTCAGAAAGTGAATAAAAGGAGGAAAAATAGCATAGCCCTGCAAGACTGACAGCAATTACTCATTCTTTTACCCACAAATTATATTTTGTTTTCGCTTTTGACTGTGATCCCAAATTTTTTGTACTGTGTTCACTGAAAAAGACTAAAGCCTATCCTTTGAGATAATTAAGAACATGAATAGTGTTGTGAAAGGGTCTAAAAAGGCAAAACCAACTCACTTTTGATTAAACCAGTAAACAAGATTAGGGAAAGGAAATGGGACTTGATATACAGCCTTTCTGTGGTATTTTGCAACTACATTCAAAGTGATTTACATATATACAGGTACTTATTTTGTACCTGGGGCAATAGAGGGTTAAGTGACTTGCCCACAGTCACAAGGAGCTGCAGTAGAAATAAAACCCAGTTCCCCAGGATCAAAGTCCGCTGCACTAACCACTAGGCTACTACAACCTGCTGGTTACTTTTGGCCAGTCTCTCGGTCCAATAGAGGGACCCTTTTATTAAGTTGCTTTAGGCCCTAAGAGCTTAGTGCAGCAGGCTTTGATCCTGGTGAACTTTGTTCAGTTCCCACTGCAGCTCATTATGACTCTGGGCAAGTCACTTAGCTGCGCTAGTATTTTTAGCTCGCGGTAAAAATCTGCTGGCGGTAAACGCTGAGACTGCCCATTATATTCCTATTTGCATCTCATTATTTAACGCCAGCTGCCCAGGAAAAAAACAAAAGGGTAGAAGTGTGCAATTTGCAACATGGGTGGGCTGCACTCACTCTCGTCCCCCTCCCTCATCTTAACCCGTCGTGCCCACAGACCAAGCATGAGACTGGAGTTTTCTTTGGGAATAAATGGCCACAGCTTTATTGTAAACACATCAAAACACATTAACAATCCCTAGGAAGCACCCGAGCCCTGGACCTGGTATTGCCAATGCTCCGGCTCTCCGCCATGCTTTCCAGCTAGAGAGCCTGCTTCTCAATCCGGCGCTGCGGCCAGCCATGCTCCACCCGCAGCGTGGCCGTGCGTCCATCGGATTCAGAACTGCACTCCTAGACCAGAGCTCCACCTGCCATGCGAACCAGCGAGGTGTTTAGTCTGCTAGCGATGAGCGCCCCAGTTCCTTGCTAGAAGCACCGATCTTCCTTCTGCCTGTCGCGAAACCCGGTTTTTTTTTAGACAATTCCCAGCACCTGGAGGTTCGAAGATTGCAAGACTGGTGCTCTAAAACGAAACCCGTGCACTGCCTGCTTGCCGCCGAGAGACTCGCTCCGTCTCGTCGGCAATCATTTAAGCAGTGCATGGAGGCTGCCCGCTGAGGTCCCGCCCACTTCCGGTCTCCCCGCCAATGACGCAGCGGGTCTCCCTTCCTCGTCACCTGGGAGAGCGGGGAAGCCGGAAGCAGAAGTGCGATTCAGGCCGGAGGCTAACACGAGGCAGCCGCCAGGTTAGGTTCGGCTGCTCCGTATTTGCGTCACCGGCCTCCTTTTTCCATGACTGAAAGAGGAAAACTACACATAAACAGAGATATTTCCTACAAATAATTGAAAACTGTTTTCCACTTGTGAGGTGAAATTTTTGGAACATCTCTGATCACACTTGCCAGGTGCACAGCACAATGAGAGCAACATCAAGAGAACTGGAGCATCAGAAACAGTCAACACCAACCTCATTCAGTTCTAGGTGCATGAGAAAAACAGATTTCTGCAATCAGTAGAAAGCTGTAAAACAGTCAACAGAAGATCCTTTTCACCCTAAGAAATCTGAACTGAACCTAAAACTGTTTGCAAAAGGACATCCCTAATCTTCATGGCCACTGCTTTTACTTTCTTTTCTAACAGTGTGGCAAAATGGATGTGTAAACATGACGCAGGTTTGTAAAAAAATCAGATGTGGGTAGTTTAGAGATTATACCAGACACACGTTTAAGTAAATGGTGCTTTGTGACCTTCTAGGGCATGACAGTCCATCAGGTTCATGTGTCAAGTCACATATATCTGACAAAGACTTCTACGGTCTGTGCCCTGAAAATGGCAGATACAAATCAAGGTAAGGTATACACAAGAAGTAGCACATATGAGTTTATCTTGTTGGGCAGACTGGATGGACAGTGCAGGTCTACTATGTTACTATGTAAATAAAACAGTGAGGTAGATCCAAAGAGGATATAAAAAGGTCTTTATTGGGAACAGGTAAAAGACGACTTGACACGGCCGTCATTCGGCCCGAAGGCCTGCTTCAGCGGTCTGTTGTATCTCTGATATTGTACTAGAGTAGCTTAACAACAAGATTATAATCAAAGTCCTGGCTGTGTAGTCCTGGTGATATCCACAATTTGACAGAAGTGCTGAGTTGCAGTGGCTGTACAACCGGCAAAAGTCGATGATGCGAGTGCTGCAGGGTCAACAGAAAAAATTACCAACCAGTGTGGCATTTGGTTCAAATGAATTTCTATCAGTGGAATGGTCAACTAAGTTATTAGGAGTAATTTTGGACTCCTCACTTTCATTTGAACTTAAGGTGAACAACATACATAAAAAGATGCTCTTTTACTTCAGGCAACTTAAAAATATTTGTTCTTACTAACATGGTGGCCATTTTGCATTGATAGTGCAATACTTAATATTATCCCAATTAGGCTACTGCAATGCTATTTATGTTGAAGTCTCTATTAAGCTTTGGAGAAGGCTCCATCTTCTATGACATACTGTAGCTAGATTGATTTTTAAACAAAAATGTTTGATTGAGTCGCTCCTCTGATTTTAAAACTTCATTAGCTGCCAGTATGAGCTCATTTTACTTTTAATCTGCTGTGTTTTGTTCTTAAAATTCTTCATGGATTACCACCTATAAATTTAACTCATTTGATTTCTTTCCCTCCAGGTATCTGGTCAGTTAGAAAAAAAGACTGCCACTTGTTATATTTTCCTTCATTCAAAGAAGTTCATGTTAAGAAAATGTTTGAGAATTTCTTTTCATTTCAAGAAGTTCACTCTTGGAGCAACTTGCCTTTATTCATCAAGCAACAGTCTCCTTATTATAAATTCCATAAATATTTAAAAGCTTGTTTATCTGAAAAATAGTGGGGTTAAATTGTAAGACTCGTAAATTCTGTGATCTAATTTCATTGTAATTATTCAATTGTATTTTCTACAGATTTGCCAACCACTTTGAACCAAAATTTGGGATTAAGTGGTTTAAAAATGCTTTAGATTATATTAGATACTCTAACACTGAGATGAAATATTTGATAACACATATACAGTAGTTCTCTTTAAATTAGATTAAATCAAATTAAATTAAGAGGTGCTTTTAAACTGAAATAAGAGAAAATACCTAAGAGCTAGATTTACTGAAAGGCAGTATCATGTTAATGCATGCTAAAATGCTTGAATGTGCATCATATACCTCAGGTCCCATTATACACGATGGGACCTGTTTACTAATAATATGGGTTAATGCATCAGCATATGCTAACAGGCATTTTAGTAAATCTTAGACCTAAAAGGGTTTTTTTTTTCTGATTCAGCACAATCTAATTTATTTTACTTCTTTGTTCATTTAGGGCCCTGTTTCCTAAGCTGTGCTGTAGGCGCATTAACTTTTTATTGTGCACTAAAATTTAGCAGGCGCTAATGCTAGAGACACCATGGGTGCCTGTAGCATTAGTACGTGATAAAACGTTAGCATGCCTACAGGGTGGCTTAGTAAACAGGGCCCTTAAAAAGCTTATTTACCACTTCCCTGAAACTTCATACACCCAAAGCAGTTCATAAAGTAAAAGCATGTTCTGAAAAGATGAAGTGAGTATCGTAACCATTTAGCAAGCACTAGACATAATCCCCTTAATTCTATATATGGCACGATGAGTTGTGTGTGCAAATTTGGGCATGCACCTACAATTAGCGCATGCAAATTAACTGAATAACAAGCCAATTAGCACAAATAATTGGGTGTTAATAATCAATGATCAGTGCTAATTGGCATTAATTAAAAATTTATGTATGCATTTTTATGCACCTGGATCTGTGCGTAAATTTTATGTGTGGGTCCAAAAAGGGGGCACTGCCATGGCAGGGTCATGGGTGGATCAGAGGCATTTCTTTCATTTACATATGTTGTTATAGAATAAAGGGAAAGTGCTGTTCTGTAGACAGTGCCTAACTTTAAGTATCATTTAAAGACTAGCACTAAATGCTATTTTTTGTGCCAATTTTTTAGGTGCCATTTATAGAATTTAGTCCAATAGGACACATTAAATCCATCTGGCATACGTCAAATCAAAAGAAGAAAATAAACCTACGAGGAAAGGCTAAAGTGGCTAGGGCTCTTCAGCTTGGAGAAGAGGTGGCTGAGGGGAGATATGATAGAGGTTTATAAAATAATGAGTGGAGTGCAACGGGTAAATGTGAAGCATCTGTTCACGCTTTCCAAAAATAATAGGACTAGGGGGCATGCAATGAAACTACACTACAGTAAATTTAAAACGGATCAGAGAAAATGTTTCTTCACTCAATGTGTAATTAAACTCTAGAATTTGTTGCCAGAGAATGTGGTAAAGGCGGTTAGCTTAGCGGAGTTTAAAAAAGGTTTGGACGACTTCCTAAAGAAAAGTCCATAGACCATTATTAAATGGACTTGGGAAAAATTCACTATTTCTGGGATAAGCAGTATAGAATGTTTTGTACTTTTTTGGGATCTTGCCAGGTATTGGTGACCTGGATTGGCCACTGTTGGAAACAGGATGCTGGGCTTGATGGACTTTGGTCTTTCAAAGTATGGCAATACTTATATACTTATGTAAAACCCTCCCAAACTAAAACACCATTAATAGTTACATTTAATTATATTGTTTTCCAAGTATCCTGCTACTGTAAATGTGTCTGTCAGTATAAGTGATATGTGTCTATTACTGTTGCAATTTATAAAATTGCGTATACTAGAACTATCCAGTGCTGCAGTGTATCCAGTGTATGTAGTGTGAGAGGTTTGTACTTTCTAATGTAGGTTTGTTTTATGACTATAGTTACTGTGTCTTGGGGATCCACTGTGCCATGGACATGTGTGGTCACATGGAAAAATATAAGGTGGTTTTGTGAGATGTTTTTTGTCACGTATGTGGAAAGCGTATCCGAATGAGAGTAAGTAGAAACTGTATAAATTTGCAAATGAAAGAAAAAACTGCTTGGACTTGGATAAAAGATAGTATGCTTGTTATAAAGTTGCATATATAATTAATCAGATAAGCTAAAGCATTTGTTGAAAGGCAAAGGGGCTCTTTTACTAAGTCACATGGAGGGGCATAATCGAACGCGAACGCCCATCTCCATGGGCGTCTATGTCCGAAAACGGGTACGTGAGAGGCGGAACAGGCCGTATTTTCGAAAAAAATGGGCGTCCATCTTTTTTTCGATAATACGGTTTGTGCCGGGCAAATGCATTGGAATTGTGCGGATTTGAGCTGGGCAGTATTGTTTTTCAGCAAAAATGGAAACCGAAGGTGCCCAGCTCAAAAATGACCAAATCCAAGGCATTGGGTCATGGGAGGGGCCAGGATTCGTAGTGCACTGGTCCCCCTCATATGCCAGGACACCAACCGGGCACCCTAGGGGGCACTTGTAAAAAGTAAAACAAAAGTAAAATACCTCCCAAGTCCATAGCTCCCTTCCTTTGGGTGCTGAGCCCCTCAAATCCCCCCCAAAACCCACTGTCCACAACTCTACACCATTACCATAGCCCTAAGGGGTGAAGGGGGGCACCTACATGTGGGTACAGTGGGTTTTGGGGGCGGTTTGGAGGGCTCCCATTTACCAGCACAAGTGTAACAGGTAGGGGAGGATGGGCCTGGGCCCACCTGGGTGAAGTCCACTGCACCCACTAACAACTGCTCCAGGGACCTGCATACTGCTGTCATGGAGGTGGGTATGACATTTGAGGCTGGCATACAGGCTGGAAAAAAAGGTTTTTAAAGTTCTTTTTTTTTTTGTGGGAGGGGGTTAGTGACCACTGGGGGAGTCCGGGGAAGTCATCCCCGATTCCCTCCGGTGGTCATCTGGGCAGTTGGGGCACTTTTTTGGGACTTGTTCGTGAAAAAAAGGGTCCAAAAAAAGTGACCAAAAATTGCGGTAAAACCACCTTTTTTTCAATTATTGGCCGAAGGCGGCCATCTCTCCTCAGCTGATAACCACGCCCCAGTCCCGCCTTCACCACACCTCTGACATGCCCCTGTCAACTTTGGTCATTCCTGCGACGGAGTTCAGTTGAAGACGACCAAAATCGGCTTTCAATTATACCGATTTGGTCAGCCACGGGAGAAAGACGACCATCTCCCGATTTGGGTCAAAATATGGGCGTCTTTCTCTTTCAAAAATAAGGCTGATAGGTGCCTACGCGCACCCAATGAGCATCAATTTGGGATTACCACCCGGCTACCATGTGGCCCAGGCGATAATTTAATTTTTGATGTGTGTCCCCTACGCATGCCAGAAAATATTTATTTTCTGGTGCACGGTGCTACCGGGCAGTAAAAGGCATTCTACATGCATAGACCTTTACCGTCCAGTTAACGTGTGAGGCTTTACCGCTAAGTCAATGGCTGGCGGTAAGGTCTCAGACCCAAAATGGACACGTGCCATTTTGCATTTTGCTGCACGTCCATTTTCGGTGAAAATTTCAAAAAGGCATTTTACAGGTGTGCTGAAAAATGACTCTGTGCACATCCAAAACATGCGCCTACACTATCGCAGGCCATTTTTCAGCACACCTTAGTAAAAGGACCCCTAACACCGCTAAGGCAGTACTGGCCCTTTAAAGGCAGAACTGCAATGCAAATCTTGAGGAAGTCTTTTCAACAGGGGAAAGTTATTCATCTGTTGTTTGTGTTGGCCGATAGAACAAACAAGCAACTTTGTTTGATACAACTTTCCTATTTTTCCAAGCACAAAATCCAGCTTCATGCAGGAGTAAATACTGTTGGTTTACTATTCAGCATTCATGTGGTTGGTGGCAGCACCAACTGCAAAATGTGTTTTCTAAATCCACATCAGTTCTATGTATAACTTTGGCCCTTTTTATTCATGAAATGTCCAAAATTACATATCCCGAAAAGGTGAGTGATTTTAGGCAAGCCAAAAGCAGAGCAAAATTTTATACATTCAACAGCGAAATTCAGCTGCTGAACATATAAATTATGGGTAATAAGCCAGTGGTAATCAGTGTTTTTTAAAATACTGACCACCACTGCTGAAATTATTCCCAGGTATTCAATGCCAGGCCATGTCCAAGTACCGGCAGAGGAGATCTGGGAAATTATAGACCGGTGAGTCTGACGTCGGTGCTGGGCAAAATGGTAGAGACTATTATTAAGAACAAAATTACAGAACATATTCAAAAGCATGGAATAATGAGGCAAAGTCAACATGGATTTAGTGAAGGGAAATCTTGCCTCACCAATCTACTACATTTCTTTGAGAGACTGGGAGACTGGGCGTCTAAATGGCGGATGACGTTTAATGTGAGCAAGTGCAAAGTGATGCATGTGGGAAAGAGGAACCCGAATTATAGCTACGTCATGCAAGGTTCCACGTTAGGAGTCATGGACCAAGAAAGTGATCTAGGTGTTGTCATTGATGATACGTTAAAACCCTCTTCTCAGTGTGCTGCTGCGGCTAAGAAAGCAAATAGAATATTAGGTATTATTAGGAAAGGAATGGAAAACAAAAATGAGGATGTTATAATGCCTTTGTATCGCTTCATATTGTGTTCAATTCTGGTTGCCGCATCTCAAAAAAGATATAGTGGAATTAGAAAAGGTGCAGAGAAGGGCGACGAAAATGATAAAGGGGATGGGACGACTTCCCTATGAGGAAAGGCTAAAGCGGCTAGGGCTCTTCAGTTTGGAGAAAAGGCGGCTGAGGGGAGATATGATAGAGGTCTATAAAATAATGAGTGGAGTTGAACGGGTAGACGTGAAGCGTCTGTTCACGCTTTCCAAAAATACCAGGACTAGGGGGCATGCGATGAAACTACAATGTAGTAAATTTAAAACTCAATGACATCACCCCATTAAGCCCAGTCAACCCAGTTAACCCAGACAGCCCAGTCATCCATGTCTACCAAGTCAGCCAAGTCAACTAAGTGAACGCAGCCAACTGATTCAACCCAGTCAATCCAGTCAGCCGAGTCAACCCAGTCAGCCATGTCAGCTGAGTCAACCAGTTACACTAGTATTTTATAAATGAATATAGACATCAACTTTCTGTTATAGAATAGGCACCATTCAGGCACTCTCTGGGTGCCTAACTATAGGTGCACTGTTATGGAGTTACTCCCCATATGTCTGTCTTCAGGCTGTGACTAATCTTTATTTTTATGAATATCTCCCAAATATCTTCTTTTGCCTCACTCTTTCTATTTCATACACTATTTGCTGTCTTTTGGCCAAAACCCTTGGGCTAATGGACCCTGATGTGATTTCTTCTCTTAGCTGAAGCTGGTGAATACATTTCTGAAATAAAGCTTTCCAGATCTTACTTTTGGGTCAATCAAGCCCTTAGAAAGTTCTTAGTACTGCTATTTTAGTTCACTTCAAAAGGAGCTATTTACATTGTTTAAATTTATAAAAGATACAATAATATGTTCCTAATTATTATTATTTTCCAAAGCTTTTCTCTGCAGACACAGAATGAAAGAAAACCTTTGGGAAACAGGGTTCCTAGTTTTTTTTTTTTAATTTTCTTTTGACTAGTCCAGCAATTTAAAAATAAAAAGCAAGGTCTAATAATGACACCCTTGGAAAAGAGAACTAATGTTTATGGTTTTCTATATTTGGCATGTTTAGCATGACTTTGATTTTTCAGCTTTACCCCTGTCTCCTTCCAGTGAAGAGCAATTCTTTCAAATCAGCTGAAAGAGCCAAAAGGACAGTGAAATTTGGAAAACTGTGATGACAGATGCTAACTATTAACTTTCTAATCACAAAGAAGAATTGCTTGGGCCCCCCTGTCATAGCGCTGCGGAACGTGAAGACATGAACGAATGAGACTGAAGTAATTTGTAGTTTCAAAGCAATCATAAGCTAAAAGTACAAACTCCGCATGCTTTGAGATCACAGATTTTTGCCAGTCTTAATATAATTAAGTGTGATGTCTGTGTGTCACCAGCAGACAATCCACCTGTTGTACTAGTTCATTCTCTTCCTGTTGTGATTTGTTTCAAATAGAACGCACCTGCATCTAAGGCACCCTTCAGGTTTAAAAGGCATTCTTAATCTGTGCCTCATTAAAAGGATATTTTTGTTTTCATATTTTTTGATGATTCGCTCCAGCCACTACATAATGGCATGATTCGTTGCCTGCGTTTGATTAAACCTTTGCGTTTGATCAATGTAACAGATTGAAATAGTTGTTTATTGCTGGTCAAAGCTGAAAAGTGGGGCAGTTCTCTTTCCTTGTCCTGGTCTGCCGTTGCAAGGATGCCATCTATGATTTCATCTGTACTGGAAAGGTTTTTTTGATCATGGTGACTCTCATCATTCAGTTGTTATTTCTGATTTAGAATTAAACAATAACATGCCCTTGAAGGATTAGATCCTCTGTTAAGGAGTTCAAAAAGTGTACTGCAGTTCTCAATATAACAGCAGAGAATCTGAAACGTGGATGTATGTGTACTTTTTTGTTGTATATTCCTCAGGAATTGGTTTGCCATATTGGATGCAAGTCTATAGTTGGGTGCCTACAATGATGCATTGGAAGGGCACACGGTAGGAGCCTGTTCTACAAAGGAGAGATGAGAGATGAGAGTGTGAGTTAAAAGGGTAGTGCACATTAGTGACTCTAGGTGCTAATAATGCACATTAATGGTGCTAGTGCGAGTTAACAGGGTAGTGCACATTAGTGACTCTAGCTGATAGCTGCCATTTGCTGTGCACTATTAATTGCTCATTGTTTTGGAGAAATAATATGTGACCACTGTGTGTGTTTGTGCACATGCACACACACACGCACAACCCCGGATTCTATAAACATGGTCCCTCTGATATTCAGTCAGTGGTGGGCAACGCTGTTAATGTCCACTACTGACATTTAACCCAGATATTAAATGCCGGGTCATATCTGGTTGCTGACATTGAATATCCAGTTGTTTTTTTAAGCTAGCTAGCGCATACCCAGTTAACTTGATATTCAGAGCTACCTGGCCATTTATTAGTGCATAAAGAAAGTTCATATATTTATGCAGTCTTATTTCTGTGCTAACACTGGCTAGTTAACTCTGAATAATGGGAGCTAATCAAAACGTCCGACATATCCGGTTTGCACTTTGGTGCTAGCCAGTCATTTCCAGTGAAGATAACCAGTTAAGTGCCACTGATAATGACTGACAGCTGCCGATAAGTGCGTTAACTGGTCGGTGGCCATTCCTGGCTGGTTAATTCATTTTGAATATTAGCTGGGGTGTCCAAAAAACACGGGATCCCTTACATAGTTTCAAAATACTTTGCAATTGTCTAAACATTTAGTATTACTTCTGACTTTACATTACTATGATGTTTTTGTCACAAACTCAAGGAAAAGTGAGCTCTTGGGCTGCTGCCGGTGAACGGCAGCAGCAGGTGAACCACCCAAACAAGGACTGGAACTGGAAAATTGGACTGGACAGGCAGGACTGGAACAAACTAGAAGTACAAATGCACACAGGCAAGAACAGACCAAAAGTGCAATAAGCACATAGGCGAATACAAAGAA
Source organism: Microcaecilia unicolor (assembly GCF_901765095.1). NCBI lineage: Eukaryota > Metazoa > Chordata > Amphibia > Gymnophiona > Siphonopidae > Microcaecilia > Microcaecilia unicolor. The sequence goes on from NC_044037.1 coordinate 53,303,131, forward strand.
ACAGCATTTGGCTAGGCAGGGACAGGGTACACAGGAGCAGAGCCAAGTAAAGCTAGAAGAAAGACACTCAAACGGGCCGCAAGGCCGAACTGGAACCCATACACACCAGAGTCTTTTCATACAGGCCACAAGGCCAAACTAGAACCCAAGCACAATGGTAAAAGGCAAAAGAAAAGGCAAATACAAGCAGGCAGTGGCCTAACAAGAAAAGAACAAACACAAGAAGGCTGAACACACACAAGCAGCAAGGCTGCACTGGAACCCACACAAACACAAGGGCAGAAAACAAGCTGAAGCTCACACAAGCATATAAATAAGAACCAAGGCAGAGCTCAAGGCAAGGCAGAACACAAGTAACAAGGCAGAAGTGCTAAACAAGCACACAGGCAGACAAGCAAGTAACAAGACAAAAGTGCTAAATAAGAACACAGGCAAACAACAAACAAGGCAGAAGTACTAAACAAGCAAGAAACCAGGCAGAAGTGCTAAACAATCACACAGGGAAACTTGGAGACCTTTGAAGTTGCAAAGGCCCAGTTTGAATGTCCTCACGTTTCTTATGAGAGACTTCACTGATGATGTCATGATTTCAGGAAAGAGGCTTGAAACATACTGAACGCCAGAGTGAGGCTTGAAACACAGAAGTGATAGCAGAGGCAACAATGCAAGGAAAAAACAATCTGGAGCCGCCTCTGAGGCTGACCACCGGAAAGCAAGGTGAGCCTGAAAGTGGGGGCATGACCACAGTTGTGACAGTTTTTTTTTCTTTAGTTAATTTATAACTTGTTTTCAAAGTGTCCTCTTTCAACCTTGACACATTCACAAAGTCTTTGATGCCACTGAGCTGTTGGCTTAATGAATTCTGGAGTTTCATTAATTATGAGTTCAACTGTTTTGCGAGTTCGATGCGCTTGAATTTCAGGCAGAAGTTTTTTGCTGCAGTTGGACATTTTTACATAAGTACATAAGTAGTGCCATATTGGGAAAGACCAAAGGTCCATCTAGCCCAGCATCCTGTCACCGACAGTGGCCAATCCAGGTCAAGGGCACCTGGCACGCTCCCCAAACGTAAAAACATTCCAGACAAGTTATACCTAAAAATGCGGAATTTTTCCAAGTCCATTTAATAGCGGTCTATGGACTTGTCCTTTAGGAATCTATCTAACCCCTTTTTAAACTCCGTCAAGCTAACCGCCCGTACCACGTTCTCCGGCAACGAATTCCAGAGTCTAATTACACGTTGGGTGAAGAAAAATTTTCTCCGATTCGTTTTAAATTTACCACACTGTAGCTTCAACTCATGCCCTCTAGTCCTAGTATTTTTGGATAGCGTGAACAGTCGCTTCACATCCACCCGATCCATTCCACTCATTATTTTATACACTTCTATCATATCTCCCCTCAGCCGTCTCTTCTCCAAGCTGAAAAGCCCTAGCCTTCTCAGCCTCTCTTCATAGGAAAGTCGTCCCATCCCTACTATCATTTTCGTCGCCCTTCGCTGTACCTTTTCCAATTCTACTATATCTTTTTTGAGATACGGAGACCAGTACTGAACACAATACTCCAGGTGCGGTCGCACCATGGAGCGATACAACGGCATTATAACATCCGCACACCTGGACTCCATACCCTTCCTAATAACACCCAACATTCTATTCGCTTTCCTAGCCGCAGCAGCACACTGAGCAGAAGGTTTCAGCGTATCATCGACGACGACACCCAGATCCCTTTCTTGATTCGTAACTCCTAACGCGGAACCTTGCAAGACGTAGCTATAATTCGGGTTCCTCTTACCCACATGCATCACTTTGCACTTGTCAACATTGAACTTCATCTGCCACTTGCACGCCCATTCTCCCAGTCTCGCAAGGTCCTCCTGTAATCGTTCACATTCCTCCTGCGACTTGACGACCCTGAATAATTTTGTGTCATCGGCGAATTTAATTACCTCACTAGTTATTCCCATCTCTAGGTCATTTATAAATACATTAAAAAGCAACGGACCCAGCACAGACCCCTGCAGGACCCCACTAACTACCCTCCTCCACTGAGAATACTGGCCACGCAATCCTACTCTCTGCTTCCTATCTTTCAACCAGTTCTTAATCCATAATAATACCCTACCTCCGATTCCATGACTCTGCAATTTCTTCAGGAGTCTTTCTTGCGGCACTTTGTCAAACGCCTTCTGAAAATCCAGATATACAATATCAACCGGCTCCCCATTGTCCACATGTTTGCTTACCCCCTCAAAAAAATGCATTAGATTGGTGAGGCAAGACTTCCCTTCACTAAATCCGTGCTGACTTTGTCTCATCAGTCCATGTTTTTGTATATGCTCTGCAATTTTATTCTTAATAATAGCCTCCACCATCTTGCCCGGCACCGACGTCAGACTCACCGGTCTATAATTTCCCGGATCTCCTCTGGAACCCTTCTTAAAAATCGGAGTAACATTGGCTACCCTCCAGTCTTCCGGTACTACACTCGATTTTAGGGACAGATTGCATATTTCTAACAGTAGCTCCGCAAGTTCATTTTTTAGTTCTATTAATACTCTGGGATGAATACCATCAGGTCCCGGTGATTTACTACTCTTCAGCTTGCTGAACTGACCCATTACATCCTCCAAGGTTACAGAGAATTTGTTTAGTTTCTCCGACTCCCCCGCTTCAAATATTCTTTCCGGCACCGGAAAAAATGCTAGGGGTCCCTTTTTTTCCAGACATCATGTGGGTTGTCCAAATTTGTACACCCAGGGCAGATGCGAGTGCAAATTATTTAGTTAATGAGACATCAACTATTAATAATTAGAGTTAATTGGCAACTATTTGGATTTGCACCCGCATCTGCCCTTGTTGCTCTTCTACAACATCTACGTCTAAATTTCATAGAGATCAACTCAAAAGGGCATAGCTATGAGAGGAGTATTGGTTTCCAGACATTAGGAGCGATGCTATTGAATAATGTCACATCCATACCTGGTGGGTACTGGCATTACTCCAGGTTTCAGCAGGCGTAAATCCAGTTCCCAACATTAGTCATGAGATCCGTGTTAAGCTGGCATTCGGCAAAGAGCAAGTACCCTTTGCAGAATACTAGTTTAACGTTAATTTTTTTAAAAATTATATTTGTACCCCGCGTTTTCCCACTCATAGCAGGCACAATGCGGCTTACATATTATATACAGGTACTAATCTTTTCAGCACCTAACTTTGGGGTCATTTTACAAAGGCATGCTGATAAATGGCTTGCGGTAATATATGTGCGGGTTTTGGGCAAGCGCCGATCCATTTTTTAGCACGCCTGTAAAAAAAGGGCTTTTTAAAATTTTTTGACAAAAATGGACGTGCAGCAAAATGAAAATTGCTGCACATCCATTTTGGGTCTGAAACCTTACCACCAGCCATTGACCTAGCGGTAAAGACTCACGTGGTAACTGGACGGTAATGACCTATGTGCGCCTAATGCCACGGCGTGCATCCGTTATGCATGCCCAAAAATAAACAATATTTTTCAGATGCGCGTATTGGATGTGTGCCAAAAATGAAATTACCGCAAGAACCATGCGGTAGTCAGGTGGTAACTACATTTTGGTTGCGCGTTGGGCACGTGTAAACGAATATATAGCTTAGTAAAAGGACCCTTAAGGACACTATTTATTGAATCCAGCCCAAAGTGCTCACATATTATTATTTCTGTAAAATAATGTGCAATTTGTAGTGCAAATCTAATGGCAACAATCACAAGAGTTACTAATGTGCACACAGAGATTTTGAGATTTCAAGGGGGCGTGGTGTGACTCTCCATTTGCTGCATCCAGTACATACTGTGCCCGGCCTTGCCTGATCATACCAGTGAGACTCTGCACATCTGGTACTGGAGCCTTCAATGGGGGCAGTAACTGGAAGCAGTGGCGTTCTGTGGTTCACTGCCACCTGGGGCGGATCACTGCTATGCGCAGCCCCCCCCCCCCCCCGGGCTGCAGGGCAACACGGCACCCCCCCCCCCCCCCCCCCCCGGCGTGACACGGTGACACGGTCCCCCCCCCAGTTCCCACCTGTCTACCAGCTCCATCCACCCGGCGCCTCACGCGACTGTGCGCTGCTGTAAAAGAAGAAAATCGCCTCGTCGGCCCTTCCTTCACTGTGTCCTGCCCTCTGATGTAACGTCCTATTTCCTCGAGGGTGGCACAGAGTGAGGGAAGGGCCGACGAGGCGATTTTCTTCTCTTACAGCAGCGCAGACGCGAGGCGCCGCACCACGCAGCTGCCGGGTGGATGGAGCTGGTAGGGACTCACTAGCAGAACACCCCACACACACCCGTTGACACCCGGGGCAGACCGCCCCCACTGCCCCGCCCTTGCTACGCCACTGATTGGAAGTGTTTTGTAGATGTCTGTAGGAGCCTCACCAGTGAGGATTCCACACTTGGAAACACAGCATAAGGATCCCTGTCAGAGAAGCCCTGCTGTTTTGGGGTGCAGACACATGCTTGCACATACATGCACTCTCCACCATACAGTGCTGCCTCTGGAGTCCTAGCTGACTGCCTGGCATGAGAAGCAGTACCAAGGCAGTATGCTACTGATACATACATGCACTTCCAGTCTGCTGAGAATGAGACTATCGATAAACATGCTGAAGTTACTGATGTTTTAACATGACCACCTAGTGATTCTTGCATGTTCAAAAATCTTAAAACTACCATTATTTGAAAATAAAAAAAACCCTGAGGTACCAGCTTACTGTTAATGATGTCACAATGACGTGACGTTTTGGCTAGAGAGCAATGTTGGAGGTCTATCACAAGCTGCACCCAAAGCCATGAACAATCACCAAACTCAAGGATACGCTGCAGATGATCTGGGACAGTCTGCCACAGGGGCCGATCAACACGTCTGTTAAGAACTTCTCAAAGCAACTGACGGCCTGTGTTAAACCTGTGGGTGGACACTTTGAGCAGTTATATTGACTGTGAAATTCTGACACATTGTTAATTGTATCTTTTCAATTACTTTACTCTGTTTTAACTCAAACATTTTTAATGGTCAAAAATTGCTGGGTAGTAAAATTAACATGTCAGTAACATCAATATAGTTTAAGATAATTAAATGTTGTTTAGCAGTAGTATGTAAGTATGATGATTAAATAAGTACATAAGATTTCTCGTTGAAATTCAAAGAGTTTGCTGAGAAAATGGCAAAATACTCTAGTGGGTTACTTTTGCTATATATATATATATATATATATATATATATATATATATATATATATATATATATATATATATATATATATATATATGTGTGTAAAATTGTTTTCTTCAGCCAAATTCCACATGTAACTTTTTGGCAAGAGTGAAAGGGAAAACCAAAAACAACTGTCTCAATGTAGCTGATTCTCTCATTCGTTAGGATACAGGCTGCACATTTGCACAGCTGTGACCAATAACTACTGTCGTTACTATTCTGCTATGATATGAAATTAAAATGAACTGGAAATGTTTATGCCGGAAATGCCTCACCACACATTAAACAGACAACATGAGCTAAAGATCTACCCTTCTAGAAAAGCCATTCTCCTATACTCCTATCATCATCTATACCCCCAAGTAAGCAAATACATGTACATACATTCATTCACAGCCTTCTTAACAGTAGTTTCAAACAAAGTCTTTCTGCTGAACAAGCTAAATGTGCAAAACCACCTTCATTACAGCAGATGGTATTTCTTCTTCTGACCCGGTCAGGCCCCAGTAGAGGCAAAGCTCTGCATGCATGAGCAGAATCCAGTTGGCCGTTTGCCTAAACTGCATCTGCAAGAAAAGATCCTTTTCCTGCATGGGGCATTCTGGATGCATTCCTCAACATTCTTCCTGGAACAAGCTTGCAGATTAACCCCTCATTCCTTACCAGTCACCAGAAGTTAAGTATCAATTTGGTGCTTAACTTCCCTAATAAAATTGCAGTCATGCACCAAAATGGTGGCAAAATGGCAGTTGTATGCGTAACTGCACTTAGACACCATTCTGTAAATTTCCATCTGTATGTTTAGCATGGAACTGGAAGAGGACGTTGCCATGGGAGGAGCATGGGCCAGACATGAGCAGAATACTGTTAAGTAATGGGCATAAATGCTCATATGACTCATCAAATTATATCGATCTCTACTTATCCGTGTGTGTTATGATGATATCACTACTGACGGAGGAAAAGCCTCAAACAATGATAAGGTACTCCTTTGTCGATCAGTTAATCAACCTTAGGGAGCCCCATTCAATCATCACCGGCTGAAAAACCTCCTGTTCGTTCTTCTTTGTTTTAAAGCAGTTCTTTCTAGTAACGCGTAATTCAGCTTATGCTATAATCAAATGGAAACTTATATCTCCAGCTGCTCAGTATCTTTCCACTGTCCACGGCCGACTTTGGCCAAGGTTTCGACTCCTGCATCAGGGTCCATGGTGTCTACCGACTGATATCTGCAAGAGAGCATATTCATTACATCACACTGTTCATTACACTTAACCTGTCCCCCTGCTCACACAAACGTCTCACTTTCATTGCTGGACCTTTCCTTTGTCGTAGTGTTAGACAGTCAATATGGAGTATGTCTTATAAACCCTTGATGTCACACACCTTTAACATAGCCATTCCCATTGGTTATAAGCAAATTCAATCTGCTAGAAGACCACCCCTCCTCTCTCTTTTTGTGGAGACTTAAAAAAAAAACCCAAAAAAACAGAGGAAAAAACGGATTCTCGAAAACATATTTTCAAAAGAATTGATTCCATTCAATCCTGGTGTTGAGCCCGTTTGGCTGAATCGTCCGCAGATGATAAATCCACCTTTGTTCTTGCTGCAGTAAGAGGAGTTTTCTATCACCACCTCTGATGCTCCACTTTAGTTGTTGTAATACCACACATTTCAAAGATTCAAAAGTGTGGTTAGCTGTATCACAATGTGCTGCTAACGGCACTGTTAACTTTCTCGTGTGGATGTTGCTTTTATGTTCTACTAATCTAGTCATCAGTTTTCTTGAAGTCTGCCCTACGTACATTTTTTTACAAGGGCATTGAATACTGTATACAACCCAGTCAGATATACATGAAGTTTTTTGATGAAGCTTGTACTTCTTGCCTGATTGAGGATCAGTAAATTCTTTTGTGTCCAACATTACAGCACACATTCCACAATTCCCACAGCCCTTGTGTCCCCCTTCAAGAACATTAGCTTCTACAGACCTTCTTAGAGCTGCGGATGCCAAAATCTTTTTCAAATTGCATCCTCTGCTAAATGCCATTCTTATTCTTGCATTTGCAAATCCTGGTAATGTTTGTATGATATGCCAATTCTTTCTTATCATACCAGAGATCTGTGAGGCTGTTGTGGAATAACGCATGACACAAGTTATGATTTCCTCTTCCCCAGTGGCGTTCCGACCCTAGCTGACACCCGGGGCGGATCGCCGATGTGCCCCCCCCCCCGGTGCAGCGCGACCCCCCCCCCCCCGGTGAAATGACCCCCCCCGGGGGGAAGGCCGCTGGGGGGAGGGGTGCCGCAGCGCGCGCCTGTTGCCTTGTCTCCGAGTTCGCAATTCGCATGTGTTCACTGCTCCCTCTGAGTCTGCCCCAGAACAGGAAGTAACCTGTTCCGGGGTAGACTCAGAGGGAGCAGTGAACACATGCGAATTGCGAACTCAGACTGAGACAGGGCAACAGGCGCGCGCCGCAGCACCCCCCCCCCCAGCAGCGTGCACCCGGGGCAGACCGCCCCCACCGCCCCCCCCCCCCCTTGGTACGCCACTGCTCTTCCCTGCTATCCTCAGAATGTTTAGGTAGTAATAGATACTCATGGTTATTATATCATTGTTTGAGGCTTTTCCTCCTTCATTAGTGATATCATCATAACACATACGGATAAGTAGAGATCGATATAATTTGATGAGTCAGATGAACAGTGTGATACTCTACAAGCTCTGGTTTGATGTATAGCATAAATGCTCAAACTCATTTTGATATTTATGTTTTATCTTTATTATTATTTCTTTATACATTTGTATATTTATACTGATATTTTTTAGATATATTTTTTATTTATTTATGTTGATATTTGTGGTTGATATCCTTATTTTACGCTTATATTCATTTATTTATGTTTTATCATCTTTTTATCCATTTTTATCTTCGCTTTTATTGTAGACTCCTGAGGCAGGCATGTCACATGCTGAAACATGGTGCTGTGTCGAGTCTTGAGCACTGATATTACGTTCATTGTGTACTGTTTTAGACACATTAAATTTTAAGCACTGATTTTAGGTTATTTCTGTTGTGTTTTTATACCCACCATAGCAATAAACTTTTAACTTCATTGTTCCTGAGGTTTGTCTAGCCTTTCTCCGTTCCCACTTCCTTGTGCATTGCATTTAGGGCACATTTATGCCTGTCACATAGCTGTCATAAATGGTCACACCTGAATGTTCGTGGGTAAATGCTAACTTACGCTAGTGTTCTGTGATGGCAATTACCCTGGCAATTGCCGTTATAGAAATCACTCTATGCATGCTAATTCTTGGCAACAAAACATAAGCGGCCTTTATTGAATTACCTCCTATTTGTTTATGCTGAAGCCATACAGTTCATGCTTTCACTGTCTTAAAAAATATCACATTTAACCAGCTCAATGCAAAAAAAAATCCTCTTCTTGTTTGCACCCATCAATAATGGGCACAAATCAAATTATTTAAGGCTGTTCACTCTGTAGCATGTGAGTGCCCTATTTCAACATGTGCACCTGACATGTGTTTTCCTTGAAATTAGATAGCTCTCCTTCAAGAGACACATGCCAATCAACAGCACTGCATGCGGAAATACCATAAGTGCGTAAAGAAGACTTGCTGACATGTGTCTGCAAATTGATCTTCAAGATGTGGAGTGCCTCTGGGGTGAAACCATATGGAAAACCAAGACCAGCTTGAGCTCAATGTGTTCTTAATTTCATTCCAAATGCCACTAATGCAGCAATAGTACATCACACCCCAACAGCCACCAACTTAGTGACTGGCTGAAGAGTAGGAAACAAGACATTCAGAGCTGCCTACATAAATAATTAGCTTATAATGAAGATAGTAAGTGTGTTTCCTACACGTTACTTGTCTACAATGAAATTAATCTGGTTTCAAGATCTCTCATGCCATTGAATTTAATGGAGACCTTTGCCTGTATGTGTTTCTGTTTACCTTAGGTTGAGTTTTGCATGTTCATCCAGAAGCATCTTTTTAAAAATTCCTGTGTTTGAATGCCAGTTTCCAGAACTGTAATTACTCTGTATGTTGTACTGTATTATATAAATTCTAATCCATGCATGAAACGCACAAGAGTAATATGTACTGTACGCACTAAAATTTCATAATGAATGAAAAACAGAATTTCATTATTTACTTTGGGTTCAGTGTAAGAATCTGTGTGTGGTAAAACTGTGCACTCTTTCTTTATGCATTCCCTATGAAAAATGTTAACTCCCCTTGCAGTAAACTGATGGCACACAAATTACTGTGGCATAAAAAACGTGGGCAGATAGAAAACTGTACACAAAGCAGCAGTGATATGCATGCAGTTTTCTGCATGGGGCTTCTACAGACAAATAATTTATTCACTACAACTCACCAATACTTGAATCATTCACTGTCAGCTATTTGTAAAGGAACCAATCATTGATGAGGTGCTTTGAATAAAGGGTCATTTTACTAAAGTTTAGCACACGCTAACAGAATTAGCATGTGCTAAATGCTAAGAAGGCCATTTTATACCTATTCCATTAATGCAGGCTAAGCTTTAGTAAAAGGGCCCCTAAATTAAGTACCAGATGTGGCTGTACCTTATATTCAGCCTGGCAGGAGGAGATAATTGCTTCTCATCTTCCTGTTGGGCTCGGTGGATACTTCTAGGGATCTGAAGAGGGTCCACTTGGATGCTACATTCTTTTAAATGTATGGAGGGTTGGAGATGGTCAAACATTTACTCAACTACCTCACCTGTGAGATGTAGGTGAGGAAGAAGAATTGCAAATAAATGATTCAGACACAACAACTTCCACTAATGCTAGCCATCAAAAATATGAGCTAGATTGACTTCACCACAGACACAGAGTTTATGTTTATTGCAAGCTTAAACTGATATACACAACAAAGTGATTTACGGAAAAGGAGGCAAGATGGCGGCTGAGTAAGTCGTAAGTGAAGTAGCTCCTGTCTTACATTTCGTTTTACCTTGAATTTTGATTTCCTGATGCCTAAAAGAAGAGGCAGACAACACACCTGCCCGGCGGTGCAATCTATGCCCCCTCTTGGAACTTTGGATCGCTTCATGGTGCCGAGTATGATTTTGGGAGCGTCGCCTTCGCTGCTGACGAATATGGAGAGAGGTCTCCCATCTTCGCGGCTTGAAGCTGAAACATCATGGAGCCCCGAAGAGCGTAATCCTCCCCCGATGCCGGCTGAAACCCCGGAAGCAACTCAGGAGACTCAAGACGCTCGGACGTCGACGGGGTCTCCTGGCACGGGCGCTGCTATGGGATTACAGACGCCGATGGACCCCACGATTGTATTAGCGGGTGAACAAGGGGAAAGTGTCTCTGGAGAAAATCTGGCGATAGGAGGAAGCCAGCTACCGAAGATTCCAACTGCAGGCTTACCAAGTAAGTCCTTATTACTCAAAAACCTAAGGAGATAACTTTAGAGTCAATTTGGGAAGCTCTAGTTTGTCTAGAAGCTTCTTTTGGTTTGAAACTCACATTTGTTAATCAACAGATTGAATCCTTGTCTGGAAAACTACCCTCTTTGGATCAAAAAATGGAAACTGAGCAAAGATAATGAAAATAATTCTAAAGCTTTACAAAGCTGCCAACAGCTGCAAGTTAACCTGATTAAAGAAAACTTGTATCTACAAAATAAGGTTGAAATGCTTGAAAACTATCAACGTTCAAACACTCTTAGACTGTTAAATTTTCCAAAGCAGCTGTCAATATCACCTCTTATTACCTTTAAAAAATATCTTACAGAAGTACTGAAAGTACCCGAACAGTCGTATCCTCCTATCTCAAAGATATTTTATGTAACACCTTTTTTGAAGAGAGATTCAGAGCAAGTAGAGAGAGTAATGCCCCCAGCAGAAACTGGGGATGTAAACCTGACACAAATGATAGAAGATGATATGGCGGGTCTTACGCCAGCAACACTCAAAGTTACATTTATTCTACAACCTGATAGAGACTGGATACTAAAGCAATATTTTCTGCATAGAGAACAGAATTTCCTAGGTTATAATATAAGAATGTATCCAGATGTTTCAAAGGTAACGCAGAAGAAAAGACAGGAATTTCTTAAACTTCGCCCAAAAGCATTGCAATTGGGAGCGTTGTTTTGGTTAAACTTTCCATGCAAATGTGTTATAAAGTTAAATTCTGTTAAATATATATTTTATGATTCTAAACAATTGAACTCTTTTTTGGACTCTAAGTTAGCTGGCCTACCCGTTTCGCTACCAGGACCTGTAATAACTTCTACGCCGTAAAGTTTTATATATTCGGACCTTCTGCCTAGCCACCTTTTCCTTAGTTGTTATTATTATAATTTTCCTGATGTATACTTTAGTATTGCCTCCATATTGTGGACTAAAGATGAGAAATAGATCATGATTTTGTTTAATCTAGATTGCTCTAAGTATTTCCTTTATGTTATAAATGACTAATAGTCATCTTTGCTGATTTCAAGAATTGTACTTGAATTAAACTGTGAAAAGTGATAAATAAAATAATAAAAAAAAACAAAGTGATTTACAATTATAAAAGCCAATAAGATTGAAAAGAACGCCAATAATAAACAGGAAAGGTAACAACACTCGATACAAGAGTAGATATAAACCGTCCATGCTACAAATATCTAAAAACGTAATACTCAGACATCCTTTGTTCAAGCATTCATATTTCTTATGCAGTTAGTCAACTCTGAGGCATTCTACACTCACATGTTGCTTACCAAAGTCAAGATGGAAATAGTATCTTGAGGAGTGATTTTAATTTTATGAGCACCAATTCCAACTGAATTAATGGTGGAAGAGCATTCCATAATTTTCGTAGAAGAAAAAGGAAGGCTGATTTCTTGGTTGATTCATAATGTGCTTTCCGGTGGGCTGGTAAGACTAGTCGATGAGAATCAAGTGTTCTGTGAGAGCATGACGGACCGTAGAGAATAATTAGACTAACAAAGTAGCAAGGTTCACTAGAATGATAAGCTGTGTGAGAGAGACAAGTTTGATACTGGATAGTCTGATCAAACAAAGGGTAACAGAATCATATTTGCAAACCTTACATATCAGGCAAGCAGCTGAATTTTGTAGGGTTTATAATCTTTTCAACTGGAGTTTATTTACACCATTGTAAAAACAGAGTTATAATAATCATTGCACAATATTTAAAAAGTGTGAATCAAAATATGTGATTTGGAGAGTGTGAATTTTGTGCAATACAAAAAAAGAAAATATTTAGAACATGGGACACATGTTTTTGAAAAGATTATTTGGAATCAATAATCACTCCAAGGTATTGGAAGGAGTCAACAGATGAGAACTGTCTATTGAAAACAGATGGTTGCACAGTCAGTTGTGGGTGATTTCCTGTGATCCAGCAAGAGATTGTCTTCTCTGGATTTAGGATAAGCTTATGACAATTGAGCCAAGAACCTACTGTTATAGAATATGCATAGATATATTTTTTTCAGCACCGATTTTTACAATGCCATATATAGAATCTAGCCCTAAATGTGTGTTAGGCTAGTATTCTATAAGGATTGTTCCATGCAAAGTGCCCTTTACCGAATACTAGTTTAGCACAGATCATCCCGGCACCTAAATTTGGACAAAGCACAAAAAGACCTTCAGGAGCAGGACAACGGGCCACTAACTTTACTTTTTGTTTGCTCTGGCGGCTTAATGAGAGCGTTTCCCATGTTCACAAGATTTAGGCACATATTTAGGCACATGTATCTCTCACTCTGGAAAGGCGATCGCCATGACGGAACAATGTAAGACACATTGAGCCTGAAAATAGGTGGGAAAATGTGGGATACAAATGCAGCAAATAAATAAATAAATAAAATATTTATTCCTTATGCTTTGAGAGTGTATATTCGGGATTATCAGCAGGATTACACTGCAGTGATTAGTCCGGTTAGTGGCAGATCTGTCACTGTTTTACAGAGAAGTCTGACACAACCACAAAAGTGGAAAGAAAGATGGTGTCCCAAGAAAAGTCGCAGGAACAGGAGAGGAGTGGGAACAGAATCAGGCTCTTTGAAAAACAGATCAAAGGTGTCCAACATAGATATAAACTATTTATTAAAGGATGACTCAACATGGTACCATGTTTTGGCACTAAAGGGTGCCTTCTTCAAGAGTCTTGGTAAATGTGTCAAACAGTTCTTATAGATGATATCTTTAGAATTGGAGCTGTAAGTTGTGGTCTTTAGAAAGACCTTTGTAAAGTGTAGCAATAAGGTATCGCTAAGCAGATTTTCCTGTATGTTTTTGTGCAATTTGTCATGAACAAGTGCCACTATCTGAAGAAATATTCTATACTCTTTTCTCTCTCTCTCAAGGAAAGGGCTCCTATTAGTATATGGCTCTGTTTACAGAAGAAGAGGATGTAAGCGAGAAAATCCAAAGCACACCCAACTGGGACCACATCAAACAGTCACAGTAATAATTATAATCATGATCCCAATTCTCGAGAATGTCTGTAAATTGTTGAATTTTTCATTATGTATAAGAATCAATGACACCTATTTGGAGTGACTGTTGATGGATCATGTTCTAGGGGCCATTGGGCCTTTTCAATAAAGAAAACTCCATTCTCCTGCTCCTGAAGATCCTTTTCTGCTTTTTTTGCTCTGTTTGTTTTGTGTACTTCGGACTCTCTCTTTCCCACTGACCTAACTGTGGGCGTCATTTATTAAATCAAGTCCTAAGCGCTTAACAGACTTTAGTAAAAGTGCCCCTTTATAAAATATGAGCGTAAAGCATGACTCCACACGTTCTGCCCAAACTCCTCTCCTCAGCATGCCTCCTCTAAATGTACGCTCCAGTTTGCACTGCAGGTATATCTGGGTGACTTCTAATTTTATAAACGGCCCTTTACACCCATAAAACAGTGCATTGCTTGTGAAAAAAGTTTATAAGATAGCCCTCTACTGTAGAACATGTTTAGTTGATAGGACTCATGAAAGTAACATACAGAAGGCAAACCAATGTTCTCTGAAGCAGAGGTTGTAGAACAAGGGTTGAAGGTATGAGACTGGATCAGGGTAGACCCAGTAAAATATAAAGAAGCATGTTAGAGGCATAGATCAGCCTCCCAGTGGAAGTAGTGAGCCCAAGATGATGAAAACAACACAGGACAGAAGCAGAAGAGCCTGAATGATGAGAAATCTAAAAGTCAATAGGAATCATGAGTTCAGTGGTAAAGGCTGTGATAGGCAAAACTGGTTAGCCTGTTCACTCTCATATGTCATCTACTAGGCCTTCAGAATGGAGTACAACTGGATCAGACAACCACAAAAGAGCTTGAGGGAGGTTCAAGATGAGGTATGTTCTGGACTCTTCTAGTAACATATTACTAGCACATGGGCTCACTGTAAAAAGCGGCCAATCAGCAGATGCCTTAAAGTTGTGCCAAATTCTCATAAATTTTGGCACATAAAATACAACAGGGCGCAATTAGGTTTTACCTCCTGAAAACCTGGGCTTAAATGTTGCATGTGCGGTGCTTCAAGTGAAAGACATTTGGGAGACTCAGACTGCACTGGTCGCTAAGCCACATTTGTCCGAATCACTGGCAGAACTTGCTGAGCAGATGCCTGGAAATGGGATCAGAACTGTGGGTGTACCAGACAGAAACTGATGTGCCTTGGCAGATCTCTTCATTTCCTTAATTATCCTCTGCCTTAATTTACTGCCAAATGCTTTCTTTGGATACATTCTACCCCAGGTTTAAGCTGTCAGTTATCTGCCATCCTCAATATTCACCATTCTCCTTTCAAAACCCCTGTCATTTCCTGTCTCTTGTTATTATAACTTCCCCAATTTTTCAGCTAGGAATTCACCAAGTGGAAAAGAAAATCTGCAAGGGCTCCTTCCGAATGCGCAATGCCCAGGACATGTTTGTTATGTAAAATTCTGAAGACGAGAAATCACCTCCTTAAAATGACCACTAAACTATAAAAAAGTAAGGTGTCAATATTTAAAAGCATTTTTTTCAGGTAGCAGCAAATGACCTACCCTATTAATGTATATCAGAATAAGCAAATCCAATAGAAGCTGAATATCACTACCATCTGGACTCACTGCAATATCCGGATATTCAGGGGTAGCCACTATGCAGGTACTGCCACTGAGTATCCACATTTTTTTGCCCACTGCTGCCGGTATTTACAAAAAATGCTGACCACTGCAGGCTTACTATTATGTGTGTGTGTATGGGGGGGGGGGGGGGAGTGCATTTTTTCTAGTGAAAAAGGTGCCAGTACTGAAATGGAGGCCATTCTTCAGGGGTGGGGTGATCAATTTTTTATTTATTTGTTACATTTATACCCCACATTTTCCCACCTATTTGCAGGCTCAATGTGGCTTACAAAGTACCGTAAATGCGTTTGCCATTTCGGTTGATAACAAAATCAATGAGGGACCCACCCCACAATAGCCAGGCCCCCTGCAACCAGTTACAGAATCTATGACAAGGCAGAATTTGTGTGTAGAGCCTGAGCTCTTTCATTAAAATTTGAGAACCAGGGGTTCAATTTTAGCAGACAAAGGAAAAGGTGCCAGTACTCAGTACTCCCAAGTACCCCCTCAAAAAAAGACCTGCTTGTAGGACACCAGAAATTAACAAAAAAAATGTTTTAAAAGAGCTCCTTTAGGGCTTAATATTGTAACAGGACACCTAGTTGAAAAGTCCAAAATGGAACCCATTTAAAGCCTATTTTATAAATTATGTTCAAAATTCCACCTTAAATTTAAACTTCACCATAAATTCAGCAGGAAAATGTTTTACGTATATGGATAAAAACCGTGCAGCTAAATATCACTTAAATATTAAAATAAATAAATAAATATGGTAGAACCATCATGTAAGGGATAAGAGGAATCTAGCAGTGCTTGTTCCTCACACCTTCCCACAGTGTAATCAGAGGTCCAAAGCCATAATATACAATTTCATGTGCAGATAAGTGTGGAATCATGAAAACATTATCCAATACCTATTATCCATACATACAGAGCAGCATTTTCGATATGATATCCAACTCCAATTGTAGAAGTTTTATTGAAAATGTCTAAAATTCTCATTATGAACATAGAAATTTTTGAACTGGAAAATTACTGTACAACACTAGAAAAGCCCTCAGTTCTGCAGGTGTCTCCTATCTATAGGTACAGTTGGTATTTTGTGGGTTTTGGGAGGCTCACAATTTTCCCACAAGTGAACTAGTTAGAGTGGGATATGGACCTGGGTCCTTTTTTCAGCAGTCCACTGCCGTGACCACTGACCTACTCCTGGGACCAGCTTCCTTCTCTAATAGGAATGGCCATAATATTTGAAGCTGTCACATAGCCTGGTATGTACTATCACTGTCACATCTTTGGGGAATGGGAGGGGGGCAGTGACCACTGAGGGATTAAGGGGAGGGTCATGCTTTAATTCCTCTAGTGGTCAGCTGGTCAGTTAGGGCACCTTTTGTGACTTAGTTGTGATTGAAACAGGTCTAGATAAAAATGTCCCAATTTTTGTCCTAGACATTTTTATCTTAATCCATTATTTCTGAAAAATGTCCAAATTCTGGGTCCACCTAAATCCCACCCAAAACACCCCCCTACACACAAGTGCAAAGTGATGCATGTGGGTAAGAGGAACCCGAATTATAGCTACGTCTTGCAAGGTTCCGCATTAGGAGTTACGGATCAAGAAAGGGATCTGGGTGTCGTCGTCGATGATACGCTGAAACCTTCTGCTCAGTGTGCTGCTGCGGCTAGGAAAGCGAATAGAATGTTGGGTGTTATTAGGAAGGGTATGGAGTCCAGGTGTGCGGATGTTATAATGCCGTTGTATCGCTCCATGGTGCGACCGTACCTGGAGTATTGTGTTCAGTACTGGTCTCCGTATCTCAAAAAAGATATAGTAGAATTGGAAAAGGTACAGCGAAGGGCGACGAAAATGATAATGGGGATGGGACGACTTTCCTACGAAGAGAGGCTGAGAAGGCTAGGGCTTTTCAGCTTGGAGAAGAGACGGCTGAGGGGAGATATGATAGAAGTGTATAAAATAATGAGTGGAATGGATCGGGTGGATGTGAAGCGACTGTTCACGCTATCCAAAAATACTAGGACTAGAGGGCATGAGTTGAAGCTACAGTGTGGTAAATTTAAAACGAATCGGAGAAAATGTTTCTTCACCCAACGTGTAATTAGACTCTGGAATTCGTTGCCGGAGAACGTGGTACGGGCGGTTAGCTTGACGGAGTTTAAAAAGGGGTTAGATAGATTCCTAAAGGACAAGTCCATAGACCGCTATTAAATGGACTTGGAAAAATTCCGCATTTTTAGGTATAACTTGTCTGGAATGTTTTTACGTTTGGGGAGCGTGCCAGGTGCCCTTGACCTGGATTGGCCACTGTCGGTGACAGGATGCTGGGCTAGATGGACCTTTGGTCTTTCCCAGTATGGCACTACTTATGTACTTATGTACACCAGCATACCCCCTTGAAATTTAGATGAACTGTGGAGAAAACCATCTCAAATTTGAGTTTTGAAAATTCTCAACTTGGACTTTTTTCCCATGAAAAATGTCCATCTGTCACTTTTGTGCGCTTTTGAGATGTTTTTCTCTTTTGAAACTGAGTGCCATATGTAATTTTTCTGCTGAAATTATGGTGAAGTTTAGATTTGAGGTGGAATATTGAAGACCTACATATCTTCCACTATTTCTCCCTACACCCCCTCCAGGACCCTGCACTCCCCTATATTTTTATGCTCAATTTGCTTCTACCCATCAAAGTTCTTTCTTATACCTCTCCCCCCCCCCCCCCCCCCCCCTCTGGAATCTCTATCAAGAACTGTGTGTGGGGAACTTTCCTACCCAAGATTCAAATGGGCTTTAAAAATACTTTATTTTTTTCTGGCATTTCCCGGAGAGGCAACTTAAGAGGCTGTGACTCTGGCAGCAGAACAGCCCAAATCCTTTTCTCCCTCCCCCTTCTCTCCCCTTCCTCTTTTCCCAGCCCTCTTTCTATTCATTCTTTCTCTGTCTTGATTCTATTGCTATTACTTTACTTTAAGAAGAAATTGTACAGTTCAGTCTTGATTATCCGACCTTCGCTAATCCAACCATCTGGCATATCGACAGACCCCCACCCCTGGTGATGTCATTGTGTTGCCATTAAGAAGTGCGCAGGTTCTCTTCCTGTTTTCTGGCTTCATACGCTGCTGGTTATTTTTTATTTATTTACTTGGATTTTTGCTCACACCTTTTCAGTAGTAGCTCATTGTGAGTTACATTCAGGTATGCTGGGTATTTAGGGGTCCTTTTACTAAGGTGTGCTGAAAAATGGCCTGTGGTAGTGTAGGTGTGGGTTTTGGGCGCATGCAGATCCATTTTCAAGTGTGCCTGTAAAAAAGGCCTTTTTAAAAATATTTTGCTGTAAATGGATGTGCAGCAAAATAAAAATTGGCGCAAGTCTATTTTTGGTCTGAGACCTTACCGCCAGCCATTGACTTAGCGGACATGTGTAAAAAATGAAAGTACCGCATGGGTCATGTGGTAGCTGGGTGGTAACTCCGAATTGGCCCACATTGGGCACACATAGGTGCCTACGCGGCTTAGTAAAAGGGCACCTTAATATTAATAAACAATACTGTTGTTCTGTTCCCTGACAGCTTTGCACTAGTTCATAATGTGATCCTAAAATGTGTGTAATGTCTTTACTGTTATTCTCATTTCTAAGAACTTTCGCTGCTGCAGTCTCTCATTGTAAAGATATATGAGCAAGGCACTGTGGTTAATGTAGTTCACAGGCAGTGCAGCCACACTTGCTTGGTTGTGCAAGAGTTGTTACCACTGGTTGTAAGGCTGCCTGGACCTCCCCTCTCTCTCTCTGCCAAACTTGGCTCCTCTGTCTCCCTGCTACCATTTCCTGTTCAGCCTTACTATCTCTGTCCTAAGAGGTCAACCAGGTATGACCTTTCCTTCATATCTCTAGGACCACCCCTTGCCACCCGATGGCAAGCTCTGCTCCAATTGGCCTTCTATCTGCACCCCCCCCCCCCCCGAGCCTGTAAAAAGCCCATCACCTCTTTGTCCTTTCAGCCATGAGGTATGCTAACACCATCCAGCCAGGGGCATGGAGATGACCCCATCTCGCTCCAGACAGCTCTGTCCGGCTGAAAATCCCTGTAACGAACCTGGATTTTTTACCCTGTAAATATCTTCTTCCAAATGAGATATCGCACATTGCAATCACCCAGCTTTGGACTATTTCTACCTGTTCAACTACTTTCCCCTCCCCCTGCAATACAACTACCTCTCTTCAGATCTCCACCTCCCACAGCCTCCAGATTAAGAAGTCTCTGTATCCTGAACATCTATCTGTGAGTAAATTATCTGTGATTTATTCAATAAAAGAGACTTTATAAAATAATAGAGACTTCAGGTGATTGCTGCGCCAGGGTTATGCTCCATGATATTGGGGCTTCTAATTACCAAGTTCCAAGAGTCATGACAGTAAAAAATCCAGTGGTTATAACTGAATAGCTGTGAGGAAAGTTTGGAGCAGGACAATTGTGCCTTTAAGAGAACAGAAGGGTCAAGTGTGTGGAAAAGAAAAGAAAATCAGTAACTGTGTGCAATGTTGGATGATCTGTTAAAGTTAAAATGCATTTACTAGATAAGTGGAGCTTGTGAAAGAAGCATCAGCAGGATGTGCTTTTGAGACAGCCATCTGCACTGTGTTTAAAGAAATCAGTGACTCTGCTTGCACTGTCTATGTTAATTGAAATGCATTTAAGTGAACTTGCAGCCAAAGAAAGCAACACCAGTTTTTCCAGTGTTTTGGGTATTCTTTTTCGACAAGGTGCTATGTACGGATTTCCATATGCTTACCCATGAGTGTAACTTCACTCCCATTTCTCATGCCTCTTTTCTTTGTACTGAAGGTGTGGATGTTTCTTGCAGTGCTGTTGGGGTTTCCTCTTTGCCTGATGTGTCCTTTCTCTTTCATAATGTGCTTCTCATGGTGCCTTTCATTAGCAGTTTGAGCTCTTGTGGGTACTATTTTCTGTGTTACACTTCATGTTATTTCGTCAGGTTGATTTTTCTCTCCTGCAGTATGTATTTCTAATGGTACTTCTGTTAGCCCTTGGCCCTACTAGCAGGTTGAGCTTCCATTGGTACCATTTGTTATGCCATTGTTGCCTCTTCCTTGTCATGCTGCATTTTTCTTGTCCTACCTGCAGTATTTTCCGCTGCTGCTCTGGTTTTCATACTCTCTGCCACCACACTTGCACTTCTACTTTTTCTAAATGAAAATAATTTCTCTTAATGTGCAAGGATTAAATAATCCTATAAAGCGTAAGAAGGTATTGCTGTATTTTTGGAGACTGCAGGCTGACATTATTCTAGTCCAAGAGACTCATCTCCTGGCCTCTGACGTTGTTGGATTCCAGGATCAGTTCTATTCTCTTGTTGCTGCTTCCTCTGCTGCACTTAAAAAGAATGGGGTTGCCATTCTAGTGCGTAAATCTCTACCATTTTCCATTATAAAGCAATGCTCTGATGCTGAGGGTAGATGGATATTGGTGCACTTACAATTGCCAGATTCTCAGGTGTTAATAGGAAACTTGTATGCACCAAACTCTGACTCTCCCTTGTTTTTTCATAATCTAATCTCTGAGACTGTTTCCTTTGGATCCAATCGTATCCTCCTTGGTGGCGATTTCAATCAGGTGCAAGATCCTATTCTGGATAGGAAATCCAACTGTCTTTCTAGGATGGCGAAGGCTCTCTATAGGATCCAGGACCTTAAGACAACTCTGGGCCTGGTTGATCCTTGACGTGTTTTCCATCCCACAGAGCTGGGTTTCACTTTCTATTCTCCCCCTCATGGCAGTTTTTCGCGGATCGACTACTTTTTAATCTCCGCAAATTTGTTACCTCATGCATGTAATTCTGAGATACTTAGTAGAGTCCTCTCCGATCACTCGCCAGTATCTCTTCAGTTAGCTGATATTTTACTGCTCCAGAGCAAATCGTCTTGGAGATTTCAGTCCATGCTGCTGCAGGATGATATCTTTATTCAATTTATAAAATCCAAAATGGATAACTTTTTCCATTTCAATATCCTGGAGAAACATAAAGCTCTCCTGTGGTGGGATGCTTTTAAGGCTACTATTAGAGGTCACATAATTAGTTATTCTGCCAATGCCAATCGTAGGTGTAGAACTGATTTGCAGGATAAAACCGCCAAACTTAAGCTGTTAGAAGATCAGTTCATTGTAGATAATGACCCGGCTACTCTTTTGAGTTTGCAGAAATTAAGATATGACTTGAATACTGCTCTCTCAAAGGAGGCGCTAGACCTTATTCATGGAGAGTAATAAAGCAAGCCACCTTCTTGCGCAATACATTAAAACTAAAAGAAGTAGGAATAGGATCTCGCAAATTGTTGACCCCTCGGAGATCATACATGTCACAGATGATGCCATTGCCCAGCAATTCCAATTATACTATAACAAATTATATGATTCTGAGGTTCAATTTTCCTCAGGGCCCTTTGGAGAGTTTGGGAACCATCTTGATAGGCCTCTTATAGATGTCTCTCAAAACCATGCTTTAGAACAACCCTTCTCCCATAAGGAGATCCTGGATGCCATTCATTCTCTTTCTGCAGGTAAGTCACCTGGAAATGATGGTTTTACTGTAGAATTTTATCAGATGTTTGCAGATCTTTTGGCGCCCAAACTGCAAGTTCTCTATAACTCTCTCTTATTATATGAGGGTCAAACTGGCTCCTTCCATCAATCAACAATTGTTGTTATACCCAAACCAGACAGAGATCCATCCAGGGTTGAGAATTACAGGCCTATTTCACTGATTAACATAGACAATAAAATTTATGCAAAACTGTTGGCACTCCGCCTCCAACATATTGTCCCAGATATAATTCATAGAGATCAAAATGGGTTTACGGTAGCTAGATTAGCTAGTGACAACTCTAGACTTTTTTGGAATGTTCTAGCGCATGTTGAGGGCTCACGTGAACCTT
The DNA here is from genome assembly GCF_901765095.1 of Microcaecilia unicolor. NCBI lineage: Eukaryota > Metazoa > Chordata > Amphibia > Gymnophiona > Siphonopidae > Microcaecilia > Microcaecilia unicolor. The sequence goes on from NC_044037.1 coordinate 53,325,489, forward strand.
TTATAGTGGTTTCACTTGACGCCGAGAAAGCCTTTGATAGAATTGAGTGGGCTTACTTGTTCCATATTTTTGCTTGGTTTAATTTTAGCCCAGCCTTTATTAGAATGGTAAAAGTTTTGTATACTAATCCGATAGCTTCCATCTTTGTGAATGGTATTAATTCTCAATTTTTTTCCCCTTAGAAGAGGCACTAAGCAAGGCTGTCCACTGTCTCCACTTCTTTTCAATATTGTCTTGGAGGCTCTGGCTATAGCCATTAGAGCACATTCGAATATCTCAGGTGTGTCTGTTGGAGGGGAGATGTTTAAACTTTCCATCTATGCTGATGATATTTTGCTCTATACCACACCCAATTCTCTTCCCAGTATATTGGAAGTAATTAATTCTTTTTCCACTCTGTCTGGTTATAAAATCAACTGGTCTAAATCAGCTATAATGCCGCTCAATTCCTTAGCGCATAGATCTCAGATATCCCCATATCCATTCTCCTGGGAGCCGTGCAAACTTAAGTATTTGGGGGTATGGTATGCGAAGTCTGTTGATCAAAGTTTGACCCTTGTTAAGGAGCAAATTTTATCCTTAGCCACTTCGATTCTAAATTTGTGGTCCCCGTTGTATTTAACGTGGTGGGGAGAGTAGAGGCTATCAAGATGGTTCTAGCCCCAAAGTTGAATTACATTTTCAGTATGACCCCCCTCTCCTTTCCAAATTCATTTTACAACAAGCTTGATTCCCTCTTAATTAAGTTTCTATGGAGGCGAAAGCCTCCCCGCATTGTGCTCAAGAAACTTAAGTTACCAAGGCATCTGGGAGGTCTCAATATTCCTGATTTTAGACATCAGAAAGGCCTTTCGACTTGCCCAGTCTTTAATGTGGTTCCAAAGGGAATTTACTCACCTCACACCTCGGTGGCAGATTTTTGAGGCAGCCCTGGTGCACCCTTGCCCTTTATCTCTTCTCCCGTATGCAGATTTGTATCCATATACAAGACGCATTCGGTTGCTCAGGGCCTCTGCCTCTGATGTTCGTACGTTTAGAGCTGGTCTTGGAATTCGTACTGTCTCATTGGAAGATGTTTCTCTCTGGTACAATTCTAGTTTTCCAACTGGTCTCCTGCAGTCTCAAACAGCGGAATGGCAGGGAGGGGGTGTATGGCAGTTATCCCAATTATATATTGCTGGTACTTTGTTGTCACCTGATGCTCTGTCTGCATTGTATAATGTTTCTTTAATAGGTTCTGGCACATAGAAGGACATATCCACATATCTTTCAACCTTTAAGGTCTCCAATTCAATTACAACAACTCCTTCAGATTTTCTCTCTTTTTGTTGCACCATCACATCGGGTGGAAAGAAGGCATCCCTGCTATACAAAAAACTTCAGGATTCATATGCTGATACAGTTGCACCATTAAGGATGTCCTGGGAGGCAGAATTCAGTTTGGATGCATCAGAATTTGACTGGTACACTTTCTTGGTTAACTCCCTGCGTCCCACTAAGTCAGCAGCGATATCCCAATCCTCATATTTTATATTTCACAAAGCCTATTGGACTCCTGCTCATGTGACAAGAATCACTAAGAGTGTCAACTTTAGCAGCTGGTCTTGCCAGGAGAGGGATGGCTCATTAGCACATATGGTCTTCTACTGTAAGAACGTCAGAGCTTACTGGCAACTTATTTGGACAAGAATGCCAGAGACTACTGCGCTTTCTTATGAGGTTGTGATCTTACGAGCCTCTTGTCCTAATATCCTAATTCTGGAGTCCGATAAAAAGTTGTTCAACATACTGTTAGCTGTTGCTCTGCATTTAATTGTCTCCAATTGGAAAAATAATGTGTACCTCAATTATAATGAATGGTGGAGTTACGTTTGTGTGATTAGGAAATATGAAACCATTTTGGCCCATAGGCGTCGACGAATTAAGTCTGTTTTGAAGACCTGGGCTCATTTAGATCACTTTTGTAAGGAGCCGCATAGCACCACTTGATTTTGTGTATCCATACTGTGTGTTTTCGGGTATTGCCATGGCTCTTTGATCTTCCTTTGTGTTTATTTGCGGGGGAGGGGGGGTTGTTTGCTTTTGTGTTTATTTTTGAGTTTACCTTTGTATTATCGGTATGAAAAAGCCTTTAATAAACATATTTAAAAAAAAAAAAAGCAGCGGTCCTAGCACAGACCCCTGAGGAACCCCACTAACTACCCTTCTCCATTGTGAATACTGCCCATTTAACCCCACTCTCTGTTTCCTATCCTTCAACCAGTTTTTAATCCACAATAGGACATTTCCTCCTATCCCATGACCCTCCAATTTCCTCTGTAGCCTTTCATGAGGTACCTTGTCAAACGCCTTTTGAAAATCCAGATATACAATATCAACTGGTTCCCCTTTGTCCACATGTTTGTTTACTCCTTCAAAGAATTGAAGTAAATTGGTCAGGCAAGATTTCCCCACACAAAAGCCGTGCTGACTCGGTCTCAGTAATCCATGTCCTCGGATGTGCTCTGTAATTTTGTTTTTAATAATAGCCTCTACCATTTTCCCCGGCACCGACGTCAGACTCACCGGTCTATAATTTCCCGGATCTCCCCTGGAGCCTTTTAAAAAAATGGGCGTTACATTGGCCACCCTCCAATCTTCCGGTACCACACTCGATTTTAAGGATAAGTTGCATACCACTAGCAGTAGCTCCGCAAGCTCATTTTTTAGTTCTATCAGTACTCTAGGATGAATACCATCCGGTCCAGGAGATTTGCTACTCTTCAGTTTGCTGAACTGCCCCATTACATCCTCCAGGTTTACCTTGAAGTCAGTAAGTTTCTCCGACTCGTCCGCTTGAAATACCATTTCCGACACCGGTATCCCACCCAAATCTTCCTCGGTGAAGACCGAAGCAAAGAATTCATTCAGTCTCTCCGCTACGTCTTTGTCTTCCTTGATCGCCCCTTTTACCCCTCGGTCATCCAGCGGCCCAACCGATTCTTTTGCCAGCTTCCTGCTTTTAATATACCGAAAAAAATTTTTACTATGTTTTTTTGCCTCTAATGCTATCTTTTTTTCGTAATCCCTCTTGGCCTTCTTTATCTGCGCCTTGCATTTGCTTTGACACTCCTTCATGACTTCTACCTCCTAGTTTCATCCATTATCCTTTTGCTTAATGTTTCTAGTCTCATGTATTAATCCAATGGTCTCTAATGTTTCTCATACCTCATACTAACACTATTTGTTTTTGTCTCATCTAGAATGTAAACTGCACTGGAACCCTGGCAAGGGGATGTTAGCGGCATACAAGAATTAATTTGAATTTGTATTTGAATAAACTGCGTAAAGATGTGGTCTCTGAGAAAGAAACAGCTATACCTAGATGGATGCTGTGTCAGCAAAGACCACCTTTGTTGTTTCTCTTCGCTCAAGTGATTTTCTTGTTAAAAAACATTTCACAGTAAATACTATTACAGTTATTTAGAACTTTGGAAGAGAATTTTTTTCTGGTATGTGATTGTTTAAATAACATTTCAGATGCATTTGAGGAATGTATGTTTCCAATTCTAAATATCCAAACATACATTTAAGGGTTTTATTTATTGATGTGCCATGATACACTATTTTAGGGAGGTTTTGGGTGGCATTGGGAAGAAACTGCCAGTTAACAAGCATGCTGTGTGGGTGTTTGGCTGTTATCTGTCAAATCACTGTCTTAGTGAACAGCTGACAGGATGATGCCTTAAGGCTGTTGTTTCACAACTGTGCTAAACAAATTATGGTTTTCATGAAAAACCATATTGTTTGTTTACCCAACAAATGTGGCCTTGCAAATGCTAGATTAAATTAATCATGTTTGTGCCTTTTCTTTTTCTATGTGCTTTTCTAAACCATTTTTCTAGTGAATTTAGAGGCAATTCCATAATCTTGGCACCCGCATTTATGTTCTCCTTATTCCCCAGGACATTTTTACAGTGTTCCATTATCGCAGAAAAACATCCAAATCATAAGCCCACCCTAGGCCCACCCAAAACATGCTTCCAACATGCCCTTTTGAGATTTAGATGAACTACTGCATAGAAAAATGTCTTTAAAATGAGTTTCTAAAATAGCAATTTGGGCGTTTTTGCAAAAAAAAAAAAAAAAGAAAAGTCCATCTGCTACTTTGTGCCATTTTTTCGACATTCTTTGTTTTTCAAAATAAGCCCCCTAGGCACCTATGTCTGTAGAAAATTGTCCCCCAGAAGCAGCTGAAATTGAGGCTAAAATGAAGCTATGGACATTTATGCATAATGCATAATGCATTTATGCATGTGTATTTTCTAAACTATGCATGTTATTACAACTCAGCCTGTACTCCTCCCAAAACCCACCCCCAAACACACCTACATCCAAGTTGACTAAAAGTATAAGAGTTGGTATCCCTGCACATATTTTTACATGGGGGTAATTTTATAAGAGACATTTTGCACACATATACATGTGTAAAATAAAATAAAAGACTATAAAATTATCCCCGAAATGTGCAGCTCCAGGTCTCTTTCAAAACAATTTCCCTCTAGTCAGTGCCTATAGCTAAATCCTTCTGAAAACAGGGTTTTCGTATTCCATCTGCATGGAATCCCTTTGAATGATCTGAAACACAAATATGCAGTATTTAACCTTTCACTATTTCTTTTCAAGGGGTGTGCAGGGCGAACATTTTCATTCTGTTTTGTTTCCTATGTTGTTTATAGCTCTTTTCATTGTGTTTTGTTTTATTTATTGTTGCTGCTGTTGTTTCATGGGCAAAGTTGTTAATAGTACAAACTACAGTACAGTCTTGATTATCCAACATAAACAGGACCAATGCATTGTCGGATAAATGATAAGTTGGATAATATGGAAAACAATAGTAACCCCTTAAAATGCACGGAAAACATACTTTTTGCATAAAAACAGGCATAGGGTATCTGTATTTAAATATTGCTTATCAACATTAATTAGCAACAAAAAAAATAAAAAAATTGTACAGTATAGAGCATGACCGTCTTGTACAGCAGGCAATTTGAGCATAAATACAGAGCAGTATACAGTATTTCACAATACAGCAATTGTACAGAGCAGTGGCATAGCTACGGGGGACCATGGGGATCTGGGCCCACCTCCCAAAACAAATTGGCTCTGTGCCCTGGTTTGGCTGGCAGGGGTCCCCAACCCCCACCAGCTGAAGTGTTTGTCCAACGCTGGTCTCCAGCGCTGCTGTATTTCATGCCCTGCTATCTCTTCCCCTCATGTGTGCATGCTTAATTTCATTAAAATCAGCGTGCCGGACATGAGAGGAAGAGAGCAGGCAGGCAATGCGGCGGCGCCGGAGACCAGCGCTGGACAAATGGAAGAGAAGCCGCGCTCTTCTTAACGGTGATGAGAGGTTCATGAAGGAGTATCAGCTGCAAAGCATGGTTCCCTTGCAGATAAGCATGGCCTCAGCTCAAACATGGCTTCCTTGCAGCATGTGAATCTGGGAAACAGGAAGAGAAGCCATGCATTTCTTAACAGCAACGTGATGTCACCGGGGGGGGGGGGGGGGGAGGGTCTGTCGGATACGCCGAATGGTCAGATTAGTGAAGGTCGGATAATTGAGACTATACTGTATTTGCAAAGAGAGTACATTAATAACTAAACAGAAAAAAAATGTTCTTGTCATTTCAGGAAACGTCCAATGTTATTTCAAACAGATGCATATCCTTAATAGTCAGAAGACATATAATACTTTCCTTACCTAAGACTCATTTTTATAAATATGTGGGGGATTTCTGTAAAAATAGAATCAGTGTGCTACAGCTTAGTAAACTGATATTCTACACTTATTTTCATTAGTTTTGGGCTTATTTATAAAGTGCTACATAAGGATAAACTTCAAATCAGATTTTCATCCAAAACTCTATACAGTTGTTTTTGTGCTGAGTAAGGAGCCCTTTTACTAGGACTAGATTCTATATATCACCCCTAAAAATCTGGCACCAAAATTAAATTCACTTAGGCGTATTCTATAAAGTACACTTTAAATTAGGCATACTTAATAAAATAAGCCTAAATTTCCGCACGGTTTATAGAATACGCTGAGTGCCGGTCCATGTGACTACATGTAGTTTTGGTCAATTATGCCAAGTAAAACCTGGTGTAAATTCCGATGCCTAAATTATGTGTGGAGTGGGTGTATTCTAATACAACGTGCATTGATTTTAGAAACACCCATGTCCCGCCCATTCCATGCCCATAACTGCACCCTATTTTCAACCATGTGACTAATATTTATGTGTACCCTGTTACAGAATTTGCTTAGCAAGTAGTGCGTGTAATTAATGCCAATTAATGTTGATAATTGCTTGTAAACATCCAATTATCAGCGCTGATTAGCTTTTAAACTAATTAAATTATGTGATTGCTATGGAATACACTTCAATTTCCATGCAAAAATGTTAGCACCATATATATAATCCCAGGATTAATGTATAATTAATGCCCAGAAACAGTCTACTGTGCAACCATGTTAAGGGTTTTGCAATAGTTTGCCTGTTTCCGCACATTAAACCATGCATTACTTAGTTTTATTGAATTTTTCTGTCAGGGGGTCAGGAAATGGGTGTGGGAGCATTAGCCAGGTAGTGCACTGCACTTACCATGCGCTAAGGGCCTTATTCTATAAAGGTTATGCTCCTAAAATTACGGTCCTAAAATTTATGCTCCTAAATTATGAACATACTCTAAATTAGGAGCATAACTTTTAGGAGCATAAATTTAGGAACATAATTTTTATAGAATAAGGCCCTAACTGGCTAATGCACGGTTAACATGGGACCACTTCCTACCTATTAAATAGGAGTTAAGTCTCTGTAAGTACCATGAGCTATTGGGAACATTAACACACAGCCTGCAATTAAAAAAAAAAATAGTGAAAACATCCCCAAAAAGAGCAGTGTAAAACTTGCAGCCACCATGTAGCAAAATCCCACGTAATTCCACAGTAACTGCAAACTTTTCCGCAATTTAGTAAAACAGCCCCCAGAGTAGAGTTTTCCAATGACAAAAAACAGAAGCTCCAATAGTAAGGAGGAATTAACAAATTCTATAAGCAGATAACAAAACCAGCGAAAATAAGAAATATACAGGAATATACTAGATTCCGCAAAATCCTCAAATCATTCCTATTCAAACAAACCCTCACAAAGAGTGACCATATCTCAAACAATTAATTATTACCTGAATTGGTGATTACTCTATTTCCCATTAACTTTCTCTTTGTTTCATGTACAATTTCTCATTCATAATAGATTATCTAAATGTTAATATCCATAGTTATCCCAGTATGCTTATGATACCGTATTGTAAAATTGGATTCTTTCAACAAATTACTTTCTTATGCATTATTCTTTGTTAAGTATCCTACACTGTTTATTGTAAGCCACATTGAACTCAAAGTTGTTTGGGATAATGTGGGATATAAATATCACAAATAAATAAATACACATGAAAAATAAAAAAAAATTAAAAGCAAATCAGCGTTATTGTTTCAACAAATAACTTTTTAACATTTTCCTGAAAAAGATAGGATGGCACAACCATGAAAAAACCAAAAGTATATGCATAAAGTGCAAATCTTGCTTCAGCTCCACCCTTTTTCTCAACTTGCACATAATTGTGGTTTTACCTTCTAACAGACCTACAACGGCAGTGGCATAATTAGTTTGGTTGCCAATGTTTTGCAGTTTGTAAGAAATCTATACAGCAAAAAGGGGTCCTTTTACTAAGCTGAGGTACAAAGTGGCATTAGCGCACATTTATGTGGGTTTTCCCGTGCACTAATGCCATTTTTACCACAATGGCCATGTGCTAATGTTGACATTAGCGGGAAGTCATTAACAAAATGGCGCGTGAGCACTTACTGACACCTATTTTGTAGGCTGTAAGGGCTGACCCACTAATCCTGCACTAACCAGTTAGCATGAGGTAATGTAGCCTGGCTAATTAATTAGCGCAGAAACACCCGCTCTCCACCCCCTACAAGTCCCCTCCGTGGAAAAATCAAAAATATTTTGTAGTGTACGGTTTGCATGTGCAGATTAGGACCTTACCTCAGGATGCCGAAGTGTGTCCCGCAGTAAGGGGCCCTTTTACTAAGCTGTGGTAAAAAGGGCCCTGCACTAGCAGTGGGGGCCGTTTTTGCCACTCGCTGAGGCCCTTTTTACCACAGGGGTAAAAAGACTGAAAAAAGACATGACCATGCGGTAAGATTGCTCTTATCATGTGGCAATGCGGGGAGGAGTACTTACCGTCATCCATTGAGGTGGCGGTAAGGGCTCCCGCATTTACCTGGCGGTAACCGGGTAGCACGCAGTATTGCCTGATTACCACCAGGTAACTCCCTGCAGAAATATTTTTCAAATATTTCCTCTAGCATCAGAAATGCCACGCGCAGGTGGAACTATCAGTGGCACCTGCGTTGGACCGGCGGTACTTCCAGATTGCCGAATGGTAAGCCCACCTTGGACTTACCACAGCTTAGTAAAAGGATCACGTGGAGGGGCATAATCAAAAGGGGCGCCCAATTTTTCTTGAGGACGTTCTTGCAGGACGTCCCAGCGAAGGGGCGGGGAAACCCATATTATCGAAACAAGATGGGCGTCCAGCTTTCGTTTCGATAATACGGTCGGGGATGCCCAAATCTTGACATTTAGGTCACCCTACAGATGGTCGTCCTTAGACTTGATCATTTCTGATTTTTGGCGATAATGGAAACTAAGAACGCCCATCTCAGAAACGACCAAATGCAAGGCCTTTGGTCGTGGGAGGAGCCAGCATTTGTAGTGCACTGGCCCCCCTCACATGCCAGGACACCAACCAGGCACCCTAAGGGGCACTGCAGTGGACTTCAGAAAAAGTTCCCAGGTACATAGCTCCCTTACCTTGTGTGCTGAGCCCACCAACCCCCCCAAAAACCCACTACCCCCAACTGTACACCACTACCATAGCCTTTAGGGGTGAAGGGGTGTACCTAGATGTGGGTACAGTGGGTTTGTGGTGGGTTTTGGAGGGCTCACATTTACCACCACAAGTGTAACAGATGGGGGATGGGCCTGGGTCCGCCTGCCTGAAGTGCACTGCACCCACTAAAACTGCTCCAGGGACCTGCATACTGCTGCGATGGACCTGAGTATGACATTTGAGGCTGGCATAGAGGCTGGCACAAAATATTTTATACTTCTATTTTGAGGGTGGGAGGGGGTTAGTGACCACTGGGGGAGTAAGGGGAGGTCATCCCCAATGCCCTCCAGTGGTCATCTGGTCAGTTCGGGCACCTTTCTGTGCCTTGGTCGTAAGAAAAACTGGACCAGGTAAAGTCATCCAAATGCTCGTCAGAGACGCCCTTTTTTCCCATTATGGGTCAAGGACACCCATGTGTTAGGCACGCCCAAGTCCCGCCTTCGCTACGCCTCTGACAGGCCCCGTGAACTTTGGTCATCCCCGTGACGGAAAGCAGTTGGGGAAGGCCAAAATCAGCTTTCGATTATGCTGATTTGGGCGACCGTGTGAGAAGGACGCCCATCTTGTGATTTGTGTCGAAAGATGGGCGTCCTTCTCTTTCAAAAATAAGCCTGATAGTCTATGATCAGCTTTCTATTAATATAGTCCAAATCTCTCAGAAGAAAGTAGATTGTAAGACTTTTCTTGGTTCATTGACGTTTTTGCTATCATGACTAAAATAAATATTAAATATAATTACAACCAAAATGCTATGATTCAGCATCGGTTGGTTGATTGTAGAAGTGCAATGGTTGCTCCAACTGATGTGAAAAGCAAACGGCTTTCCTGCTCTGCCTAATATATAATCTTTGCCAAATGTGCTGTTATTTTATTGTGCACTGACTGAGGGAAAAACAAGCATCAATTCCCAAGTGCTGTATTTTTAAACCACCTGAAATATCAGCAGGAACCCCTGAGGCTCTGTCAGTCCTGAGCGGCAAGATCTATAAAACCAGAGTTCCAGTTGGAGCCATTGGCCTGAGCCGTCCCTGTGAGATCCTGTTGAAAATCTGCTAACAAATTAATGGTCGGAAAGGTTAAGTGACAGTTTGGCAAACATGTGTCAGGCTGGGGAGGCACATGCCAAGAGAGTGCCCTGCTGACACTCAGCCGGCAGGGGGGTGATGGGGGCAGCATCACATTGCAGACTTGGGGCCTCTCCAAGTAAGGTGAAGAAAAACAGCTTCACATGTGCAGCCAGCTAAATTCTGCAGGGGGAAAGCGACTGCTAAAACCTCTGTGGCAAATCAGTTAAAAGTTCCCTTTACAGTTAGCTCCAGATATTGTTACAATAATAGACCAATTCAGTGGTTAGCTGGTTCCTTACGCTACTTGAATTACCAAAGTTGGATAGCTATTTTGGGGAAGGAAATAAAAATCATTTCTGTTGAAAGTATACAGAATTTCTTTAGATGCACCTTACGCATTAATCTCCCCCTGGATGATCTTCCAGTATATTGCCATGTGCTGCTCCTCTCTAGCTCCCAAAACTCTCACTGCTCAGAAAACAATGACTTTTGCCAAATTACTGACACGGATAGATGGATGAATATTTGGAGCTAATCAGCCCCTTGCAAAATTTTATTCTCATATTGTTAAAAAAAAGTGTTTGGAGTGGTGTGGGGGGTATTTCACACTGACACCTGTGCAGATTTGTGTGGCACATCCCCCCAAGCCCAAATTGTAGAATGCATAGAAATAATTGATCTATATTATTCTGTCTCATTTGGCTAAACAGTCATTTGTACAAATGGCGAAATGCCACTTGTCTGTATGGTGTTTTGAGTCTTGTGCTGACAGATGAATCTGCTTTGCAAAATGTTTCAAGTGAGTTGAAGGGTTGTCCACATTTCCCAGACAGTATGTGGTGTTTACAGGGCTTCCTGCATCAGACTGCACTGTCATGGAAATTTTTCTTTAGATCCTGCCTTTTCAGTAGGGAACTTATATTCAGGGAAATGAGGTGGTTTTCTGTCCCCAGGAGGCTTTTGTAATCTAAGTAGGGATAGGGGATGGGACTTGATATACTGCCTTTCTATGGTTACTATCAGGGTGGTTTACATATTATATACAGGCACTTATGTTGTGCCTGGGGCAATGGAAGATTAAGTGACATGCCCAGAGTCACAACGAATTGTAGTGGGAATTGAACCCAGTTCACCAGGATCAAAGTCTGCTATAAAAAAAAAATCACTAGGCTACTCCTCCACTATGCACCTGGTTTTGCCCAAGATCCCAAGGGTGCCGCTGAGATTTGAACCCTTGCTTTCGTTGTTTTTTCAGCCCACTGCTCTAACCACTAGCCCCATAATTCTATGTGATAGACTTTACATTTTGCTTGCAAAGTTGCGCATACAAGTTATAGAATGCTGTCAATTACACACATTACTTGATTTTTTTTTAATGAGCTGCTAATTGGAATAATTTATTTATTTATTTAGATTTTGCTCACACCTTTTTTAGTAGTAGCTCAAGGTAAGTTACATTCAGGTACTTTGGCTATATTTAGTATTCATTGCTGCCAATTGGCACTAATTAGCAGTTACATGTATAACAGCGCTGAATTGGTATTCTATAAACTGTGCACGTAAAATCTAAAAGGCATATGTGTCAGGGTATGTGGAACTGGGAGGGGCATGGGTGGGTCAGGAGAATGCCCAGCACTTACACACCCAGGTTTATTATTTATTTAGATTTTGCTCACACCTTTTTCAGTAGTAGCTCAAGTTGAGGTCCATTCAACTACACTGGATGTTTCTCTGTCCCAGGAGGGCTCACAATCTAAGTTTGTACCTAAGGCAATGGAGGGTTAAGTAACTTGCCCAAGATCACAAGGAGCAGCAGTGGGATTTGAACCGGCCACCTCTGGATTACAAGACTGGTGTTCTAACCACTAGGCCACTCCTCCACTTGCAGTTATTTACCTAACTGATGACAGCTAGGCTTGACATTTACACCAGCCATTGAGCTAGCGTAAGTGCTTGTGCCTGACTTACGCTACTATTCTATAACAATGATTGCGCACACAATTGCCAGTAAAGAATTTGCACTTAGCAGTATCATCCTGGCACCGAATTTTAGGCAATCTATAGAGAATTACCCCCTAGGTTATTCCTCACCTCCGTATGGTACTAACCTGCATTGCTATTGTTCTCTGAGAACTGATGCACTAAAGGGGCTTCTATTCATTTATTGTCTTTAAGGGAATCTCTCAAAACCTTGGTGGTCCTGAATCAAACTTAGGGGTCCTTTTCCTAAGGTGTGCTAATGGATTTACCCCCAAATTCTATAAATTGAGCCTTAATTTCAGTGCAGAATTCGACGCATAGCTTAATTGGTTAACTAGCTAATCAGTACTATTAATTAGATGCTAACAAGCAATTATCAGCACTAATTGGCATTAAATAAGATTTACACGCACAACTCACTAAATGTATTCTGTAACGTAATGCATAAAAATTCCAAGTTGCATAGTTAAAAAGGGGGTGTGGAATGGGTGGGCCATGGGCATTTTGAAAATCTATGCACATTATTATAGAATTCACCCGCTCAGGAGGAGATTCTATATATGGCGCCTAAAAAATCGGCACTAAAATCAGTGTCGAGCATATTCTGTAATCGGCACCTAGATTTAGGCGCCGATTATAGAATACACTTAGTTGATATTTCAGCACCTAAATCTGCGCAAATCCATTTACACCAAGGAAAAATTGGTAAAAATCCCTGTGCGTAGATTTAGGCGCACTAGGCCATATTCTATAACTGGGTGCCTAAATTTCAGAAAGCCCACAAAATGCCCATTTCCCCAGCTATAACCATGCCCCTTTTTGCCACCACATGTTAGAAGTTTGATGCACATCATTACAGAATACACTTAGCGAATTGCACTCCTGAATTCTAATAAGTGCCAATTAGTGCTCATTATTGCTTGTTAAGTGCTGATATAACAGTACAGAGGGGGTCCAAAGTACAAAAAAAAAACAGCACCAGGAGCCTTTGGAAACAGGACACAGTTCTGATTATTTAAAATAGATATTCCAATATGGACCCGACATGGGCCGTGTTTCAGCGCACAGCACCTGCGTCAGGGGTCACAGTTAAATCTGACGGGAATTGAGTATAATATGCAGCAATCGAGTTTTCTCAGTCAGAAAGGAAAATATCCCGTCTGTTGTAGACTAGTAATTTGATGTGTTAAGAACATAAGATACACGTCTGCTTCCAAATCATAAACCAGGACATAATCCATCACATAATTCTAAAATATATATACACCGCGTTGCTCTTAAACAATCATGGCAATCGGAGCATTCTATGTATTTCAATTTTGTAAACCATATACCTGAGAAAACAAGAAAGCCTTTAGCTTAATGTTCTTGTGCAAGGCGCGTGGCCAATGGAGGCCACTGGAGACCTCTGGGGTGGCCTCCATCATCTTTCTGTTTTTATTTCTGCTGCTATATGCCACTCTAACCAAGGTCATTATGAAACCTGCAGCACTGATTTCAATGGGTAGAATCAAGGACTACAAATACCACATTGAGTGGGAATTAAGTTTAAAACCAGGACTCGCTAGAAAGTCTTTCTCCCGGAACTGGGTAACTTGGCAGCTCTGCCTTATAGACAGAGATGCCAAGTTACCCCAATTCCTGGCTGGGGATTTTGGGGCAATCTTGGATTTCCTACTGCCCCATACTGGTGCATTATGGGACTTGTAATACTGATTTCAATGGGCACTACAAATCCCATATTGCCTTGGGATGTAAGTTCAAAATCAGGACTGGCCAAAAAGTCTCCAGCCTGAAACTAGGTAACTTGGTGGCTCTTCACAGGTGTTCAGGTGTTTAGTGAATTGTTATACCGGATCACAGGATATCTGTTAGGAAAAAATCAGTGTGGCAATACTTACTGTAAGTCCCTGATTATACTGGGACGCTCTGTTCATTTTTCTCCTCTTTCCATGTGATCATGGGTATACGCCAGTTCATGATAAACACACAGGAAATGGTCAGGAACCAGGATCAGGATCTGAAGTTTCTACTCTTCTACCTATCTGTAATCATTTTGGCTCATTGGAAAATTGACATTTATAAATAAAGAACTGTGTCCCTTTTCTGAGGGCTCCTGGTGCCTTTGTTGTATTCCAGAAAAAGGAGGACACGTTTATCCAGTCCGGGTTTTGCTTCCATTGAAAGCAATGGAAGTAAACCCAGACTGGCTTAATCTGGCCTCCTTTTTCTGGATAAAAGAACAGCAAAAAAAGTACCGAGATCAACATGACACTTCCAAGGCACTGTGGAGGTGAGTAATCAAAATGCTTTATTAAAAGAAGGTTTAAAAGAGTTGACTGGATATTTTGCAGCACGCGCAGAAGGTCATTGCGATCCATGTGCCTACGCCTTCAACAGTCTTTTTAAAGGTATGGTTTCACTTGATGGCGTTAGTTCAGTGGTGTGCTGGAGCCAGCTCGCTCCGACTCACAAGATCCGGTTGTTAAATTTTGGTCGGACTTGCGAGCCGGTTGTTGGAAAGGGCGAGCCGGCTCTCCCTCCCTCCGCCCTCCGGATCCGGTCCCTCACCGATCCTACCTTGACTATCGAATTCTTCAGGGCAGGCAGTGTTGCCTGCCCGCTGCTATCGCTGACTTTCCTCCGCCGCCTGTTTGCGCTTTAAAAATGGCCGCCGAGACTTCCAGAGGCGGCCTCGCGAGACTTCTGTAAGTCTCGGCGGCCATTTTGAAGCGCGATCAGGTGGCGGAGGAAAGTCAGCGATGGCAGCGGGCAGGCAACACTGCCTGCCCCAAAGAATTTGATGGCCAATGTAGGGTCGGTGAGGGACCGGATCGGGAGGGAGGAAGCAGGAGGATTTGCGGAACAAGTCGGGAGGGGTGGCAGGGGCGAGAAGGGAGCTGCTGGCCATGGGTGGATGGAGGGCAGGGGAGAGAAGGGTCGCTGGCCATGGGTGGATGGAGGGCAGGGGAGAGAAGGGTCGCTGGCCATGGGTGCATGCAGGGCAGGGGAGAAGAGGGTCACTGCTGGCCATGGGTGGATGGAGGGCAGGGGAGAGAAGGGTCACTGGCCATGGGTGGATGGAGGGCAGGGGAGAGAAGGGTCGCTGGCCATGGGTGGATGGAGGGCAGGGGAGAGAAGGGTCACTGGCCATGGGTGCATGCAGGGCAGGGGGGAGGGTCACTGCTGGCCATGGGTGGATGGAGGGCAGGGGAGAGAAGGGTCGCTGGCCATGGGTGGATGGAGGGCAGGGGAGAGAAGGGTTGCTGGCCATGGGTGCATGCAGGGCAGGGGAGAGGAGGGTCACTGCTGGCCATGGGTGGATGGAGGGCAGGGGAGAGAAGGGTCGCTGGCCATGGGTGGATGGAGGGCAGGGGAGAGAAGGGTCGCTGGCCATGGGTGCATGCAGGGCAGGGGAGAGGAGGGTCACTGCTGGACATGGGTGGATGGAGGGCAGGGGAGAGACGGGTCGCTGGCCATGGGTGGATGGAGGGCAGGGGAGAGAAGGGTCGCTGGCCATGGGTGGATGGAGGGCAGGGGGAGAGGAGGGGAGAGAGAATAAATGCTGGACATGGATGGAGGGGAGGGAAGAGTGAGGAAGGAGATAAGATAAGGGAAAAGGAAGAGAGGAGAAAAAACTGCACATGGATGAAGAAAATAGGCAGAAGCTGAGGACCAGAAATTAAGAAGAAAGGAGGAAAGGAAAGAAATAAATGGAAAGGAAGCCCTGGAAACGGAGTTAAGAGGACAGATAGCAGCAGAATCGGATACTGGGCCAGCATGATCAGAAAAACAGTCACCAGACAACAAAGGTAGAAAAAAATCATTTTATTTTCATTATAGTGTTTGGAATATGTTCCCTTTGAGAATCAGGTGCTCAACATTAAAAGTTTATATTTATTTACTTATTTATGGCATTTTATCCCACATTAAACATGAATTAGATTGGAACCTGGGATCATTTAATTTTTTTTTCCTGGAGAGAGTAATGCATTGCCCCCTCCCCCACCCACTGGCTATAGCCAGCTCTGCAATTTTGGGGGGCGCAGAGGTGGATGGGGGGGCACAGAGGTGGACGGGGGGCGCAGAGGTGGATGGGGGCACAGTGGTGGACGGGGGGGTGCAGAGGTGGACGGGGAGCGCAGTGGTGGACGGGGGGGCGCAGAGGTGGATGGGGGGGTAGCAGAGGTGGACGGGAGGGCGCAGTGGTGGACGGGGGGGTGCAGAGGTGGACGGGGGGGGCACAGTGGTGGACGGGGGGGCGCAGAGGTGGACAGGGAGCGCAGTGGTGGACAGGAGGGCGCAGAGGTGGATGGGGGGGGGGCGCAGAGGTGGACCGGGGAGAGAGTCTGTTGTTAAAAATGTACCAGCACACCACTGTTAGTTTAACTTATAGTAGCTCTTAGAAAATACGTTTTTGTATTTCTTTGGTAGCGAGTTTGTCCCTTATTAGTACTTCATTTTTTCTGTTAGTAATCCCACTACTCTTGTGCAAGCTCTGGAATATACATCTTAAGTGCCTTCTTTTTGCCATTTTTTCAAGCATAGTACATATTGTTTTTCCTACAATTTATGTCTTCCTCAATTCCCTTTTTTTACAAACCCTCTCTGGCTTTTTGTTTTGTTTTGTTTTTACAGTGGATCCATTTTTGTTTTTTCAATGCATACGTTTTAGTCTGCTTAGAGCAGGACAGCAGTATTTTCAGATCAATGCATTTTTGTTATCACGGTGGCCTGGCTTCATATATTGTTTCATCTAAGTTGGTTATTTTTTAACAGACTATTGCGTTACTTTTGATGATTTTTCTTCATCGTCCTTCCAAGTCACAGCTCATGCAAGAGGTCAGTGTCCTTTAAAAGTTTGTATACATTACATCTATCACCATCTCTCATCAATTTACCGTCCATTTTTTAATGTTTTACATTCCCCAAACAGACTGATGTACTACTTTGAAGATTGTCTTCAACATTGACCAGCAACATTTTGCACAAGAGGTTAGTGTTTGCTCTAGACGTCTTTTTTGTTTCAATTCAGTCATGCTCCACCCAGGGGCGTAGCCAGCCTTCCGTGGGGGAGGGGTCCAGAGCCCGGGGGGAGGGGGCACATTTTAGCCCTCCCCCCGGCGCCGCCCCCCCACCGCCGACATTGCCGCCCCCCTCCCGCCGCGAACCCGCCGCCGCAGCAGCCTACCTTTACTTTTGCTGGCGGGGGATCCCACTCCCCGCCAGCCGACGTCTTCTCAGTCCTTCCTGCTCTTCAATTTGTTTGCTGACGTCCTGCACGTACAATTACATGCAGGACAGGACGTCAGCAAACAAATTGAAGAGCAGGAAGGACTGAGAAGATGTCGGCTGGCGGGGAGTGGGATCCCCCGCCAGCAAAATTAAAGGTAGGCGGCGGCGGGGGCGGGTTCGCCGGGAGGGGGGTCCTGGGGTGAATCTGCGGGGGACCCGGCCCCCCCAGGCCCCACGTAGCTACGCCACTGGCTCCACCCACTGGTCTGATCTTCCATACTAATCGGTGCCATTTACATTCATATAGGCTTTTCTTCAACATCCATACAGTCTTTAGCCACAGTTAATTAGTTGCAATCAGGCTCTTAATCATTCTTCACTTCAAACTTATTAAATCAGTATTTGATCATGTGCTCTGTTTTGTCACATACTGTATTTAGTTCAATCTTGATTCATTCACACAATGGTAGTTTATTCATTAGCATAATGTACTTTAAACACCCCTTTTTCATTAGGTTGACACTTTTATCTAATGCTTTGCTTTTCAGCCAAAAGTACCTTAAATGATTATTACTATCCAAACATTACTAATATGTACACACATTTTATTTTATTATTCATTTTATAACTTCATATATGTATATGTTTTTCACATATATTTATTGTCTTTTAAATTTGATTTGTTTTTAATATTTAGCCAAATGTTTTATATCATCGATTAAAGTTTATTTAGTATTATTATTATTATTTTTTACCCCTATTTTCTCCATATCTTTTTATATTTTTATATTAATATGTGTGTATTATATACGTTTATTATTCTTTTATTATTTTTATAACATATTATATATACATGTGTATATTTTTATAGAGTCCTGATGCAGGCCTAACGGCCGAAACACGACGTTGTGTCGAGTCTTTATACTCCAAATAAACTCTTTTATTAAGGAACATCTTCCTGTCTTTGGTATCCTTGGTTGCTCTCCCACTGTCTTTGTACTGTTATATTTATCGTGGGGCATTTTGAGTTCTCCGCCTGCCAGCGGATTTCTTTTCACTTGGCGCATTTACCTGTCATTAGCCTTTCTAAAGGCTTGATTTGGCTGCCTTGTTTATGGTGTTCCATTCATTGACTTACACATAAGTACATAAGCACCGCCATACCGGAAAAAGACCAAGGGTCCATCAAGCCCAGCATCCTGTCTCTGACAGTGGCCAATCCAGGCTTCAAGAACCCAGCAAAACCCCCCAAAAAACAGACTCCTGAAGCAGGCGTTTTTCGCCGAAACACGGCTCCATGTCGAGTCTTTTTAACCTTCTTTTAATAAAGCATTTTGATTACTCGCCTCCACGGTGTCCTGGAAGTGTCGTGTTGATCTCGCTACTTTTTTGCTGTTCTTTTATCTTTATCCACTGTAAATGGGCCCGCTGCTCCAGTATGGGGGGAAGAAGCCGCCTCCCGCGAATAGCCAGGACTTCACAAAACTGCCACCAGGAAATACTTCAAAAACATTCCTTTATTTTCCAGATTCATAAACAAAACTTCACTCCAGAGTAGAGACTTGCTTCTCAGGCAGGGCTGTTCTGCCTTGCTTAGTACATCAGCCAATTACACAAAGACTTTGCCCCCTTCCCTGAGGGGAATGCAATAGTCCTTTGGAAATCCCTGCTTTTTTGGTCCCAGTCAGTAGCAAACAAATAGTACTTGTCCCACAAGCAGGATTTCCCCTCAAGACAGTGTTAATCACCAAGCAGCCTTTACTTTTAGGAGGTTCAATACTTTTGGGACTTCCTTCCACCCAAGGTATTTCAGCCTGATTCAGTTCTTTAGGGACCTGTCTTGCCCAAGGATTTTCAGCCTGCACTGCTCCTCTCCTCCTGAACTGAACCCCTCTTCCCACCAGGCAGCCCTCCTTCATAAACAAGCCTTCCAACTTCAGAGGTTCTCACAATAATCAGGTTTCAAAACAGGGTAGTAATTCTCCCACCACTCAGGGTTTCCCCAAAAGAAAACCAGGCTTCTCTACTTAAGCAGGGTTTAAACCAAAATAAATTCCCAAAACCATGTAGGTTCCAAACCTTCAGGGGCTGCCTTCCTCAGCTCTCAAGCTCCCATTCCGTTCTGCTTTCTTCCCCTGCTCAGGCTGATTAATTCCCTCTTCCATCAAATCCTCCTCCTGCTTCTCAGCCCACCCCTCCCTATTACAGGTGGGCAGCATGATATACAGATTGCTGGTCCCGGGAATTGGCTCATTCATTCACCCTCCCTCTTGTGGTCAGAGACGGTATATGGCCAGCTTGCCTATCCCCTGGGATCTCACTGCTAGGATTGGAAATGCATTCTGGGATATGTAGTTCATGGTTCTGCTGCTTCACTCTATACATCGGGGATGTAGCCTTGTCACACCACATAGCGGATCTAGTTTCTCCACTTTTGGTGGGTTTTTTGTTTGCTCCATTCTCTGAAGCCAGATGGTAACCCTAAATAGGACGAATGTGAAAGACATTAGATGCAGGAGTAATCTAATAAGACATTTCTGTACAGAAATGGTAGAAGATGCGGGGAACAGTCTCCCAGTGGAGCTGATGTAGAAAAGGACAGTTTTTGAATTCAGGAAAACCACCTCAAGAGCTCCAGGAGCTGCCTCAGGAGGAGGTGGGGTAGATTGAGAGTCTTGGGAGGGTCAGGTTGCAGGATCCCAGCATGTTCTAGGCCAGATAAGATGCACTCTGTAGCATGTTTGAGCCTGGTCTAACCAGCTTCCAAGGCCAAAAAACGGCACCAAAACTTGTGTTCAGATCGATCCGATAGCTTTCATTGAATCCACTCACAATTTTCCATGATGAGTGTGATTCTATAAATGGTGCACAACTCGACCCATTCAGCACTATTCTATAAAGAACGCATGACTCAACCTGCCCTATAGAGAGTGCCATATATAGAATTCCCTCCTTAGTGTGTGCTAAATTAATTTAACATACATTTCTCATGTCTTCCATAGTACACCATCCAGCTTATTTTCGAATTAGAAGGGCGGCTATCTTCCGACACAAATCGGGGGATGGCCGCCCATCTCTCAAGGCCAGCGAAATCGGCATAATCGAAAGCCGATTTTTGCCGGCCTCAACTGCAGTCCATCGCAGGGGTGGCTAAAGTGTTAGGGGGCGTGTTGGAGGTGTAGCGAAGGTGGGATGGGGTGTGCTTAACACATGGCCACCCTCGGCCGATAATGGAAAAAAAAAAGGCCGGCTCTGACGAGCATTTGGCTGACTTTACTTGGTCCATTTATTTTTAGGACCAAGTAAAAAAAGGTGACCTAAATGGCCAGATGACCACCGAAGGGATTCGGGGATGACCTCCCCGTACTCCCCCAGTGGTCACCAACCCCCTCCCACCTGAAAAAAAAAACATTTTTTGCCAGCCTGTATGCCAGCCTCAAATGTTATACCCAGCTCCATGACAGCAGTATGCAGGTCCCTGGAACAGTTTTAAGGGGTACTGCAGTGCACTTCAAGCAGGCGGACCCAGGCCCATCCCCCCCCCCCACCTGTTACACTTGTAGTGGTAAATGGGAGCCCTCCAAAACCCACCCAAAAACCCACTGTACCCACATGTAGGTGCCCCCCTTCACTCATAAGGGCTATGGTAGTGGTGTACAGTTTTGGGGAGTGGGTTTTGGGGGGGATTTGGGGGGCTCAGCACCCAAGGGAAGGGAGTTATGTACCTGGGAGCAAATACTGAAATCCACTGCAGTGCCCCCTAGGGTGCCCGGTTGGTGTCCCGGCATGTCAGGGGGGCCAGTGCACTACAATTGCTGGCCCCTCCCATGACCAAATACATTGGATTTGGCCGGGTTTGAGATGGCCGGCTTCGGTTTCCATTATCGCCGAAAACCGATGCCGGCCATCTCAAACCAAGCCAAATCCAATGCATTTGGCCGGCCCTAACTGTATTATCGAAACAAAAGATGGCCGCCCATCTTTTTCGATTATACGGTTCGGGACCGCTCTTTATGGTGCCGGCCAAATAGATGGCCGCCCATATAGATGGCTGGCACCGTTCGATTATGCCCTTCCGATCCTCTGATTCAAAGTGTCCAATTCCAGACCAGCTTGCTTGCTCCCAAAATGTCTAGTTTCAAAATGATTCATATCATTCTCGACCACTTCTAATTTACCATGACTCATTCTTTGAACGTCCCATATGCCAAAGCTGAGTACATCATTGCAGCATTAAATCAACCTTTCTTAAGGCTTGTTCCAACCAAGTGCCAATATTACTAGGAGAAATGTTCTACTTTTCACCAGTAGCACATTGAGTTCCTGTAAAAAAAGAATGATAATGTTACTACTCATTTATATAGTACTACTAGATGCACTGTACATGCTATATATGGGTACTTTCTCTGTCCCTAGGGGGCTCACAATCTAAGTTTTTTTGTACCTGGGGCAATGGAGGGTTTGGTGACTTACTCAAGGTCACAAGGAGCTGCAGTGGGAATCAAACCTAGGTTACCAGGATAAAAGACCACTGCACTAACCATTTGGCTATGCCTCCACTCCTACCCATAAGCAGAAGTGGATTACTTACCAGGTGGTTCTTCTACAAATTGAAACTTGATTTCTCTGGCACTGAAGTGATCATCTGCCACCAACATCATCTCATCTATTTCTGTCCAAATAGCTGGGTTGCCTTTGTCTAGCACCACAATCAGGACGTGTCAATCAACAATAGTCCTTCTGTTAGTTACACTACTGGTGACATAGTTCTCAAATTCATTGGTGTCTTTGAAAAAAAAAAGCCCTCACAGCCCAGGGATTAAGGGTGTGAATTTATTAGTGTGTATTTTGTTTGCAAGTGTGCCTTAAAAGATTTAGGCACACTTGCAAACCACTTGAATTACTGAGGCTCAGTGCCTCCTATATTTATTATCTAGAGTGATTTTGTTGCTTTAAAGATTTAGGGACTCAGGGCCTGATGCACAAAAGTCCCAGAAAGAACAGTTCACTATCTTCCACCATGGCAAAAATTACCAAGGTGGAAATAGCGGGTGATTCACTAATGAAATCACATGCAAATGAGCAGCTTGGACTTTTACCATGCTGCTCAGTAGGGAAGGCACCAGGATAAGCGCAGGACAGCCAATCGCTAAGTGTGGCTTCTCTGTGCATCAGGAAGCCCGAATGGGTGGGAGCAGACTTATTGGGATGGAAGCAAATTCTATTTTCAGGGCTGAACAATCCCAGGACAGCAAAGCCACTGCTACAAACGGCTCTCACGAATGGGTTTATTGTGCATGTATGAAAGCCAAGTGTAGCTTATTTTCTTTTTGTTCCAGACAATCCAGCATATAAAGCAAGTGCTGCAGAGCGGGGAAAGGAGGAAGCTCTGAACCAGCAGGAGAAGTCGGAGCTCCCTCCCCAGTGCGGACAATAAGTAGGAAGGTAGCAACACAACACTGGGGAGACCACACAGCCCTCCACATGGCCCATCCACTCTCTCTCTTCACAAGCAGGCAGAGGAAGAGCCGGAAGCGGAGATGGCTCCCAGCTTTCTTTAGCACTCAACTTGCAGTCACACACGGACGAGAGATCATCTTCCACATTCTCTGGCTATGGGCAGTGCCAGAAGACCAGGGCAAGAGGCCCCCAAGCTGGCATGAAGCAGTGCAGTCTTCTCAAAAACCAGAAGGAAAATCATACTACAGCTGCTCCAGACCTCCTGTAAAATTTACCCCGGTAAAGATAGACGGGGCTTTCTATGCAATCGCTCGTAAACGGCTGTACATCCCTTGGAATGCACATTTAAATACTAATCAGCTCATTTGAATAGATTTGCATGTGATTCTCGTTGGCTGCCACTGTGGATGGAAAAAAGTCTGTAGAACCCCTTTGTGCATCTCCCACTGAATAACGTGCTCACTAAACTGGCTGGAAAGGGTAAAAAATATATTGCTGGCCTGGTAAGTTTTGTGCACGGGGCCCATAGCTATCAAAATGGGCTACCATTAAGATATGTTATTTTACATTATATTACAATATACTTCTATACCGCTGATACCTGCAGATTCTTAGTGGTTTACAATAATTAAAAAACCAAGACATTCTCTTGGGAAGCAAAAAACAGAAAATCTTATTCAAGAACTAATTTTAACAAACTTCTTAAAAAGATAATTTTTTACATTTTTCTTGTATAAGAAAAAAGATAACTTAGCAGCAGAGCAAATGCTTGAACTGCAAGAAGCCTATCAAATATTTTAAATCTCTTTACTCCCTTAATTGATGGAAGGATGAAAAGTGAATTGTGAAATGGTCTTCTATTATTGGAAATAAATTCTTTATGATTCATTGTATAAATTGGACATTCACCTCTTAGGATCTTATACAGAAAACAAAAGAATCTGAACATAATCCTCGTCTCTATAGGCAAACAATGTAATTTAACAAAATATGAAGAAATTGTATCTTTCTTCTGTAGTGAAAAAAATGAATTGGATTGCAGTGTTCTGGATTGTTTGCAATCGCCAGATAACTTGTCTAGCTGCGCACAAATAGATAAGATTACAATAGTCCAACTTGGACAAAAAGCAATGCCTATTCCAATAATCTGAACTGCTCAAATTCAAAATACTTCCTTATTCTTCTTAAATTCCTCAAAATAAAGAAAGAGCTCTTAGAGCATTGAGTTGAGAGTCAAAGGATAAATTCTGGTCTACATAAACCCCCAGTATCTTTATAACAGGAGAAAGTGAATACCTAGTTTGATCCACCATTATATGGCCCACTAAAGGGACAGGACTGCTATCTTATTGGTGTTTAACTTGAGTTGATAGCATGACATCCAGGACCCAATCAGTTTTAAACATCTTTGAACAACTGATGATACTGAATTTATAGATGATTAGATTGGAATTAACACTGTACTATACTGTACTGTAAGTGATGTAGACCTCTGTAGTAAGTTCCAAACCAAAGAATGTAAGAAGAAATTGAACAGTGTAAACATAGTAACATAGTTTACACTGTTCAATTTCTTCTTACATTCTTTGGTTTGGAACGACAATAGATCGAACTGTAGGATTAAACCCTTACCATTTTGACATAGTATACACCGAACAGGGTCATAAATAGACACAATAACTGTTTCTGTACTATGCCATGTTTGAAAGCCTGATTGGGTAAAGTAGAGAATATCATGTTGCATCAAGTATGAATTAAGCTGATTACAAACTAAGCCCTTCATTAATTTAACGAGAAAAGTTATAGATGCAACCGGTCTGTAGGTTAGAAATTGAACCACTAGACTCTTTCAAATCCTTCATAATGGGTGTTATTATAATTTCTCCTAACCTTTCTGAAAATGAAACAACATAATCAGAAACTCAAAAGGAGGTAAATTCATCAAAGAAAGTGGAAAAGGGTCCAATATACAGTGTGATTTAGAATGTTTTTGGAACAGTGATTTAAATAAAGTCCAATCAATAGTCAGAAAATCTGTCTTGTGCTATTTTAGCATAGGTCTTATTTTATGCAATGAGACTTAGTTATTAATAACTAGGGTTAACTAGTTAGTAATAACTGAGGTTATGTTTGTGCAGCGCTGCATACGCTTTGTAGCGCTATATAAATGCTAAATAGTAGTAGTAGTAGTAGTAGCAATAAAACAATACATCTTAATGGTAACTCAGGTTGATAACTTCTCCACATAGTATGTACTAAATTAATTCGATATAAAATCTTTTGAGGCTTAGAAAATATGGTCCAATCCTACCAGCAAAAATAGCAACTAAATTTGAACCAAATAAGTCACCACGTGTGAACAAAGTTGAGAAAAGGTCTCATCAAATGTCAGACTCAAAGCTCCATCAGTTAAGACCTTCGGTGATAAGTATAATCATAGACCAGAAACCCCCAACCTTCCAAAAATATGTGAAAAAGTGCATGTTGTGCCAATAGTGAATACTATGCACTACATTAAAAAATACAATCATTTAGTATTTATTTTTGGCTCCACGAATCCCGACGGACATCTGTTTCGCCATCACATTATGAAGGAGCTTAAAAATAGCTGCTCTGTTGGAATTCATAGAGCCGAAGACAAGTACTAAATGATTGTATTTTAATGTAGTGCATAGTATTCCCTATTGGCACAACACGCACTTTTTTACATATTTTTGTAAGGTTGAGGGGTTTTGGTCTATGATTATACTTACTGCCGAAGGACACAAATGTAACTCCTTAAAGTCTTAACTGATGGAGCTTTGAGTCTGGCGATTGATGAGACCTTTTCTCCACTTTGTTCACATACATGCAAGCTTATTTTTGAAAGAGAAGGGCGCCCATCTTTCGACACAAATCGGGAGATGGGCGTCCTTCTCCCAGGGTCGCCCAAATTGGCATAATTGAAAGCCGATTTGGGGCGTCCTCAACTGCTTTCTGTCACGGGGACGACCAAAGTTCACGAGGGCATGTCGGAAGTGTAGCGAAGGCAGGACTGGGGCGTGCCTAACACATGGGCATCCTCGACCCATAATGGAAAAAAGAAGGGCGTCCCTGATGAGCAGTTGGGCGACTTTACTTGGTCCATTTTTTGTTACAACCAAGCCTCAAAAAGGTGCCCGAACTGACCAGATGACCAATGGAGAGAATCGGGGATGACCTCCTCTTACGCCCCCAGTGGTCACCAACCCCCTACCACCCTAAAAAAAACTTTTAAAATATTTTTTACCAGCCTCTATGCCAGCCTCAAATGTCATACCCAGCTCCATGACAGCAGTGTGCAGGTCCCTGGAGAAGTTTTAGTGGGTGCAGTGTACTTCAGGCAGGCGGACCCAGGCCCATCCCCCTCCTACCTGTTACACTTGTGGTAGTAAATGTGAGCCCTTCAAAACCCACCAAAAACCCACTGTACCCACATGTAGGTGCCCCCTTCACCCCTTAGGGCTATGGTAGTGTTGTGCAGTTGTGAGTAATGGGGTTTTTTTGGGGTGGGGGTTGGGGGGCTCAGCACACAAGGTAAGGGAGCTATGCACCTGGGAGCAATTTCTGAAGTCCACTGCAGTGCCCCCTAGGGTGCCCGGTTGGTGTACTGGTATGTCAGGGGGACCAATGCACTACGAATGCTGGCTCCTCCCACAACCAAATGGCTTGCATTTGGTCGTTTCTGAGATGGGCGTCCTTGGTTTCCATTATGGCCAAAAATCGAGGATGACCATCTCTAAGGTCAACCTAAATTTCGCGATTTGGGCGTCCCCAACCATATTATCGAAACGAAAGATGGACGCCCATCTTGTTTCGATAATACAGGTTTCCCTGCCCCTTCACCCGGACATCCTGCGAGGATGTCCTCAGGAAAACTTGGGTGCCCCTTTCGATTATGCCCCTCATGGTGACTTATTTGGTTCAAATTTAGTTGCTAAATTAATTCAAAACACACAATCCTACGAATTCACATAATTTGTTGAATAGCATGTATTAAACTACTATAGCACATGTTTAAAATTTTCTATTAAAACAAATGTATGAAATGAACCAAAAAAAACACCTCAAAGTTGGGAAAAATTCAGCAAAAAATGAAACTAAAATAGGCCTTCTCTTATGCCATATGAAACGATACTTCTTACTCTCATGGAATTTAACAGTACAAATTTGTCCTTAGTTCCACAATGCTCAATTATGTCTTGACAATGATGTGAGACTGGTGTTCGCTGTACCTTACAGACTGAGTCAGCTCATTCTCTTTTCTACCGAACCTATTGTACCTTCAGATTTTGAATTTGCAACTTTACGCACAGCATCCATTGAAAAGCTGCTGATTTTTCTCCAGAGCAATTTAAATAACTGCCACATGGTGTAGAGTTTAATTAACAACTTTAGAATTCCATCATATATCTCAGCGGTGTGAGAAGGAAGTGAACTGTAGCGCAAGCTGTCAGCAGCTCACTGTGATCAGACGGAGCCCAACAAATGCTTTCCATATTCTGACCCTAGGCGTCAATCAGTGTATGGCAAAGCAACATAGTTCTTATACAATTGTCATCTGTTCCACAGGCATCCACATTTGGCTATAATTTTTACCGGTCGTCATTTATCATTATTTTGGATGGAACATGACAGTGAAGCTTTCTTCATGCTGCATCCAAAGGTCTTTTAGAAACAGAAACATGAAATGGTGTTTTCCTCACAAATGTTCAAGTGCTTCTACAACAGAATCAAATGGGCAAGTATCAGCCCCAAAATGTTTTACCTTCATGGTGGTGCACTGCTGTCAGTAAGATTTCTGGATGTCTAACAAGGCTGAAAGCAGTATAACAGTGGTTTCAACAGTTTTGAATGTTTTTTTTTTCAGGAAAGTGGCATAGAAAAAAAATATATCCTATATAATAATTCTCACCATCAACGTTCTAATGTGGGACTGCCTGTGTCCGTGCCTCCTGAGCTAGGCTTCGAAGCCCCGATGACGTCACTCACAGCTGATTTCCTACTCCTCCCCCTGTCTGGGAATCAGCTGTCAGTGCGCCGCTCCCTGCCACATCAGTGCAACAAAAAACTGCAAGCGCGGCACCACAACCCCCCCCCTTGGCGCATCACCAAATCACCCCCCCCCCCCCAAGTACATCAAACACCCCCTCCCCCCACCCGAAGCACATCTACACCCCCACCCCCACACACATGTCACTCCCTCCCTGTTCAAGGCCCCCTCACTCCCCTCCCACCGAGATCCACACTGCACCCTCCCTCCGATTTCAACACCCCCCTTCCGCGTTACTGACCCCTGGACCCCCCTGCCGCGACACTCTCTACTCCCCCTTTCCACCAAAAACCCTCCCCCGCCGCCGTCGCATACCTGTGCTGACGGGGGACTCCAACACCCGACAGTCGAAGTCCGCTTCTCGACTGCGCGGCATTGCTTGAAGAATGAACTGATCAAGTTTCTGTGCGTGCGTCTGACATCAGAAGCACGCACAGAAAGTTGATCAGAATCAGCAAGCAAACAACGCAGGCGCAGACGAGAAGAGGACTTCAGCTGTCGGAGGTTGGGATCCCTCGTCAGCACAGGTACACAACAGCGGAGGTGGGGGAGGGTTTTCGCCGGAAAGGGGGGGTCGAGAGGGTCGCGGCAGAGGGGTCCAGGGGTCAGTAACACGGAGGGGGGGTGTTGAAATTGGAGGAAGGGTGGAGTCTGGAACTTGGTGGGAGGGGCATGAGGAGGCCTTGAACTGGAAGGAAGGAAGGAGGAAGGAAGGAAGGAAGGGAGGGAGGCGTGGGTCTCGCAGGGGACAGAGCAAGACAGCGAGAGAGGGTTGGGAAATTAGCTTGCTAGCGCCCGTTTCATATCCTACTGAAACGGGCCTTTTTTACTAGTATATAGATATATAAATACATAAACAGCTAAATGTGAAGCTTGGAGACCCAAGTTCAAACAGTTTCACTGTCTGTGTGCATTTATATAGCTATTTAAAGAACCAGCGCTAACTAAACTTTAAGGGCCCGGTATTCAGTCCATGGCGATGCCGCTCACAGCCATGACACGCGGCAAAAATGAAATTACCACAAGAGCCACACGGTAGCCGTGCAGTAACTCCATTTTGGTGCATGTTAGGCACACATAGACGCTTATGCAGCTTAGTAAAAAGGTCCCTTAGGCTAGTAATTCTATAACAGCTATTACACGTGTAATTGGCAATATAGAATGTGTGCTCAGCGTTCAGCGTTTTAATGCCTAACTTTAGACAACCTTTATAGAATTACTCCCTACAGCAAACTTAGCTGTTTGTCATATCGGAATGTTAGTGAGCAAAGGATCTGAATTTATTGACAAACCATTAAACATTATGGTGCTTATTTTGAATCATCCACGCATCTAAATGGCAGCCTTTAACTGTCTGGAGATACCCAGACATTGAAATACCATTTCACAACAGGTTATTCTGACATGTGTAGGCTCACTACATCTAGATGGTAAGGAGGTATGGGGAAGGTGGGGAGAGGAAGTGTTCTGGGCGGTATGGCAAAACAGATCTGCATTTCCTATTTCACATAGGGAATCCACGTCTGCAGTGGAAAATTTAGACATCGAAATTTAGACCTGCTACAAGGCAAAACTAAGTGCCTGCTTCAGGAGCAGCTCTAAATCCCAAGGTGTCAGGACCCACAATTCTAGTGCTCCCCCATTTTTTGCACACCCTGTCATCACCTTATCCCCCCCCCCCCGACATCACCAACCCCTCTGGTACTAACAGCCCCCTACAAAAACAGAACCCACGTCACATAACCTTTCCTCTTCCCTGTACTAACAGCCTCCTTACAAGAGCAGACCCCCCCCCCCCAGAGGCACCAACTTGGGGGCACAAGCCTTTCATGTGGCAGTCTCTCCTTTCCTTCCCCAGGGCTTCAGGTCCCAAAACTTTTCTAGGTCTGCAAGTTCACCTACCTCCCATCCCCCCAACAGAGTCTCCGGACTTATCAGGGGGATCTCTGCTGTCTAATGAGGCAAACGTTGTTCACTTGCTGCCACCTTGACAGCTTCTGGAATTCAAAATGGCTGATGAGATCTCTATTGCCTTTAGAGGTTAGGCTTCCATTTTTTCATATAGGCAAACAACAAATGAAGATCCGTGCTGTAATCCAAGTGGATTCTATAACAGCACGCATAACTTAACAAGCTTAATAAGCTAATGAGTGCTGATATCAGCACTTAACAAGCAATAATGAGCACTAATTGACAATAATTAGAATTTACGTGCACAACTTGCTAAGCATCTTCTGTAACAAAGTGCACCAAACTTCTAACCAGCGCAGGCAAAAAGGGGCCTGGTTATGGGTCGGGGAATGAGCTTTTCATGGGCATTCCAAAATGTACATGCATAGCTATAGAATATGGCCCAGTGTGTGCAAATCTACATGCCGGATTTATGCCACATTTTCATTGGTGTAAATGGATGCACGTAGTTTTTGGCGCTGAGATATCAACTAAGCGTATTCTATATACCACACCTAAATCTAGGGGCCACTTATAGAACACGATGAGTTGACACTGATTTCTACGTCAATTTTTTAGGCACCATATATAGAATTTCCACCTTTATGCCTATGTGTAGGCCATAGCAGCATATCAAATATGCTCAATAAATAAATAGTCAATCAAAGATATATACATCTATTTATTGAACAAATGTAAACAGGCCAAACAGAGTTATGAGGCGGAGAAATGTATTGATACCAAATTTTGAATCTATTTTGAGGCTACTATGCAAATTATTAAGTTCTTTTAGACTTCCTACTCCTAAAGCAGGCATTCTTCACTGAAACACAACACTGTGTCAAGTCCATCTGCAAGGTCTATTTGTGTTCATATGTATTCCTCATGATGAAATTTTATATTTTGGTCATATTTTGCCTGTTTACATTTGTTCAATAAATCAATGTATATATCTTTAATTGACCCTCTGGTGTCCTAGTTTCCTCTACCGTGAGAGCACCATTGGTTCATCTCTACTCTTTGTTTGGTTCCGTGACATATCATTTGTATCATCTTCAGCATCTGATGATCCAATTTCACATATCAATTAATGTGGAGGGATTACATTTTCTTGATCTGTTTAGTGATCTCTCCTGTTTGGGAAGTGTAGGTTGTACCACATATAATAGAGCTTTAATGACCAAGACTAAACCAACCTCTCCTCTTCCTCATTTCTATTTCTGTGGATAACACTCTCATCCTCCCTGTCTCATCAGATTGTAACCTTGGGGTCATCTTCGACTCTTGTCTCTCCTTCTCTGCACATATGCTAAAACCTGTCATTTCTTTCTCTACAATATCACCACAATTTGGCCTTTCCTTTCTGAGCACACTAACAGAACCCTTATCCACACTCTTATCACCTCTCATTTAGACTATTGCAACTTGCTTCTCACAGGTTTCTCACTTAGCCATCTCTCGTCTCTTCAATCTGTTCAAACTTCTGCTGCACGACTTATATTCCGCCAGTTTCGCTATGCTCATATTAGCCCTCTCCTCAAGTCACTTAATTGGCTCCATATCCGTTTACATATACAGTTCAAACTCCTCTTATTGACTTACAAGTACATTCACTCTGCAGCTCCTCACTACCTCTTCACTCTTTTCTCTCCCTATACTCCTCCCAGGGTACTCCCTTCACTGGGTAAATCTCTCTTATCTGCACCCTTCTCCTCCACCACTAACTCCAGACTCCACTCCTTTTATCTTGCTGCACCATATGCCTGGAATAGACTTCCTAAGCCAGTATGTCAAGCTCCATCTCTGGCTGTTTTCAAATCAAAGCTAAATGCCCACCTTTTTGATGCTGCTTTTAACTCCTAACCCTTACTCACTTGTTCAGTACTCATGTTTTATCATTCCCACCTTAGTAATTCCCTTATCTCTTATTTGTCCTGTTTGCTGTCCTAATTAGATTATAAGCTCTGTCGCGCAGGGACTGTCTCTTCAAGTTCAAGTGTACAGCACTGCATATGCCTAGTAGTGCTATAGAAATGATAAGTAGTAGTAGTAGTTTGATTTCAGGTATTGCATTTGGTTACTTTAAATGCTGATTGTAGATTGGCTGGATATGATCATTCGACTGAGGATAAAAGGATGCTGACACGATGTTTAACCTCATTGCAGCATGAAGAACATATGAATTTTTGACTGAAAAATAATTAAGAGGAAAGTGGTTCCCTGCAGCAGAGCTCACTGCTCAAAACATAATATCATGTTTGAATTAGTATGTTAAGAAGAATATTACCTTATGAAAAATTAATAGGGAAACTCATCTTTATTTAAGATAAGTTTCTATGCTTTAAAGTTTTTTGGAATGAAAAATTGAAAGCACAAAACAGAATGATGGATGAATGACTATACTGAATACAGTGGTCACACATACAATGGAAAATAGAGTATAACTTTTTATTTTTCTCTATGATGGACCTCATGAAGGGGCAGGGAAACCCGTATTATCGAAACAAAATGGACGTCCATCTTTCATTTCAATAATACGGTCGGGGATGCTCAAATCTGGAAATTTAGGTTGACCTTAGAGATGGTCGTCCTTAGACTTGGTCGTTTCTGATTTTCGGCGGTAATGGAAACTGAGGATGCTCATCTCAAAAATGACCAAATCCAAGCCCTTTGGTCATGGGAGGAGCCAGCATTCGTAGTGCACTGGTCCCCCACACATGCCAGGACACCAACCGGGCACCCTAGGGGGCACTGCAGTAGACTTCATAAGTTGCTCCCAGATGCATAGCTCCCTTACTGTGTGTGCTGAGTCCCCCCCCCCCCAAAAAAAAAAACCCAAACCCACTACCCCCAACTTTACACCACTACCATAGCCCTTATGGGTGAAGGGGGGTGCCTAGATGTGGGTACAGTGGGTTTCTGGTGGGTTTTGAAGGGCTCACAGTTACCTCCACAAGTGTAACAGGTAGGTGGGGGATGGGCCTGGGTCCGCCTGTCTGAAGTGCACTGTACCCACTAAAACTGCTCCAGGGACCTGCATACTGCTGCGATGGACCTGAGTATGACATTTGAGGCTGGCATAGAGGCTAGCAAAAAATATTTTTAAAGATTTTTTTTGAGGGTGGGAGGGGGTTAGTGACCACTGGGAGAGTAAGGGGAGGTCATCCCCTATTCCCTCCAGTGGTCATCTCATCAGTTCGGGCACCTTTTTGTGGCTTGGTCTTAACAAAAAAAGGACCAAGTAAAGTCATCCAAGTGCTCGTCAGGGACGCCCTTCTTTTTTCGATTATGGGTCGAGGATACCCATGTGTTAGGTACGCCCAAGTCCCGCCTTCGCTATGCCTCCGACATGCCCCCAGGAACTTTGGTCGTCCCCGTGACAGAAAGCAGTTGGGGACGCCCAAAATCGGCTTTCGATTATTCCAATTTGGGCGACCCTGTGAGGACGCCCATCTTGGGATTTGTGTCGAAAGATGGGCGTCCTTCTCTTTCGAAAATAAGCCTGATAGCTTTTCAGAAACAATATGAGGCATATTTTCAAAGCACTTTGGGAGGCTAAGTTCCATAGGTTTCTATGGAACTTTGGGAGGCTAAGTGCTTTGAAAATGAGCCTCTTGCAAATGTCAATTTTCAGCTAGAGTGCTCAATGTTTTTTGGGGTTTTTTTAACACTGGCTGCTGCAGCTGAAATAAATCCAGATAGTAAGTGTTGATATCCAGATAGTGTCTGATGCTGAATATCTACATAGAGCAGTCAGGAGTGGGAAAGTTATCAACATGGGCTACCGTTAAGATGGGTTATTTTGCTACAAGTCATGCTATTTTAGCACAAGTTCCATTTTATGCAATGAGATCCTGTACTAAAATAGCACAACTTGTGGAGAAATAAACCATCTTCACAACAACCCACATTGATAAATTCCTCCCTCAGTGCCAGCAACATTCAGCCTACTATCTGGATTGCTAATCGATATAAGGGCTCTTTTACTAAGATGTGCTAAGAAATGAAGTTAGCATACTTTAACGCGGGACTTTCCTGCACGCTAAGCCCATTTCTAGCGCATTCTAAAATAGGGTTTTTTTTTCTTTTTGCAGGTCCCACACTAATTTTTCCATTGAAAAGTATGAACACTGGAGTGCCTACTGGCTCTGCTTAGTGCTCCTACATTAAGCCAGAGTTATCCAGCCAGCATGCGCTAATGCATAATGCTTCCATGCCTATTCCCCGCCCATAACATGTTCCCGCCCCAAAAATATATTAAAAAAATAAATTGCACAGGATTAGTGTGTGCTGATATGCAAATTGCCAAACAAATGTGATAAGGCAGTGGCCACAGCCAGAAGAATGCTAGGCTGCATAGAAAGAGACATAACCAGCAGACGATCATATAGATATGTTTATTAAGTTCAAAACAACAGCTGACAACAAGTAGACAACAGTAAAGACAAAACAGAGTTTTTCATATGTACATAAAATAAGGGAGCATCTTAATAACAAGCAGTGCTGGTTCCCATCTATCACCCAGAATATTGTCATTTTCCTAACCCCCTACTCTCCTCCCCTACCGCCTCCCATGAACTGAAACAGCTCCTACAATTTATCAAGCAGGTAAACTGTTGGTTATGATGTGGTATTCCCAGAGTTTCCCAGCCTCATCCATCCCCAACACAATCATGCTGCATATTCAATAGACTGATGGATTATAGATTCTATGGTACGTACAGCTTCTGTCAATAAAGGCTGCAATTTCAAACACTCCTTAAAAGAGTGTAAAAAAAAAGTACCTGTATGAACCATGCATTTATTACAGAGCACATCTTCCCAAAGGTCCATGAGTTTTCCTTTCTGTTTGGTAATATAAGCTTTGTGCAATATTTTATATTGAATTTTTAAGGTGTGTTTTATGATGATGACTGGCTGATGGTAAATTGAATAGAGATCTTGCTCTCACAAAAATGTTGCAAAAAACTGTGCAGAATGAGTCTAGCTAATAAATGGTAGTGATCCTGTGACTGCAAGGAGATTGAGCATCATAAAGCACTTTAAAAAACATTTATAGTGAGGTTTAGCTATAGGCACAGAGGTCCCCTTTTACTAAGCCACGTTAGGCTCTATGCGCGCCCAATGTACACCAAAATGAACTCACCGCCTGACTACCACGTGCCTCTTGCAGTAATTTCATTTTTGGTGCGCGTCCGCTACGCGCGTCTGGAACATATTTTTTATTTTTGGACGTGTGTGGCGGACACGCACCAAGTGACATCTGACACACGTAGGTCCTTACCACGCAGATTCCTTACCACTAGGTCTATGGCTGGCGGTAAGGTCAGACACCCAAAATGGACACGCGTCAACTTTGATTTTGCTGCATGTCCATTTTCGGCAAAAGTTTTAAAAAAGGCATTTTTTGTAAGTGTGCTAAAAAATATTTCTGCACACGGCCAAAACCTGCGCCTACACTATCGCAAGCCACTTTTTACCACGGTTTAGTAAAAGGAGTTCAGAATGTGAGAAATTCTTCAGTAAAACTGAGTGGCATCATAACAAACCCTGCAACTTCTGGGAATTGTTCCAAGGAAGAGTTCTAAGCCAGTAGTTCCATAATACAGAAAACATTTCTATTTGTAGAATGAGATGGTAACCCAGAGCAGAACCTCTTTCACTGCTTACATGTCTTGGGACACTCAGAAGCCAATTTTTTCAAAATGTGTGCTGAACTCAAAACAAATGACTGCCCCCTGGACACACTGGAGGAGTTTGTTCATTCTTGGGTTGCTCAAGCACCCACTGAGAAGGTCATTTTATAACTAATATTTCCTATATTTCAACTAAAATTACCCCAATGCATACAAGTGCTCAGAAAACATAGCCTCTACTTTTGTATGATATACATTCCATAAGATCTTGTCCTTTTAGCATCCACCCTCTTGTATTTGGTCAGAGCTGAGCAAACTGAGTTCCACAAATGTGGAGATTAATCAACTTCCTGTCTTTCCAGGTCAAGAAGATAGTGTTAATGGCTAGAGCTTCAAAATGTCTGGCAATTTCTTTTTCCTCACATCATTCAGGCACTCAAGCACATGTGAGCAATATGCAAAAACCTTGTAATACAATCTCTCCTTAAGGACCAGGGGGTCTGTTATTCTAGATCACACTTGTGCCCAGTACTCACTTAAGAAAGAAGTTTAATATGTGTAAATATGCCTACTTCAGACTGATATGTCCAGCATAGTTTTAATTGTCCTTCACTTATTCTATACGCTCTGGTAAGAGTCAAAATCACCTTATGTATAAGGATTGTTAATAGCTGCTGATGACAGAACTCAGCTCAACACAGTTCACACATTGTACCATTGCTGGATAAATCAATAAAATTAGTATCCAAATTCCTTTTATTGATTTATTTGAATTACAATGTTGCCAGAAGTATAAAACTTGAAAACAGAAAATATATTCCATCAGTAGAAATATATAAATAGAAGTAAAAGAAAAAATATATATCACATATTCAAATGCAATAGTTAAGAAAATTACATATGAGAGAATGTATTATGAACTATCCCCAATAATTAAGAAAAAGCTAGGGGAAAGGGCAAGAAAAGGAAACTCAGAAAGTTGGAAGTCACTATCAGAATAAAATCCATATAATAAATTCTAAGTCATTTCTTAATAGAGCAGAAACATCAAAGCTTCTAAAGAGACTTTTCACTTCAATTAGCAGGTGTATTATCCACTATAAGAGATAAGATGGCAATGGAGGCCAGTTGAGAACTGGCTTCAACAAAATTCTTCAAATGGATTGGCTCCACAAACATATAGGTTTACTCCAAACTTAACAATACATTTACACGAATATTGTAGGAAAAAGGTCCCTCCTAGAGTTACCAAATGAGGTCCAAGGACCAAAAAGGCCTTCCTCCTAAGCAGTTTTTTCCTAAAGAAGTCAGGAAATACAGAAACTATTGGGCTCATTTTTGAAAGAGAAGGGCTTCCATCTTTTGACATAAATCGGAAGATGGACATCCTTCTCCCAGGGACGTCCAAATCGGTATAATCGAAACCCATTTAGGATGTTCCCTACTGCATTCCGTCGCAAGGATGGCCAAAGTTCAAGGGGGCGTGTCGGAGGCGTAGCGAAGGCGGGACTTGGGCATGCCTAACACTTGGACGTCCTTGACCCATAATCGAAAAAAACAAGGACATCCCTGGCGAACACTTGGATGTTTTCACCCGGACGTGTTTTTCTTACAACTAAGGCACAAAAAGGTGCCCGAAATGATCCAAATGAACACCGTAGAGAATTGGGGATGACCTCCCGTTACTCCCCCAGTGGTCACTAACCCCCTCCCACCCTCAAAAATCATCTTTAAAAATATGTCATGCTAGCCTCTATGCCAAACTCAGATGTCATACTCAGGTCCCTGACAGCAGTCTGCAGGTCCCTGGAGCAGTTTTAGTGGGTGCAGTGCACTTCAGACAGGTGGACCCAGCCCCCCCCCTACTTCTTACGTATGTGGAGGAAACAGCGAGCCCTCCAAAACCCACTGTACCCACATCTATGTGCCCCCTCCTTCACCCGTAAGGGCTATGGAAGTGGTGTACAGTTGGGGGTGTTAGGTTTTTTTGGGGGGGGCTCAGCACACAAATTATGGGAGCTATGTACCTGGGAGCAATTTATGAAGTCCACTGCAGTGCCCCCTAGGGTGCCCGGTTGGTGTCCTGGCATGTCAGAGGGACCAGTGCACTACAAATGCTGGCTCCTCCCACGACCAAATGGCTTGCTTTTGGTCGTTTTTGACATGGACGTTTTTGGTTTTGAAAATTGCCAAAAATCAGAAATGTCTATGTCTAGGGACGTCCAAATCTAGGGACGACCAAATTTAAGGATTTGGACGTCCCTGACGATATTTTCGAAACGAAAGATGTTTGTACGTCTTGTTTTGAAAAAAAGGGTTTCCCTGCCCCTAGATTTCGCTGTTTTGCAAGGATGTCCAAATCGCAACTTGGACGTCCCTTTCGAAAATGCCCCTCCACGTGACCCAAAAACATCTTCCCCCAGATGTTCAAAACCATCTAACTGGCCAGTAATGGCACCTGGCCAGTTAAATGGCACTTAACCAGCTATCTGGTGATATTCAGCAGGGGATAGCTGGTTATCCCCCGCTGAATATTCCCACTTAGCACCTAGAAAATAACTGGCTATATCACGCAATATAGCCGGTTATCTACAGTGGGGGAAATAAGTATTTGATCCCTTGCTGATTTTGTAAGTTTGCCCACTGACAAAGACATGAGCAGCCCACAATTGAAGGGTAGGTTATTGGTAACAGTGAGAGATAGCACATCACAAATTAAATCGGGAAAATCACATTGTGGAAAGTATATGAATTTATTTGCATTCTGCAGAGGGAAATAAGTATTTGATCCCCCACCAACCAGTAAGAGATCTGGCCCCTACAGACTAGGTAGATGCTCCAAATCAACTCGTTACCTGCATGACAGACAGCTGTCGGCAATGGTCACCTGTATGAAAGACACCTGTCCACAGACTCAGTGAATCAGTCAGACTCTAACCTCTACAAAATGGCCAAGAGCAAGGAGCTGTCTAAGGATGTCAGGGACAAGATCATACACCTGCACAAGGCTGGAATGGGCTACAAAACCATCAGTAAGACGCTGGGCGAGAAGGAGACAACTGTTGGTGCCATAGTAAGAAAATGGAAGAAGTACAAAATGACTGTCAATCGACAAAGATCTGGGGCTCCACGCAAAATCTCACCTCGTGGGGTATCCTTGATCATGAGGAAGGTTAGAAATCAGCCTACAACTACAAGGGGGGAACTTGTCAATGATATCAAGGCAGCTGGGACCACTGTCACCACGAAAACCATTGGTAACACATTACGACATAACGGATTGCAATCCTGCAGTGCCCGCAAGGTCCCCCTGCTCCGGAAGGCACATGTGACGGCCCGTCTGAAGTTTGCCAGTGAACATCTGGATGATGCCAAGAGTGATTGGGAGAAGGTGCTGTGGTCAGATGAGACAAAAATTGAGCTCTTTGGCATGAACTCAACTCGCCGTGTTTGGAGGAAGAGAAATGCTGCCTATGACCCAAAGAACACCGTCCCCACTGTCAAGCATGGAGGTGGAAATGTTATGTTTTGGGGGTGTTTCTCTGCTAAGGGCACAGGACTACTTCACCGCATCAATGGGAGAATGGATGGGGCCATGTACCGTACAATTCTGAGTGACAACCTCCTTCCCTCCACCAGGGCCTTAAAAATGGGTCGTGGCTGGATCTTCCAGCACGACAATGACCCAAAACATACAGCCAAGGCAACAAAGGAGTGGCTCAGGAAGAAGCACATTAGGGTCATGGAGTGGCCTAGCCAGTCACCAGACCTTAATCCCATTGAAAACTTATGGAGGGAGCTGAAGCTGCGAGTTGCCAAGCGATAGCCCAGAACTCTTAACGATTTAGAGATGATCTGCAAAGAGGAGTGGACCAAAATTCCTCCTGACATGTGTGCAAACCTCATCATCAACTACAGAAGACGTCTGACCGCTGTGCTTGCCAACAAGGGTTTTGCCACCAAGTATTAGGTCTTGTTTGCCAGAGGGATTAAATACTTATTTCCCTCTGCAGAATGCAAATAAATTCATATACTTTCCACAATGTGATTTTCCGGATTTAATTTGTGATGTGCTATCTCTCACTGTTACCAATAACCTACCCTTCAATTATGGGCTGCTCATGTCTTTGTCAGTGGGCAAACTTACAAAATCAGCAAGGGATCAAATACTTATTTCCCCCACTGTATGAATATTCAATTCATATCCAGCTATTGTAAGCAGTCACATCAGGCTGCTTAAATAGCTGATATATCTTTAGCTGGTTTAAAGTTATCCAGCTATCTTCGAATATCAACTTAGCAGGTAACTTTAAACCAGCTAAAAATAAACCAGATTTTCAATGCCGGTCACTGGAAACATCCCAGCGTTGAATATCTGGGCTGACCGCCGACTGTGGGAGTTAGCCAGGCTTCCTCCCATGGTCTGAATATTGGCCCCTAGATCTTTATAGTGGAAATGTTTATGTTTATTCCACACTTGATATACCGCCTTTCTGTAGATAAAAATGGTTTATATATACTATTTTTTGCAGGTAAATCCAAATATGATCGGGATCTAAGACAAAGGTAACGATGAGAGTAGCTTTAGATAATACAGCTTGGGAATTCTCTAAAATTTCTGTCAAATTTAGACAAGCAACTTCCCTTCTGCCATCTTCATTAGGCCACAACCTCTTTCATCAACATAGTAAGCTCACATAATGGGTGGCATAGAGGGGCATAATCGAACGGGGATGCCCATCTCTAAGGGCGCCCATCTGTAAGGACGGCCCGGTGAAGGGGCGGGGAAACCCGTATTATCGAAACAAGATAGGCGTCCATCTTTCGTTTCGATAATACGGTCAGGGACGCCCAAATCTCAACATTTAGGTCAACCTTAGATATGGTCGACCTAAATGTTGAGATCGCCGGCCTTAGAGGTGGGCGACCTCGGATTTTGCCGATAATGGAAACTGAGGCCGGCCATCTCAAAAATGACCAAATCCAAGCCATCTGGTTGTGGGAGGAGCCAGCATTCGTAGTGCACTGATCCCCCCCTCACATGCCAGGACACAAGCCAGGCACCCTAGGGGGCACTGCAGTGGACTTCATAAATTGCTCCCAGGCACATAGCTCCCTTACCTTGGGAGCTGAGCCCCCCCCCCCAAAAAAAAAACAAACTCACTACCCACAACTGTACAACAGTACCATAGTCCTTAAAGGGTAAAGGGGGGCACCTACATGTGGGTACAGTGGGTTTCGGGTGGGTTTTGGAGGGCTCCCATTTACCACCACAAGTGTAACAGGTGGAGGGGGGATGGGCCTGGGTCCTCCTGCCTGAAGTGCACTGCAGTACCCACTAAAAACTGCTCCAGGGACCTGCTTACTGCTGTCATGGAGCTGGGTATGACATTTGAGGCTGGCATAGAGGTTGGAAAAATGTTTTTTAATTTGTTTTTTTTGGGTGGGATGGGGTTGGTGACCACTGGGGAAGTAAGGTGAGGTGATCCCCGATTCCCTCCGGTGGTCATCTGGTCAGTTCGGGCACCTTTTCGAGGCTTGGACGTGAAAAAAAACTGGACCAAGTAAAGTCGGCCAAATGCTCGTCAGGGACACCCTTCATTTTTCCATTATCGGCCAAGGACGCCCATCTGTTAACCATGCCCCCGTCCCGCCATCGGTACACTGCTGACATGCCCCCGTGAACTTTTGTCATCCCCGTGATGGAAAGCAGTTGAGGAACGGCCAAGTCAGCTTTCGATTATGCCGATTTGGCCGACCTTGAGAGAAGGACGCCCATCTCCCGATGTGTGTCGAAAGATGGGCGCCCTTCTCTTTCGAAAATGAGCTGGATAGCGTCCATAAATATCTTTAAAAAATCATTAAGATATTTCTTCAACATTTCCAATGGTGAAAGTACTGATGATTTAGGAAGGTTTGAGAAACAGAGGTTTAAACTCATCTCACAGTTCTCCAAAATTTCCAACTTCCTTTGAGTTACCAATTTCCTTTAAGCACAACATTCTGCATCGTTTCTAATCAGAGACTGCTTTTTTTTTTTCTACATCCTTCAACTTAGCATCTTACCTTGATAGAACCTCATTATGACAGCATACCCAGGCTTGAAGAGATTGTGGACCTTCCAATATGTTATCAAATTTTTCCATCACAGTCTACTTAAGGGCTCCAAACGCCAACCATATCTCCTTCAGAGTAATATCACCCATTCAAGTTGCCCCCTCCAGGCATTGTCCCCCAGATTCTATTTAGTAAGACTTGAATTGCACATGCAGATCAGGTTATAATCTGATTAGCGTGCACAACATAATTATTTTAACAAGCCAATCAGCACCGATAATTGCTACTTAACAAGAAATTATTGACATTAATTGGCATCAATTAGAATTTATGTGCACAACTTTCTAAGCATATTCTGTAAAGCGATACGCATAAATTCTAAGACAGATTAGAAAAGGGGTGTGATCATGGGCGTGGAATAGGTGGGTCATGGCTGTTTCTAAAAACTATGCGTGCTGTTATAGAATACACCCGCTCTGCACCTAACTTAGGTGTAGGCATTTACACCAAGTTTTACTTGGCGTAAATGCCCACGACTAAATTTAGTCACACGGACAGGCGCTAGGCATAGTCTATAAACTGTGTATAACTATAGGTATAGATTATAGAATACGCTTATGCGTACTTTTCTCAATACCAATTTTTAAGGTGTCAAATACATAATCTAGCCCTACATGACTCCAGCTCCACTCACATTAGGAATAGACTCAGCCCAGACAGCAGCTGGTTCATCTGAACCTGCCGTCCAGGGGCGTAGCCAGGTGACCAATTTTGGGTGGGCCTGAGCCCAAGGTGGGTGGGTATGGAATTTACCTCCCCCTCTGGTTTGCTCCTCTCTCCACCCCTCCCTCCTCACAAACCCCCAAATATTAAATACTTGAGCTGTCGGGGATCCCCAAACCCTACCAGCTGAAGATTTCTTCCTCCTCCTCGAACAGCCAGCACTATTCCAAACAGCAGCTGGTAGCACTTGCCTCAAACTGAGGCTGCTGCCAGCAGGCCATGCATGCTCAGTGTTTTTGCATGTGTGAAAACAGAGCATGTGCAGAAGGGCCGGTATCAGCGTCAGCTCAAAGCAAGTGCTACTGGCTGACATTTGGTAGAGCAAGGGCTGCCCAAAGAGAGGAAATCTTCAGCTGGCAAACTTTGGTGATCCCCACCAACCACAGCAAGAATGTCACAATTTTGGGTGGGCCTGAGTCCATAGTGGAGGCCCACCTGTGGCTATGCCACTGCTTCCGTCAAAGGGAGATTTCATCCCACAGGGACCAAAATGCCGGGTTGAGTGGCACCATCTTTGAGAAATGCTGTGGCAAACTCTTTGGTATCATAGTTCTCTGCCACTGTAGCCTGCCCTCACTTCTGGGTCTTGGGGGAGTCTCTCACATGAGGCAGGGCTCAGTAAGATTTCCAACACTGCCGAAAAGGATCCTTCCTCACCCAGTTCTGAACCTCTGGTTCCATCCTTTCTTACCAGTGTGACAAAGTTTTTCAAGAGTCTGCTGGACCAAGTTTGAAGGTAATACTGCTGCAGGTGGACAAGAGCATATTTTGCCTTTGTGTTTCACCACGTTATTCCCGCAGACTTTAACCCAATAGATCACTGTGGAGCTAAACACACAAGTCCCTCCTCTCTTTGGATGGGAGTATACAAATTCCGCTGATGTTGCAAGTGCTGCAGATCCTTTCTGCTTCTGCGAATGTCTCCAATGATAGAACTTAGAGGTAATGTGATCTAGCATCCACATTCCTTGAGTCAACGTGTAAATGTCTGGTTACGAGATGGACCACTTCTGAATAGAGAGGAGCCTCTTAAGACAAGCACTTAATTTGCAGTAATTGGGAGTTAAGCGTGGATCTGCCCTACGCCCTATTCTATAACATGCATGCCTAAATTTTATAGTGTGCAACTCCAAAAGGGGTGTGGCCATGGGAGGGCAGGAGTGGCTCAGGGTCATTCCCAGAAATTAGGTGTGATGTTATAAAATACCTGCATTTGTGTGCCTAACTGCCATCAGCTGGGGGTGAGCATTTACAACAGCCTTTGGCAGGCATAAGTGCTCACGCCCAAAGTTAGGTTTGAAATGCGTGCTAAGCTAGTATTCTGTAAACAGGGGTGGCCCAAGGCAATCTGCTGCCCAAGGCCGGCCAAGGTCTGACATCTCCCCCTTCTCTCCTTGACCCTCTTCCCCACGTTTACCTTATTTTTTTCTTTTCTAAAAGGCAGTTGCGGCAGTGATTCCCATAGGATGCCCTGCCATTGTGCTGCCAGCACCAGCCT
This sequence comes from Microcaecilia unicolor, assembly GCF_901765095.1. Taxonomy (NCBI): domain Eukaryota; kingdom Metazoa; phylum Chordata; class Amphibia; order Gymnophiona; family Siphonopidae; genus Microcaecilia; species Microcaecilia unicolor. The sequence continues at coordinate 53,369,232 of NC_044037.1, forward strand.
CTTCACTTTACTGCCTCTGATGAAACAGGAAGTTATGTCAAGAGGAGAGCTGCAGTAGGGAGAAGAGGCTGGTGCTGGCGGCAGGGCAGCCTATGGGAATCGCTGCTACTGCAGCCTTTTGGAAAAGAAAAAATAAGGTAAACGTGGGGAAGAGGGTTGATGAGGGAAGAGGAGAGTGCCGTTCCATGGTGAGTGCCACCTGAGGCCCCCGTCTGAGTTGTCCTAATGGTAGGGCCACCACTGTCTGTAAAAGTCTAATTTCTGGGAATGCCTCTGAGCCACTCCTGCCCTCCCATGGCCACACCCCTTTTGGAGTTGCACACTATAAATATTAGGTGTGCATGTTATAGAAGAGGGCATAGGGCAGATGCTTAACTCCCAATTACTGCAAATTAAGTGCTTGTCTTAAGAGTGACACCTGAGGCTCCCGTCTCAGTTGTCTTAATGGTAGGGCCACCACTGTCTGTATAAGTTATTCTGCACAGAATGCTCTTTTACAGAATAGTAGCTTAGCATTGATCATCCTGGTTCCTAAGTTTGGGCACAAGTTATTGAATTCCCCTCCCCCATATGTGTCTCAAAATCCAATTTCATTGTTCATAAAGACTGAAATACAAGCTGATACACGCCACCACCTTCTCTTATATGAGCACGCAGTTGTGGAATACACTACCTACAGCCCTGAAAACTATTGACAAAATAACTAACTTTCGCAAATCTCTGAAGACATATCTCTTCAACAAGGCCTACAAAGATAACCCATAGCCTTACAAAACTACTTCACCAACCCAGCCAGTATTATAGTCCACCTTCTATACTATCCTGCATAACATCCTCCTTCTCTCTTCCCTTACTTAAACCTTGTACATTACCAATTGTATCTGATAACAACCTGGAATGACTATGTCATAACAAAACTCTGTAAGCCACATTGAGCCTGCAAATAGGTGGGAAAATGTGGGATACAAATGCAATAAATAAATAAATAACAAATTTTCTGAAAGTGAACATAAAGACAAACTGTTATATATGTCCTTACAGATCATAACTAAGATTGTACCACATTATACTTTGAAATTTCAGTTTTGGTTTCAGATCTGGGTTCAGGTTTTAGTCCAAAATTACTATGAATTTTCAACTAAAAATGAACCTCTCCTTTTCCCCAATGAACACTCTCCTGTGCCATTCTGTTCCCACCCAATTACCCATAGCCCCCCCCCCCCCCCCAGGGCTTACCTTAGTGAAGCCACGGGGGTATAGTGGCCTCTTTAGGGACACAAATGAACCCCACTCATTCCTGCCCCATACTACTGGTGGTGCAAACTGTAAGCCCTCCAAAACTCACCAGAAACCCACTGTACCCACATATAGGTGCCCCCTTCACCTACAAGCATTATTGTGTACAGCTGTGGGCAGTAGGGTTTGGGTGGATTTTGGGGGGCTCAGCAGACAAGTTAAGGGAGCAACGGTGAGATGTATACCTGGGAGCATGTTTTTGAAGTCCACTAGGGTGCCCCATGTATCTCCTGGGATGTCTGGGAGACCAGTCTACTAAAAATGCTGGCCCTTCCTACATCCCAATGGCTTGATTTTTTTCTACGTTTTGCACTTGGATGTTTTGGTGTTTTTTTTTTAAGTGGACCAATGAAAAAAAAACATTCAAAGCACAAAACCTTATTAGAAATAATATTTTCAAAAACAAAAGCTAGTCTTTTTCTTTTTGGAAAATGGCCTTCTTTCTTATTCAGATTTTGGACGTTTTTTGCAAAACGTCTAAAGTTGGACTTAGATGTCATATCGAAAACGCCTCTCCACATGTTCTCCATGTTTAAGTTTGCCAGGCACATGTGCACAGGAGCTAAGCTTATCGTAAAACTCTTCTGCACATATGTGAAGCACATCTCCCCTCCTTACTTTTGCCACAACAGCGAACATTACATACCACTTGCTTTGAGCTTTGGCAAGCTATTTTTCTGTGCTGCTCTGGTGGTATTTTTTTCCTGTGCTATTGGCATACCGTGGGAGTTTTGAGCATTGGGGCCTGAGAGCCGAAAACCTGACTGGGAATGGACTGCCTCTAGGCTTCACAAGAGGAGTTCCTTCTAAGAAATAACTGATACAACTAAGATGTTCAATAATACTTCTATCGTCTGTGATACAAATCAAGGTAAGGTATACACAAAAAGTAGCACATATGAGTTTATCTTGTTGGGCAGACTGGATGGACTGTGCAGGTCTTTTTCTGCTGTCATTTACTATGTTACTAATGCTATGTACTACGAGCATTGACTGGCCATTAGCAGGTGCTCTCAAAACTTAGTCCAATAAAAAGTTATCACTCTCAATTTGTGTGTACACCTCTATTTGTATGTTCTCCTTCTATGAATGAACACCATCTGCCTAAAAGCACCTTATAGCTCATTGTGGTGGATTGTGCAATAAAGCATTAATTTTCCCTCTCTCTTCCTCTATCACAATATGAAGTATATGTGCAGCCTAAATAGAGCAGACCAAACTCCCACTTCCAAAGTTGGTTAATTTAAAACTATCAAGTTAAGGTAGTAGATAATCAATGATCCCCCTCATTTCAATAGGACATCTAGTACCATATATTTGGTAAAAAGAACAAAATTCATATATGATAAGGTTAATCCGTGATGACTAATTGAGCAGCATTGTTTTCCCATCCAGGTCATCTGTATCTTGTTACATGGTCTTGCATTACAGCACGTGGAATCGGGTTCCGGTGAGACAAAGGTCAAAGTGGTCCCATTTTTTCAGAACATAGGAAATTCAGGTAGTCAATAACTAATTTGAAAGTTATTCTACAGACAAACGGCCTACAGAGGTAAATCTTTTTGAGTACTAACAGTTAGTCTGTCTCCACTGATTATTCTTCACAAAACAGAAGATGAAAGAGCGGACACTATTTTGATTTTTTTTTTCTCTATTTGTACTTTGTAGGAATGACTAGCTCTTCACAACTGCCTTTTTACTGGATTGTGTTTTGCTTCCATAAACTGTCGAGTATTAATCCAGCACTTTTGAAGTATCCTGTATCAGTTCTGCAAAACAGAGAGCCAATGATTTACTGCCAGATTCTTTCAGCTCCTGCTAGTCCCTTGATTTTCTTTCATGTCTAGTAGCAGAGGTCAGTATTTGGAGGAAATGTATGCTTTCACTTTGTTTCACATTTGCTGCTGTCATTCCAGGTCTTCCCTGGACCCTGCAGAGTGGCAGAATGCCTTGGCACTCACAGCCTTATATGCTAATTGATTTTAAGGAACCCATTCAGGTCTGTGCAGTTTATCAGATCACCCACTATGTTTGCTGTTCACTGTCAAAGGTAATTCAATTAGAACAGCAGAAGTGTGACTAACTATCCACTGTTAAATGCTTTTACCAGCTGCCTTTCAGCAGCCTCTCCATTCTCTTGCGTTTGTGAGATAATCTCCGAATAATGCATCGGAAGGTTTAACTCATGTCATGAATGTGAATGCTTGACTATTTCTGGCAGCCATGGAACAAGTGAAAATAATAGGATACCATATACACATTTTTGGCTTTTGCAAAAGTCAGGAGAGCAGAAACAATTTCTGTCTAGGTAGATTTAAACTGATAGGTAAGCAAAAACTGATGGGCAGAACATTTTTTGGCAACTGGAACCAAGACAGATTAACAACTACCCTTGATGCCCTATCCAAAAAGGATTATTGCTGTTGGAAGTGAATCAATTCTAGTGGACATTTTACTTTTTTAAAGATGGTACAAACGGTCCACATTGATGCAATTTTAATTCCAGAAAGTTCTAGGGCATTGACTCCCTAGTTTGACCAAAAAGGAAATTGAACATTTGCATGCTCATAATTTAGCAATCATCCAAGACATCATCACAAATTTCTTACAACTGCAATGAGATAAATGATTTTTTTTTTTTTTTTTTATGGGGATCAGATCTAACCGTAACTCACACCATATAAATGAACAGTCAGGTTCTTTCTTCTCCGAGAAAAATGATTGTGCTGCAAATCTTCATAAGATCACCCTTATTTTCTAATGTTCTATCTCCTTCTTTTCTTTTCTTATTTTACATCTCTCAATATACCATAGCTGTGCAGTATAACAGCATTCTTTAAATATAAGAAATGTGCATTATAGCACAGACTTATCTTTGTAAGGCGGCAGCCTTTAACTGCAGGAGAACCTCCACCGACGTGGCCAGGTTTTGCAATAAGCTTCCTCAAGGAAGAGGCTCTCATCGCATGATTCATATACTCCCGCATATGGAGAAAAAGGCCACTTCCCCCCCCCCCCCCCCAAAAAAATGGACATGCAGCAAAATAAAAATTGGCGCGCATTCATTTTGGGCCCGAGACCTTACTGCCACCTATTGACCTAGCGGTAAGGTCTCATATGTTAACCAAGCGGTAATGGTCTACGGGTGTACAATGCCGATTACCGCCCAGTTAGCACCGCGCAATGGAGAATTTCTGGCGCGCTTAGTGGATGCACGTAAAAAATTGAAATTACTACCTGAGCCACGTGGTAGCCGGGTGGTAGTTCAAAATTGGTGCATGTAGGATGCACATAAAAACCTACGTGGCTTAGGAAAAGGGCCCCTGAGTTGAATGCCTATTATAGAATAGGACTTACTGCCAGAATCTGTGCTTAATTTTGGGTGTGAGAATTTACACCAACTGAAAAATTAGGCACCTATCTGCCATATTCTAGGAATGTCCCTGACCTGCCCATGCTCCTCCCATGGTCACGCCCCCTTTCCAGATCCACACTTAAAAATTTATGTGCACATATTGTAATAACTGTAATCCCAGTAGCAAACTTTCAGGGGTGGTAGGCTCCCTTTAGCAGTCCACAAACAAAGTCCTTCCAGACAACACAGCTTTTAGTTCCAACCAGTTTATTTCCCCTCCTCCACAAAATCTCAGTTCAAGGGGTTAAAGTCCCATTCAGTTTCCAAAATAAAGCAACAAGAAAAAAACCTTCCCTTTAAATCCAAGTTCTCCCCCCCCCCCCCCCCCCCCCCCCAGTTCAACAGCCTGGGTTTCAGTTTTAAAAGTCTTTCCGCTTGGGTGGTTGCAGAATGGCAGTACACCGCCCACAACACAGCTAATTGACTCCTGTGACCACCCACTGCCTTTAGTCCCTGCAACTCTGCCCCAAAGTACAATTACAGTCCATGTCCACTGGTTCCTCCAAACCTGGTGTGTTGGTCTCTCCAGCCTCCCCTTCCTCCAAACACTCCATTAACTCTCCTTCTCTGCTAGGCTGTTGGTTGGAGACCTCCTCCCCCTCCCAGGTGGAAGGAATCTTGTACTGATTTCTAACCCAAGGGTATTGAGCTTTGTCATCCCTGCTCCCCCTTCTGGCCCTCGCCTGCCATCGCAGCTGCTCTCTCCAGTTCTTTTCCCCCTCCCTTCCACGTGGGGGCCATACCGGGTTTTGGGACCTATCACCCCGATCCCTTCTCTCAGGGCCTTGTGGGGAATGTAGTCTGGCCCCATACCTCCTCCTGAGCTGCTTAGACCCTCCAACCTCCTTACAATATATATGTGAAATGGAGAGACTTTGGGCAAATCGTTGCCACGCTCAGACCAAGTGGGAAGCTATTTGGGATCCTTTCTTGAAACACTGCTCCTGATGGAAGCTCGGGATTGTGGAGAGGGGAGGAGGGGGGAGAGAGGGGGAGGGGCTTTGGGGGGAGGTTTTTTTTTTTAAAGGGGGGAGATAATTACAAAAATCGGTCAGAAATCTTAGAAGTAAATGTGTATTTACTTTGATTGTATCCAATTCCCTGTCATGACTTTGTCATAACAACACTCTGTAAGCCACATTGAGCCTGCAAATAGGTAGGAAAATGTGGGGTACAAATGCAATAAATAAATAAATAAATAAATATTTGGTGTCTTTGGGTTTGAGAGTTAAATGCTTACTGTTAATGTTTATTGGAGGCTCTGTTCCTCCTTGGTTGTATTGTACTTGCTTAAGTAGCCACTTGTGGCTTGATGTTTTTCATGTTATGTCTCTCAATACTTAATAAAGACTTCTATAAATTTTTTTTAAATGTATATGCGCATCTTTATAGAATATTGACTTTTTAGCATCTTTATAGATGCCCACATAAATTCAAATAGTTGCCAATTAGTGCCAATAATTGATTGTTAGCATCCAATTATTGGTGCTAATTGGCTCATCATTCAATTAAATTGCACACACAAATTGGGCACATGCCCATATTTGCACACACAGTTTTGAGCACCATATATAAAATCTGGGAGTAAATGATCACAACCATTAAACAGTTTTGAGGTGATGTAAGGCAATGTAATTTATCAATGTAAACCTCACCGAGCCCTGGAAAGATTTTTGCGGCATATGAGACCTAATTTGATTTAAACAGGCCATAGTAGGTGCATAAGCCATGCCTTTGACATCTGACTTCTACCAGAGATCCCACTGTCCATTACTGAATTTACCTCTTTTCCTCTGAGGTTAATAAATTAGAGCACCTGTAGTAACAAGTCCCAAAAATCTGGGAAACTATTATCACTCCCCTCTCGAAACTCCAACCTTCAGTAGAGGATAAAGAGATGCAGCCCAGGAGGGGGCTTTAAAACACATTATGAATGCCAAAAACGTGGAAGAAAAAACTGGGAGTTTATCAGCTTTCAGGTCACATCATTTAGTCATGCTGATCTTAGGCAGACTGTAACTAATTTATATCACTTTGTGTGATAGATTGTTTTATTTTGGTTGCATTTATTTTGTTCCTGTTTCCATGCAGATCTTCCAGCTATGAATCTTAATGAGATAACACAGTCTTCGATAGTGTATTTCTATATATTCATTTTCCTGAAGCACTTTGAAGATACCCATTAACATGAAAAATAGTGTATCCAAAAGTAAATTGTGTCCTGCAACCAATATCTAATACATTCATTTCATGTTGAAATGCATCTCATTTCATTTTCAAGCATAAGTATGTTTAACTCTCCAGTGCAATATATTTCAAAGTCATTAGTAGGAAAGATAAGTGAAGATTGAACTGCAGGTGGATATTTTCACAAGAATGTGATTTTCCTAAAAGGCAGACACAACACAAAATAGAACTTGAAAAAATTGTCTTAATCAGCCGTACTCTAACTGAACGTAATCTCCTAATTCTATAAAAGTCACCAAAAACTGCATGCACAAATTTGGGAATGCGCCCAATTTTCATGCGCAATTTAATTGACTGACAAGCCAATTAATGCCAATAATTAGCTTAACAGGCAATTATTAGCATTAATTAGAATCAATTAAGATGTGTGTGTGTAAATTTAAGGCAATGATCCACGCCTAAATTTTACATGTGTTCTGAAAAAGGGGTGGTGGAAGTGGGAGGGTTATGGGTGATTTGGGGTGGATCATGAGCATGGTTTTGGGTTACATGTGCAATTATAGAATAAGGGGGTTTGGTATGTAAGTTTAGGTGGGGGCATTTGCACCACATTGTTATTGGTGCAAATGGAAACACTTAAATTTATGAATGACCCCTGGGACTTAAGTGCTTTTCTATAAACCACACCTAACTTATAGAAAAGCACTTAAGCATTTTTTAGATGTGATTTACAGAATTCACTCCAATAGGTGTGAGCTAACACTAAAGACCCTTTTACTAAAATACAGTAAAACCTGGGCTTAATGCGTTATAATGTGAGACTTTACTGCCACTTAGTCCAAATTTAATGTGACACTTTCTTAGGGCATTTTCCTTTTTCTTATTTTTTAATTAGCAGGTTGTGTACTAATGTTCCCATTAGCATGCATTACCTACAGAAAGTTAACACGACACTTAGCGGCTACTAATCATAACGTGCTAGCTGGTTAACTCTTCCATACCCATGTTCTGCCCATGCCATGTCGCTTTTGAGATAAATTCTCAAAAGTTAAGCAATGCATGGTTTAGCACATAGAAACAGGAAAAATGCTACAAAATGCAGTAGTGTGTATTTGCATACAAACTTCATGTTAAGGGCTTAACACCCTGTAGTAAAAGAGCCCCTAAATGAATAAAAGTGCTTTTTATTTTAAGCTCTAGAATATACTACACAGTGAAAACCAGAGATTGTCATACTGGGACAGACTGAAGACATATCAAGCCCAGCATCCTGTTTCCAACAGTGGTCATCCAGGTTACAAATACCTGGCAAGATCCCAAAACAGAACAATACATTTTTAAAAATTTTATTTTTAAGTAATTTCCAGAATAGAAAAGTACAATATCTTATTAATAAGGAATTCCATACAAGGAAAATATAGCTAATACAAATCCAACTGCATCCTCCTTATGTAGGTCAAAATAAGAAGAAAAATCAACAGAGAGAGAGAGAATTGTATTTAAAGTCCACAATTAGAGGGGCAAGGCACAACTCAATGAAATATTGTTAACAAGAAAAAGGAGAAAGCCAAAACCAAGCAAATTATGCATTACAGAGTAGATGTAATAGGTGTCAGCAAAGGGGGAGGGGGAGTAAAGGGCAGTTTAGAGTTCAGAAAGGTCACCAAATGGACTGGTTAAAAAAAAAAAACATATTTAACTGACTGTATTTTAATCACACATTTACAGGGAAAATTGAGCCAAAAAAATACCTCCTAACTGCAAAATACATGGGCGTAATTTCAGGAAAATGTTATGCCTCTGCTGAGTTTGTCTAGAAACATCAGGAAAAACTCTAATCTTATAGTTCAAGAATAGTGCTTGCCTATGGTGAAAAAAAAATCTTCAAAATCCAATCACAATCTGGTTGTAACACAAAGTCTAGAATCAAAGTAGTAGCATGGACTCCAATGGTTTCATCTTCTGTCGTCTGTGTCAGATTCAAGTTGTCAGCAGGTACCTCAGACCCCTCCATTATCACTTGATCCAAAGTTTTCTTTGTATAATGCAACAGATAATATATTCTAGATATGGGGGGGTATGCATTTTTTTGCTGCTTATCCTACAAATAAGCTGTGGATTTTCCCCAAGTTTATCTTAATAATGGCTTATAGACTTTTGTGTGCCCGATGCAAAGAGCTCCTAGCGCTCAGAGAACGTGTCTTTTTTTTCATTTGTACCCCGCACTTTCCCACTCATGGCAGGCTCAATGCGGCTTAGGTACTTATTTGTACCTGGGGCAATGGAGGGTTAAGTGACTTGCCCAGAGTCACAAGGAGCTGCCTGTGCCTGCAGTGGGAATCGAACCCAGTTCCCCAGGACCAAAGTCCACCACGTGTCTGTCCTTGAATCTGGGGGCCTTTCTAAATATGCATTCTGGTGCATAAAATAATTCACGGTGATGCCTCGACCTACATGTTAGACCTCATTGACCTACCACCCAGGACTGCTAAAAGATCAGCACGCACATTCCTAAATCTTCATTTCCCCAGCTGTAAAGGTCTAAAATATAGAGTAATACATGCATCCAGCTTTTCATACTTGAGTTCGCAAATGTGGAATGCTTTACCACTTGACCTGAAAATAATTCACAACCTAATTAAATTCCGTAAAGCACTGAAAACACATCTCTTTAACATGACATACCATAATGACTCAATTGGAACTGTAATTCTTCATCATCTACTTAACAATCAGATTATTCTCTCCCTATTTAGTACTGCCTAATTTATCATGTAATTCATGTTCAATATGTGATACCAATTGCATATTCTCCCCCTTTTTACCTGATTGTTCATTATATCATCCATGTTTCTATATATATTACCAATTGTACATGGCATAAATCATGACAGAAATTGTAAGCCACATTGAGCCTGCAAATAGGTGGGGAAATGTGGGATACAAATGCAATAAATAAATAAATCAAATAGATTGAAAATTCTGCAGGAAACAAAACACATCTTGGAATTACTATGGATTGAAATTCCATGTGTAAAGGGGGAAAGGATAGTGATAGGAGTGTACTCCCTTCCACCTGGCCAGGATGAACAGACAGATGCAGAAATGTTAAAGGAAATTAGGGATGCAAACAAACTGGGCAACATAATAATAATGGGTGATTTCAATTACCCTGATATTGACTGGGTAATGTAACAGGGCACGCTAGGGAGGTAAAATTCCTTGACAATATCAAGGACTGCTTTATGGAGCAGCTAGTACAGAAGCCGACGAGAGAAGGAAAAATTCTAGACCCAGTCCTTAGCGGAGCGCATGATCTGGTGTGGGAGGTAATTGTTAAGGGATTTTAAATTTCTGTCTCTTGCTTCTGCATATATGGAGTCTTTTCTAAATTCACTATTATCTTGGGGATTAATTCAGATTGTAACAGTGCCCACTCATTCTCATGATAGTATCTTCTAAGGCATTATTGAAGCAAGGGTGGTATTCCTTACTGGGGGACCCTGTACCTTGGTCAGACCACTACTTGACCAATCCAACCCTCATGCTTCTCAGTTCCTCACTCTAACATCCTCCTTCAACCTCCAGCTATGCTCCACCACCCCTACTCACCGTGACGGCCATTGTCTTGACCTCGTCCTCTCCTCTTCCGGCTCTCCCTCCAATTTCCACGCTTCAGCTCTTCCTCTCTCCGATCATCACCTGATCACCTTCACACTTATTCACCCCCCTCAGCCCCGTCCAACTTTAACCACTACCTCTAGGAATCTCCAGGCTACTGACCCTCCCACCCTATCCTCTAGTATTTCTAATCTCCTCCCCTCCATCATGTCCTCCGAGTCTGTCGACAAGGCTGTCTCCGCTTACAATGCCACTCTCTCATCTGCTCTGGACACCCTCGCACCATCCACCTCCCGTCCCACTAAGCGTACTATTCCCCAGCCATGGCTGACCCCTTGCATCCGTTACCTTCGCTCCTGCGCCCGATCTGCTGAACGCCTCTGGAGGAAATCCCGCACCCATTCAGATTTCCTTCATTACAAATTCATGCTATCCTCCTTCCACTCCTCCCTATTCTTTGCCAAACAGGATTATTACACCCAATTGACCAATTCTCTCAGCTCCAACCCCCGCCGTCTCTTCGCCACCCTTAACTCCCTCCTTAAAGTGCCCTCCGCTCTCACCCCCCCTCACTCTCTCCTCAATCACTGCCCAATTACTTCCGCGACAAGGTGCAAAAGATCAACCTTGAGTTCACTTCCAAGCAATCTCCTCCTCTTCACCCTTCAACCCTCTCCCTCAACCAATCAACCCAGGCCTCCTTCTCCTCCTTTCCCGACATCACCGAGGAGGAAACCGCTCGCATTCTTTCCTCCTCAAAATGCATCACCTGCTCTTCTGATCCCATCCCCACCAACCTACTTAACATCATCTCTCATACTGTCACCCCCGCTATGTCATATCCTCAACCTCTCTCTCTCCACTGCAACTGTCCCTGACACCTTCA